>NC_059139.1:20575227-20878257 GCF_020740605.2 Lemur catta | reverse complement strand
GAAGCACCATTAAAAATATTGAAAAGCACATGAAAGATTGGGAGAAAATATTCATTATACATATATCTGACTTATATACAGAATATCAGAAAAAGAACTCTTCAAATCAATAATCAAAAGACAAATAACCCAATTTTTAAATGGACAAATTACTTAGTAGACAGGTCACAAAAGTGAAATAGCCAACACGCACATATGAAAAGAGGCTCAAAACCACTAGTCATCAGAGAAATAAAATTTAAAGCAACAATGAGATACCATTTTACATTCATCAGAAGAGGTAAAATTAAAAAGCTGACAACACCAAATGTAGATGAGGCTGTGGAACTATTGAAACTCCCATACGTTGCTGGTGGGAATGTAAAATGATACCACTTTGGCAGTTCCTTATAAAGTTAAACGTGCATCTATGCTATGACCCAGCAATTCCATTCCTAATCACTCAATAGAAATGAAAACATATGTCCACAAAAAGATTTATACAAGAATGCTCATTGCAGCTTTGCTCATAATAGTTCCAAACTAGGGAAAAAAATACCCAAATGTCCATCAACAGGAGAATAAATAAATTGTGGTATATTTACACAACAGCATAGTACTCAGCAATTTTAAAAAAGAAGAGGAAAGAACTACTAATATATGCATCACCATGCAAAATCTCAAAAGCAGCATATGGGGTGAAAGAAGCCAGACACAAGTGTATATATCTCAGACAGTACACACTGTGTGAATCTAAGAACAGACAAAACTAATGGATGGCAATAGAAATAAGAATGGTTGCTTCTAGGGAGGAGAATTGGTAGGGAAGGGACATGAAGGGACTGCATGTGGTCATGCAAATGTCCCACATTTTGATTGGAGTGATGGTTACATGGACATATATATTTATCTAACTATACAATTAAGATTTTAGGCCAGGCATGGTGGCTCATGCCTATAATCCTAGCACTTTGGGAGGCCAAGGCAGGAGAATTGCTTGATGCCAGGAGTTTGAGACCAGCCTGGGCAACATAACAAGACTTCATCTCTAGAAAAATATATAAAAATTAGCCAGTCACGGTGGCACGTGCCTGTAGTCCCAGATACTCAGGAGGCTGAGACAGGAGGATTGCTTGAACCCAGGAGTTTGAGGTTGCAGTGAGTTATGATGACACCACTGCACTCTAGCCTGGGTGACAGAGCAAGACCAAGACCCTGTCTCAAAAAAAAACAAAAATCTATATAATTTTCATTTTAACAAAATAATAGAGAGCCTTATCTTTTAGACACACAATAAAATATTTACAGACAAAATGATGGCTTGGATTGTTTCACAATTATCAGAGTATGAGAGTAAGGAAAAGGTTATAAATAAAATTCAACCAAGTTGATAATCATGAGATCTGAGTAATGGGGACATAATTTCACTATACTTGGCTTTCTATTTTAAACGTTCCCATTTTAAAAAGGTTTTGTCTATTAATCAATTCCCTAAATGAACAGCTTAAGCCTGGAGAATTGTGGAAGTTTTTCCACAGTCAGTACATTTAGAGCATATGAAAATCCATAATAGTAAGGTCAACATTTATGTTTTGTCTAGTCTAGTGCTGTTCTCTTATCACTGAACCGAAATAATTCTTAAAAAAAAAAAACACATTTATAGACTGCAAATATCAGACTGAAAGAATAGGGCAACATACCAAACGACAACACTCCCTCAATCCCATTTGGGATCCATCGTAATGAACTGATCTCAATCATTCTGGAACCCACTTTCAAACAGTTTTTGGAAACTATGCAAAAAAAAGTTTCACATGCTTGCTAACTATCAGCAGAATAGTAATTCCTTGTAATTATCCTAAAAGTATCCCTTCAGGTCTACAATTTGAGAATTCAGTTAAGTCTTCAAATTTCAAGAAATGCCCCATGGTCTTCACAAGGTTTGATCATACTACATCTTATTGTATATTTTGAAGAAACTAATCTTTTTTGCCTATTTCATAAGTAAATTGTTTCACTCCCTTGGACAACTGAAAGGTCCTCTATTTCTTTTTTAAAACCTTTAGGGCCAACATTCTCTATTAAAGTGAAGAGACTTGTTTTTCTTAAGAAAGGTACCAAAACTGTGCAAATTATTCTGGATGCAGATGTATCCTGATTTAGAATCATGAAGATATTCCCAATATTTTGAAAGGTGGAATGACCTGAGCCCAATAAATACCTTGGCCACAATACAAGGCAGACTCCTGGATACATGTCTTAAGTAGATGCATTATCTCATTCTTAGTAGCCTAAAAGAATTACAGAATCACAAAATTTTACTACTTGAAAGGAATTTACTGGGGGATGGACACACTTGAAGCTCTGACTCGGTGGGGCAAAGGCAATATTTGTAACCTAAACATTTGTACCCACATAATATGCTGAAATAAAAAAAAGGAATTTAGAGCTCACATAGTCCAACCAGGATATTGTATAAATGAGAAACTGAAGCCTACAACAGTTGCCTGATTCACCCACTGTCATTCAAAGAGGACAGAGCTGCAATGAGAACTCAAGTCTCCTGACTCCAAACAAGCACCTTCATCATCAGTGTTCCTTTGTTAATCAAGCCAAGTACCTCCCTAACCACCTAACTCACACCTAGGGAAACAGCAACAAGTAGATAAGCCTCTTTCTTAGAAGACTTGATAAGACTTCTCTAGCATGTATAAAGAGTTCCAAGATGTAATCCACATATCAGAAGGGATTTAAAAAAAAAAAAAAGGAGGAGGAGGAAGTTTGCCCTAGCAAACACAATTTTTAATTAACCATAAGGAAAATAGGATCAAAGAGGGAAAAAGGTAATATTGGATACTAGATTATTAAAGTCAGCTTTAGGGCTGTTGAAAAAATTGTAAATTGACATAAAGCCAGAAAAAGTGCTTAATCTCTTTAAATCCACTGCTGATAAAGTCAATTCATCATTATTTAAGGGCCTGCTATAATTTTTTAAGAGCTGAGATGCAGAATTTAAAGGGGGAAAAAAATCCTAACCAGAGGCTGTTCTCAAAGAAATGAGACACCAAAAATCTTATATGTCAAATATAATGTTATCTGATGCAGGGGCCCTCCCTCATACTCAGGGCATAATGGATGCATTAAGGAGGTTGGCAGTGCTCACATTCTTCCTTTCTACCCACATTACTGCATTCATAGTGGGCCACTTCAATGTCCCTGTGCACTGTCCATTCATTCAATCCCATAACTTCTAGGTTCCTTGACCACCATTATGATGAATTTCATCACCACTCAATTTCATCAACTCACTCTCATGCACATACCCTCAACCAATGTTTATCAGAATTTAACATGCATGCAGTGCACCTGGAGATTTTATGCAAATGCAGACTCTGATTCAGCAGGCCTGAGAGATGAGGAACTTAGAGTCTTCATTTCTATAATCTCCTATGTGATGCTAATGTCATTAGCAAAACCCTAGACCTTATTATCAAAACTGCTCTGTTTTCAAAATCCTTGGAAATTCTGTTTTTTTACTTTGGTCCCCTAGCTGCCTTACACTCTTCTGAGTACAGAACAAGCTCTTTGAACTTAGGCTTCCATCCCCTTGATTCCCCCTCTGGGCTTAGGTGCAGAGCCCTGAATGGAGCCGTCCCCAATAAGGGGATGAGGTAGGTAGATATGGTGTTATTCAGGCAGAGGTGCCAGTGGGAAACTAGAAGTGGGGGCTGCTACTCAGGAGAGAAGTTGGAGTCAGAGATACAAATTCGAGTGTTACCCACATAGAGTCGAATATCCCACCCAGGCAAGTGGGTGTGCTGCCCAGAAAGAGTGTTTAGGGAAGACCCTTGGGAAACACCAATATTTGGGGAGCAAATAGAAATGAGTCATCATCAAAGAAGCAAAGAAGGACACAGCAATGTAGGTACAGAACTTGGAGATGGTTGTGTTTTGGCAGCCAAGGGAGAAGCAAATGTCAAGAGAGAGAGAGAGAGAGAGAGAGAGAGAGAGAGAGAGAGATAGGTCGAGATCCTTCCAAACTACTTCTCTAAGAAAACCCTCCTTTCAAGCTGGGTTATTTCACTATTCCCTAAATGTGTCCAATGCATCTCTACTTCTAAGCTTGGATTCCCTGCATTTGCCTCACTTAGGAGGCTCATCTGTACCCATCTCTCTTTACCCATCAGGGGCCACCTACTCAGGTGCTGAATTGTCCTCACAGCACCTAGCACAATACTCTACCTAAAGGAGGAACTCAGAAACTGCTGGATGGAGTGCCTACAGGTTGGCTCATCAACCCTCTTCAGGCTCAACTATATGCCTGGTGATAGATAGGGTCAAGTGGTCAGCAAAAAACTTGCACTGACAGGGCAAATGAGCCATCCGAAATCTGTTCTCTCCGAGGAATTCTTGGACATATGGCTACCATGAATATGTCACCACCGACTACCGAAAAGGGAAAGTGACCTAAGATTGAAATGAATGTAATTTATGTGACAACAGTGGGCAAATTGGTATGCCAATCTAACACAGAACTATTTACTAATAAAGAAATTAAACCTCTTTAAGATCATTAAGATAGAAACACAGATTTCCAACTTCAGTGATTTAGTAATTATCCCACATAGAGACAACTGAGTGAAAGAAATAATTAATAAAGGTCTCCAAATTTAGGCCAACAGCAAAATTATTTATTATACAAAAAAAAAAAAAAAAAAAAAAACAGCCTCTGCTCACCTCCTGCCTACCTCCAAATCTCAGCCGAAGGAGGCGGGCAAGACTTTTAGATCTTTATAAAAGAAGCAAGTTCACTCTAGGGGAAAAAGAAATCAGAAGACAAAGACTAATCCAAAATAATTTCCTACAGCTTGAGCCACTTTCAAATTTTATAACCAGCTAGAGGGTTGAATCCCCAGCAATATATTATTCTAGTTCCTCTCTTTTAACAATTGGCTGGACCCCAGAAGGGCTGTCACTTAAAACTGCTACCACACGCTGCTTGCAGGGCCATGGGGATGTTCTGCTCTCAGCTGCTGGGGCTGTTTTCTTTGGACACTATCACTCCAAGCGCTTAAGCTTAAAAAAAAAAACCCTTTACAATCATTTTTCATAACTTCCAAGAGCAACTCAGTGTGGTTTTCTCCATTTAACAGATTAAAGTCTCTGGCACACAAGGTGGCATGCCTTGGGGTCATCGATTGTTTTAATGCCCATCAACTAATATTTATTGAACCACTACCTTGGGTTCCTCCACCACATCTACCCACACGGGGAGCAGCATCAATGGCCAGGCCTCATGAACCAGAACTCTTTCCTAAGACTTTACAAACCTGTGGCTGCTGTCAGCATCAAACACCAGAGTCCTCAGTCAGTGCAGTGGCCAAGGAAGCTGGCAGAGGCCTGTCAGCCTCCCTTCTTCCAAGCTGGAAGGCTGAATACCTGGGCATGCCCTCTAGGTCCTGTCAAATTATTTGAAATGCAGAATTATTTTACTGCTGCTCTATTAGTGCAATGCAAAGCTTCATGTAGGGAAGTTTAAGTTCTGAGAGTACCATGATGATCTAGCCATTGGGTGCTCTCACTAAAAGACATGTTTCATGAACAGGACTCTCTTATGGGAGTAAATCCTGACATTTGAGGGCACTTTCGTCTCCTTACCTGACAGCAAAATAACACCTTTAGGTTTGTTTACTTTAAGCTTTCCTTTTCCAGGTTTCTCCTTTAAATGCAATATCGTGGTAACGTTAATCTACTGAATGTCTAACATTTTTGTGCAAACAAGTTCTTCACCAAGTGAAGAAAGGGATGCTGAGACCCTGAGGTGCTCAGAGGCACTGGAAAGGGTGAGAAAGGCCGAAAAAAGGCCATCTGAGCTTCTGTCCTCTGCAATTTCCCCCAGGCTCCTTCACTTACACTGGTGGGTATAATTGTTAGAGCTGATGCATGTTCTTTCTGCAAGCTGAATTAGTAATCTGTCTACAGTCCCTATTTTAAATGATCTGACTATTCTAAAAAGAATTTAAGTTGTGTTTCAACTGTGAAGAAGTTGGCCAAATGAGCTGCAATGCAGGAAAAAAAAAGAAAACAGCTTAGCTTTTCAATTGTGAAACATATTTCCACCCTGCATCGTTATTTTAGTCATGCATATCTGAGTATATTGTCACCATTGTTGCAAAATATCTTTCTAACTGAAATTAATTACATCAGCACACATAATAGAAAAAAACCACTGATTGTCTTTCAAAAGGACAAAATGAAGCTTATAGCTTGGAAAAGTCCCTTTGCATAGGTTCTGTGATTCTTCCTTGAACACTTTCAGTTGCACCAATTCAGTAGCATTTTTGACAACTGCCAATATGTGGCAACCACAAGCAAATGGATACTTATTTACATTCAAACAAAAAAACCACTTTAATCAGGAGATTTCCAAGTTCTTCAAGTACTCTAACACAACTAAAGCTACTTAGAAGTTGCAGGAATAAACAATTTAAAGCACTTTTCCCCTTTATTTCAAGAAAATGAAAGTGATGCATATTTTTTAGATTTCAATGCATCTTTATTTAAATGCATCCTGAAAGTCACCTGATGGTTCTTTAGCAAGAGAAAATGAATGGCTTTTAATCAGCCATTCTTCTTGCAGTGCCTCGGTCTGCCTGAGTACGTTTTTCTAATAAAACCAATCTTATTAATACGTTGGCATGTGAACTCATTATTTTTCTGTCATTATAAGCCAACTTTTGGTTTGCTTTTATTCTCTCAAATACAATTAGCAAAGCCCTCCAGTGCCTTGAGGGGGCCTTTCTATTCGGACAAATCGTTCCCTGGCTGACTTTAAAGAAAAGGAGTGTGGACAAAGGATGGAAGGGGGGAATTCTCCTTCTATTCTGATGCAGTTTGAACAGAAAGGCCAGGCTGTGCATAGTCTTGCTGGAAGCGGGGCAAATATGGCTTGCATCAGCGGCATTCTATTTCTCCCATTAGCTTGACTGAATAGCTAACTTCTAAAAATTTTAGTAGGAGTATACAATTCCAATTAAATGATATTATATAAGACAAGAGGGAGTGAAGTGTCTGGCCAAGAATTTATTGATGATCTGATGACTTTTCAGCTAATGTCACCTCCCACGTGGCTTCTGAGCAAAACTAGCGTCAAAATCCAGGTTGGTGTAAACAGCTTTACTGCTGGGACTTCCCCCTCATTTAGAAATTAGAGCATTGTTTTTCAACATTTTGTACTTCCCAAAATGTAATGTGTGGCTTAGTTAACAATTATTTATTAAACTCTGTTCAAATCCCTTGGCTAGATAAACCATGCATTCCCCAGGCTCCCATTTCATTTTTGAGTGTCAGAGGGAGACCCAGGAGGGAGGGAATGCCCAAATACACATCCCACCTCCCCAACAATGCTGCTGTGCATGGGACACTGCCTGGGTATTTGTTTAATTAGTTAAATTTTCAACTTTTAAATAAGGAGAAAAAACAAGCTACGGGTGGCCCGCCAACCTCAAACGAGCAAATATCCAAGGTTATAAAATCACCCCCTGCTCAGAATACCAGGTTAGAAATAAAAACAGCGTTTACCAAATTCTACCCCAAGACAAGAACAGAGGTCGCATTAAGAAGTATGAAACTGAATTTGAAAGCCAAAGGACTAAGGATGCAACATTATTTTATTAAAAATGTACTCTACACATTCTTTATAACTAAAATACCTTTCTTTAACAGAACAAAACCCCTCAAAGAAGCCACCTCTGAAATTAATTGGAGAAATTCGGATCCACTCTTAAAAACTAGGCTCTAATTTTATGTTTTCAAAACTACACTTACAGCTGTATCTTTGCAAACACAAATTGGACACAGAACATTGCAATTACTTAATTTGTGTATACAACGGTGGCTTTTGCATGTACAAACAGTTACATGCCATAGAACGGTGACCACTTTGGAGCTGAAGAAAAGCTGGTCCTTTGTATTTTAAAGCTCTGAAGTAATGAAAATTTCCAAAAGGACTTTCTGATGTAATGTTACAAGCAGTAAAATACTTTATTGTAACAAAATATTCTTAAAACTGGGGTAGGGAGGCGAGGTTGTGATGATCACGACACTGTGATTTTTCAATAAGGGATACGTAAATTCCATGCCCAGATAATAACAATGAAACTCAGCCTCTAAGACTAAAATTAGAAAAACACTTTTAGCACATATAATAATAACAGAACCCTGGGAATGGGAAGGTTCTATGAGGTGGTGGTTATATAACCAAGGAAGCCCTAAGAAGCTAAGGGACCTGCCCAAGGGCTTTCTCTGCCCAAGTCCACTGTGCCAGTCCATGCTCTGGACTCTGCCTTCCCTCCCTTGCCACTAGACTGATGCTGTCTGCAACACTGGATATTACTAGAGGGAAGATCCATCTCAGGGGAGATGGTCTCTGCTCTCCGAGGTTACATTGGAAGGTTACTGAGCCCATATTGGGGCCCTCTTGACAAGTTTATGTCCTCAAATGTCTTTCAACTTTTCACAATAAAAGAGTACTAACAGATTCTAGAAAGGGTGCAAAATTGCTACAATTGCATTGTGATAAATTACGTATAATCTGCCAGGACGTGAACATCTCTAATTATTTGTATGTATATATCCCATCTTTCAACTTTAAAATCAAGTCAGCATGTCTTTTAAAAAATCTACTTTAAAACCTAAAACTCTACTTACACTGGTAATAGGATTCCTAGATAACATTCCTAGATATGTACAAAAGAATTGTTTTTAAAATGAAGCCAGCAAAGAGCTATATTAGAGGGAACAGTTTAGCCCCATATATCTGTATGACAAACCTTTTTGTAAAGAACAATCTTTTTTTAGTATTCATTATTTTAATGTATATCGTTTGCGTACAATCGCTTTTAAAGAATCGCAGAAGTCAGGTATGTCTGTGAGGGTAAGAAAGAAAGCACCAAGCTAGTAAATCAAGAAAAAGCAGCCATTACATTTTGGGAGGCGAGGGTGGGAGGATTGATTGAGCTCAAGAGTTCGAGACCAGCCTGAGCAAGAGCAAGACCCTGTCTCTACTAAAAATAGAAAAAATTAGCCAGGCGTGGTGGTACCTGCCTGTAGTCCCAACTACTTGGGAGACTGAGGCAGGAGGATAGCGTGAGCCCAGGAGTTTGAGGTTGCTGTGAGCTAGGCTGATGCCACAGCACTCTAGCCTGAGCAACAGAGCAAGACTCTGTCAGAAAAGAAAAAACAAAAGAAAAGAAAAAGAAAAAGAAAAAGAAGCCACTCCCTCCTCACACACACATTCTCTCTCTCTTTCCCTTGCTTTATATATAACAAGATTATTCCCCTTCCCCCCCCAACAACAACAATGAAAAAAGATGGCACCATCATTTTTGAGCACTTGCATGACATTGAGATCCAACAATCCAGAAGAGACTTCGGGTAAATCACAGCCATTTAAACACACATTCCCTCCAAAATCCCCACTGAAATGACAATAAGTGAATTTTTTAAGGCATAAACCTACAAATCTGAAGAGTACAGGAAGGAAATAGTAGGTGAGAAACATCAACAAAATTTGGGAAGATGGAAAGGGAAAACTGACTCAATAGACCTGAGAAACTGACACCAAAGTGCGCACAGGAGGGTGGCAGGGAACTCTAACAAGAAGCAAAGCCACTCCAGTTCAGGGGCGCAAGAACTGGAGACACTAATTACCTCTGGAGGTGGAGATGCAATGTGGCTGAAAATAGTGAGATTAGTTGAAAGTCTGTATAACGAACATTTATCATTTTATGTAAATTTTCCATTTTTTTAACCTTAAAATTGAGTCAGATCTCCTCCCCAACCTTACACAGAGAGGAAACTGCCCCTTCTCATCCAGGGAGAAGACAGAAGTTTTGTTGTCTGTCTAAAGATGTTGAAGCAAAGACGATCTGAACAGGAGGGTACCAGACCCAGATGGAGACTGGGCAAAGCGTAAAACTGAAAATTAGGTTTAAGTAATAAGTCTGCAGTCCTGAAGGTAAGACTCCCTCTCTCTGGGAGAGGCAGCTTTGTTTGAGGTGCCCTTAGAAAGAAAAAATTCTACTTATTGAATTAAGACAGCTACCAATCATAAAATAAATCTCTACTTTAGATAAAATATGAAGTAAAGTGTACTCTATAACTGATGAACGGGTATACTCAGAAAGATAAAATATCACACTCAGGAAACAAGGTCAAGGTGCTATTTTTGAAAAGGGGGGCACCCAGAGAACAAGAGAGAGCTCTTGGAAATTGCAAGCAGAAATTAAAAATGATAGCAGAAATTAAAAATTCAGTAGACAAGTTGGAAGGTAAATCTGAGGCAATCTTCAGAAAGAAAAATAAAAAAGTAGAGTTGGAAAATAGGAGAGAAAATTAAAGGATCAACTGAGGAGGGCCAACATACAATTTTTAAAGTTCCAGAAAAAGCAAACAAAAAGTTCTCAGCACAAAGACATAAAAACACCCACACCGAGACACATCATTGTGAAATCTCAGAACACCAATGAGCCCAATTGTCTGCCTATTTCATTTTGAATTCATTCCCCTCATTTCAACTGCTTGGCTCTGCTCTACATCACAGGAGGATGACTCCTCCAGGTGCATTTCCCTGTCAGCTGACTTCTGGTTGGTTCAGCCAACAAGAAGCACTGGTGGGAGAGTAGAGTCAGAAGTAAGGTGAAAGCCAGGGTATTTCTCACTCTCTCTCTTTGTCCTGGCTAGCATCTCTAGAAGAAACTGCATTTACTCTATGCTTCTAGCTTTCATAGGCAGCCCTAACTTTTGAGTCCTGGGAAAGCTACCTCTTCCCTGGTCCTTCCAGCTGTAGGGGTGGTAATGGCTTCTTGCTGTTGTTAATCTCTGGCTTTCCTTACTCTTCCATTTTACCCTTTAAAGTTAATCCTTCTATTAAATTCCTGTTGAAGTACCTGGCATAGGCTCTATTTTCCTGACTAAATCCTGACATATACAATCAATAATACAGAGAAAAAGCATGAAAAAGGTGAAGAATCAGAATGGCAATAGCAAAAGCTACAAAACAATAGAGCGATGGCATCAAAATTTTAAGGGAAAATAATATTCAAACTAACATTTTATACCCAGCTAAATTGTCAATTAAATATAAGAATAAAACAACATGTTTTCTGATACTTAAAGTATCAAAATATTTTACACTCATGTCCTCTTCTTCAAAACTAAGGTGAAATTTAAGAAAGAAGGAGATCTGATATCAAATCAAAGGGATACAGTATAAGACAGAACTGAAGGACAGTTCCAGTTTGATACTGATGGAAGAAATTATTCTAGATTGGAGCTGGATGACAAAGGTTCAAAAAAATTAGCATCATTATCTAAAATGTTTGACTGAGGAAATTAAAATGAAATAGAACTACATGGAAGCAAATAAGAAACCATGGCAAGGCCAGGCACAGTAACCCAAACCTGTAATTGTAGCACTCAAAGAGGCCAAGTCAGGAGGATTGCTTGAGTCAGGAGTTCAAGACCAGCCTAAGCGAGAGCAAGACCCCACCTCTACAAAAAATGGAAAAAAATTAGCTGGGCATGGTGGTGCACGCCTGTAGTCCCAGCTACTCATGAGGCTGAGGCAGGAGGATCACTTAAGCCCA
Organism: Lemur catta; assembly: GCF_020740605.2. Lineage (NCBI taxonomy): Eukaryota > Metazoa > Chordata > Mammalia > Primates > Lemuridae > Lemur > Lemur catta. The sequence goes on along the minus strand of NC_059139.1, from coordinate 20,866,630 downwards.
GGAGTTTAAGGTTGCAGTGAGCTATGATCATGCCACTGCACTCTAGTCTGGGTGACAGAGTAAGACCCTGTCTCAAAAAAAAAAAAAAAACACCAAGGCAATTATTAACACCAGAGAAAACAAAAAGCTATACAGGAAAGATATGTAATCATAGAATACCATATATGATTCTACTGTAAATAATTATATGGTCATAATAATAAAACCTCTGAATACATTTTTAGCTTTTCTTCAAATTTCATTTTGTGAATGTATTTTTAAACAGAAACTATGCTACAAAATATTGAGAGGGTGGGAGGAAAAGGAACTATTGCCAGAGGAAAAAAGAGCTAAATCTTTTTCCATTTTAGGAAATCAAGAGATCATATCAAAAATAGCAATATACATAATCTATTTTAGAAATATGGAGGGGAACAGCAGAAAAGCAGATAAAACATTAATGATGATTGCTTCTAAGGAATGGGAGTCAGGAGTAGAAAAGATCAGGAGATTCATGTCTGTCTATAATTCTTTAGTACTATGAATTTGTTTTTAACTCAGTGTGGGGTTTTTTTCACTCGTCGTTTTGGGCCCTTTCAATCTAAAAAGTCATGTATCTTTTTGATTTCAACAATAAAAATATCATGGAAAGAAGGTGAGCTTCACCCCAGGGCTGAACCAACTGTTAAAGGACATCCAGTGAATAGGTCTCAAAAGTGCCAAACACAACAGGGAAATGGGTCAAGGCCAAGTGTGGGATTCACAGGGCAGAGAAGCCAGAGAGGCTGCCAGAGGGGAAAAAGTGTCTCCAGGGTTGGCTCAGTCTAACATGAGAAACCGTAGCAAGGAAAAATTTAAGTCTACCTTTTAAAGGCATAATGCAAAGACACTGAGAAATGGAAACACTGAATTATCTCCCTAGTCCAGAATAAATGAATGAACAAATGAATAAATATCTCTTTCATCTCAGAAATAAAACTAATGGTTTTTGAATGTAAGATTAGGTAGTATTTGAGCACTTGGGCATTTCTTTATTTTCTTCCAAGGGAGTGATTTTTCAATGCAACCCTGCATGTACATGCTGTAGTATCCTATCCATGTGATAAACAGGGCTCAGGACAACTGAGCAAATGGTACACTGACCAGCCATGGTCTAGCTCAGTGACTCTTAGCTTTTTACTACACTGACCTCATTAAGAATCAGATGGTAATTACTGACCCCTCTCTCCAAAGTACACAAATATGTACTTACAAAATCTTGTACATAATTATAAAGAGTTAATGCGCTCTACGTCAAGAAACCCTCATCCACATAAAGAGATCAGGAAAACATGGATGAATTTGAAAGACGCCTCCTACTAAAGAAGAACTAAGTGAACCCACTTTGATCTCATTTCTCTAGAAAAAGATATTTTCACATATGTACCATATTTGATCCACTACAAGATGAACTGTCCACACTTCAGTGATCACCATTAGCATGTCAGAGTGCTTTACACAAAGGTGCATGGTGTTTCACGTGCATGCTCTAGTGAGCTCTAGTGAGCTCTCATGGGCCCCCAGATTTCACGGCCGTGGATATTTATATACCTGCTTAAGTATTTTGAGGGAGTGTGCATCGCATCCCAGCTGGGACCACTCACTGTCCAGGATCACGCTCACAGCCATGCTCCCTGAGACACTCACTAGGCTGCATCTGATGATCAGGGCCATGACAGTTTACACTTCAGAAAAAACACGAAAAACAGGTCACTGTGGTTGAAGAGGAGACCAAGTCCTAGCCAGACTTTGTCAGGTGTGTGAGAGAGTAAAGAGAATCTGATATCTTCAAAGTGTGTATTTGGGTAGGTGAGGTGCAGAGCAGGGAAGGAAATACTCCAGCCCGACCGAGCTGCCTGCCAGGCTCACTTGCAGCGCCTGAGACACGTAATCCTCGGGTCATGGGTCTGACCCTCATGGGGCACATTGCTGTTATTATACAAAGGTCAGACTGATGTAGTGGAAAAAGAAAGTCACTGACCCAGGAGTCAGAAGATGCAACTAATCTCGGCTTGGCTACTGCACAGCGCATTCTAAAACCAAATACCAGCGCTCTGCAATTGGAACCGCTCGCGTGGCAGAGGCCAAGCACCTCCATTAAGATGCCCTTGAGTGAGAACCACTGCACATGTGGGTGACCCAATAAAAACCACCAGGGAAGGCCAGACAGGCACTTGGCAGCAACTTGCCTGAGCCATGCCTGCAGCTCCACTGACACTTGAGGGCCTCTCCAGCGGGGCCTTACTTCTAACTTTAGATTTCTGATGATCTCCAGGTTGTCTTCAGTACCCTCACTGCAAAACCCCACTACTCTCCCCCAGTATCACCCCACCTCCCTGAGCCTCAGTTTCCACCACTGTACAGGGAGCTGGGTGGAGTCAGTGTCCTTTGGATTCAATAACAACAGAAATAATAAGCATAATAATAGGTATTTTTATGTGCCACAAACACAGAGAATGCAAGAGTGAGCAGAAACAAGCATGGTTCGTGCTCTTGCAGCATTCACAGTCTGGTGGAAGAGACCAAAGTTAATTAGGAAGTCCCACAGGTGCCTGTGCAATTACACTGAGAGGTGCGCTATGGTGGAAGGGAGCAGGGTGCTAGGAGGTAGTATGCGGTGCCAGGAAAGACCATCCTGAGGAGGTAGCACGTGAATTACATCTGAAGACGAGTGGGAGTACTAGAGGCATTAGGTACACAGGAGCATCACACACATCAGCCTGGAGGAGGAGAAACAAAAGAAAGAGAAATGATAGCTACCATCCACTCACTGCATACTAGGTGTCTGGCATGTGTCAAACTTCATTTATGTATAATTCCTGAGTTCTTTCAACAACTTTGTCAGTTAAAAATTATTATCCATATCTTATGGTCAGTAAACCAAGGCATCAACTTTCAAAATGTGCCCAAGATAAGAATGGTAGGATAAGACTAGTAAGAGGCAGAGCCAGGTCTGTGAAATCCTAAGCCTGCATATTTAACTCCCTGCTATGCTAGTGGTGGCCATCAAGCCCCACTAAAACATAATGTATCAGAAGGAGATAGGTTTCCACTGGGTTCACTAGTAAGAAAACAAACGTACTTTTATATAGTTTAGAGATAGCAATGATATTTTTTAGTAAAATTAATACTCCATATTTTTAATTTACCAAATTTTGATAAGTTAATGCAGTTTTGTTTCTTTCTTTTTTTGTTGTTTTTTTAGAGAGGCGGTCTCACTCTGTCACCCTGGCTGGAATGCAGAGGCACGATCATAGCTCACTGTAACTTTGTACTCCTGGGCTCAAGCCATGTTCCTGCCTCAGGCTCCCGAATAGCTGAAACTATAGGCATGTGCCACCACACCCAGCTAATTTTTTTTATTTTTTGTAGAGACCAGTTTTCACTATGTTGCCCAGGCTGGTCTCAAACTCCTAGCCTCAAGTGATCCTCCTGCCTCAGTCTCCCATTATCTGGGATCACAGATGTGAGCCACCATGCCCAGCCAAATGTACTTTTTTTTCTTTTTTTAAATTTCAAATTAAAAAGCTTCTGCACAGCCAAATGTACTTTTAAAAATATTTTTATACTACCCATGGGAAGGGTGGAGACACTGTCATAAGATACGTATACTAATAACTAGACAATTATAGTACATGCAATACCCACAGTCCTAATGATAGACCAGCCCTAAACAATCCTATTTTCTATCACACCACACATCTGTACCACCTAGCCACCCACCCGAGTGCAGTGAAACAGGAGTGGACACTTCACCCAGAGAAGCTAACTTACAGACTGCCGATAGCCTTTGAGACAACCTAGCCTACAAAGTTCCACCCAAAGTTCCTCCCTCACAGTGCTTGCTTTTGGTTTTTTCAGCTGGAGGCTGGACTTCCCACCTGCAGGTTGTAATCCCCTTCTTAAGAAATAAAGCTCTCCTTTCTAAATTTATAAATTGTGTGATTTTTAAGTTAACACAACTCACCACATTATAACTTTATAACAGGATAAAGAAAAATTATCTCATCACGACAGATATAGAAAAGATATTTCATAAAAGTCAAATACCCAAATCTACACAGGTGATAAAACTGCACAAAACTTAATACACATGTGAGTATGAGTAAAATTGGGGAAATCTGAGTATGTTCAGGATATTGTATTAATGTATTAATGTCAATATCAATTAGTAATTGAGATCTTATACATAATTTTCCAAAATGTTGCCACTGGAGAAAACTGGACAATGTACACATGGGATCTCTCTGTATTGCACCTTAAAAGTGCATGTATACCTGCAATTGTCTCAATTAAAAAGTCAATTAAAAAAGAGAGAGCCAGGTGTGATGGCGCACACCTGTAATCCCAACTACTCAGGAGGCTGAGGTGGAAAGATTGCTTGAGCCTAGGAGTTCGAGGCTGCTGTGAGCCACTGCATGCCACTGCACTCCAGCCTGAGCTTGAGCAAGACCCTCTCTCTAAAAAGAAAAAAAAAACAGACGACAAAAGATGGAGAGAGAGAAAGAAGAGACCAATTTTACAGTAACAAAATTGCATTAATCCATCAAAATTTGGTAAATTAAAAATTTTAATATTAATATTAATTTTACTAAAAAAGTCATTGCTACTCCATTTTCCCAATGCTTCAGTATAGCCAGCAAAAATTTTAAAGTTTTAAATTCTTGCATTTTGAGAAGATCATAACCTTTCCAAGGGTGCTGACAACATGATAATATGATGAATGTGATACTAACATATATGAAATAGAATCAGTGATAGCGTACAATGTAAAATGCCTAGAGTAAAAACCTATCTCTAAAGCCTATCTTTAAGCTACATCATACAAACCTTGATGCTTGTTGTGCTATGTTTGTTTCAATTATTCTAACAGAAGGTGTGATTTTGCCAGAATAAATAAATAAAAGTTCACTAACAAGGAATTAAAGAGAATTTCCACAACCTAATGAAGACCCTCCCAAAATCCCCACAGCAAACATCATGCTTAAGTAGTGATATGAACAGATATGAAATGTTATATGCTCTTCATTTTAAAGTTAAGATGCCCACTGTCACTGCTTATATTTAATGCTATATTGGGATCCTAGTCAGAGCCATTAAAGTTGTAATTTAATGAATTATACTTAATCTTAATTCAATATACTTAATACTTAAATTTAATTAAGTATGTATATGTAAGTACACTTTTTAAAACTATTTTATTTATATATTTATTTATTTATGTAGAGATGGGGTCTCACTATGTGGCCCAGGCTGGATCTGAACTCCTGGGCTAAAGCAATCCTCCTGTCTCAGCCCTGAGTAGCGGGGACTACAGGCACGCACCACCACACCCAGCTCCTTAAGTACACTTTAATTAAGCATACTTAAAAGTAGAATTAAAAAGAAGCAAAATTGTCACTATTCCCAGGTCGTGTGGTTGTTTAGAAAATGCACAGTAAATTTTAGAATCAATAAGAGGGTCCACCAAGATTGCTGGATTCAAGGTGAATAGCAGAGGTTGATGAGCATCATGAACAAAGTTCTAAGCAATCAGAGAAGACAACTCATTAGCACAAGTAAGAGAAGCAAAAAGAGAAGAGCTGAGCCCAGAGTGAAGACTGCAGGCTCTTTTGAAGCATCTCCTGCCACACTAGATCAAGATCTAGTACCCCAAGGTCCAGCCACACCAGGCTCCTGCTCTTTGGGGCTCCCACAGGTCTCTCCCACAATACTCACCATGAACACCTACCTGTCTAAACTGACCTCCTAACATCTGCAACTGGCACTCAAAAGAGCCCAGCTAAAACTCACATACATATGAAAGACAGACACAGCTCCAGAACTGGAATAAGTTACTATAATGAGTTCTAATTGACACTTAAAATTATAATTTGTATTTATTTATATTTATTTATAAAGTCAGTTTTAACAGTCCCATCATCAGAGAAGCAGTATTGTAATCTACAGCCACAAATAATCTCTAAAGTGCTACTATTTGGTTTAGAATGTGTTATGAATCTTTGTAGTAGGTATATCATCCCAATGAGATTTTCCTTAGACTACTATTAAACTAAGATTTAATATTCTGAACACAGAGGAACAGACGACCAAGAAGAATTACCCAGTAGTGTGTTGGGATGCTGACTTTTGCCCAATGAGCATCATTACGTTGGACAATATATGCTGAAATAGTTAAACTTCAACAACCTCAGGGAGAAAGTCAGACAAAACAGCACCATTATTGAGTTTTTAAACCACACAATTAATGTAAGCCTAATAAAGTAAAATAATATACAGTGGCATATGTAAAAAAGCTCAATGTTTTCAATATTGGCACAGGCCACCTTTGACATCACTACTGAATGAAGTTCAATACCTTTTGTATTCTTTTATATTCCTGAGGCAAAGGATTCGGATAATGCAAGACTATCATACATTTCCTTAAACTTGGGCTCTGTTGCAGAAACCCTACTTCTTTCATAATTCAGAGCACACGGTCCAATATGGTAGCCACTAGTCACACATGGCTACTAAGTACCTGAACAAAGGCTCAAATGCTGTAAGTATAAAATTACACTGGATTTCAAAGACTTTGTACAATAAAAAGAATATAAAAATCTCATAAATAATTTTTACATTGGTTAAATGTTGAAATGATAATATTTTTGATATTTGAGTTAAATAGAATATATTGTCAAAATTAATCTCACCTGGGTTTTCTTTTTCTTTCTTAAATGTGTCTAATAGGAAATTTTAAATTACATATTTGGCTCACATTTGTGACTCACATTATATATCTACTGGACAGCACTGATTTAGAAAGTCAAAAGGAATTTTAAATGATGTGTGTATAATATATACATAACATTTAAAACATTAATAAGTATAAGACCATTTGTATGTTATTTGATAGGAAATTCCTATAAAGACAGGTATAATCTTGTAACAATAGAACAAAAGAGGTACTATTTGAACTTTTTGACAAGGATAGTGCTAAATGCTTCAGGTAAATTATCTGTAATCCTCCCAATAGGAAGGAGCACTTTGGATCAGGGAGATTGAGCTTGTGTTCAAGATCACACAGCTAGATCCAGGCTCTGAATGCAGGTCTGTCTGAGGCCAATGCCAGGACTTAGTGGTACTTCAAGTGAAGAAACCGGAAGATCTGTTTGGAAGTGACTGTCTCTTATGAAGCTGATCATTATCCAACTCAGGCAGGGACCCTCCAGCCATATGGCTGTCATTAAGAAAGTGCTCCTTATCTGTTTTGGACACTGCAGAGTGAACAGTTTTGAAAACCAAACACCTACCCCACTGGCACCAGAGGCCCACAGTTCACTCTGATCTGAGAAATGACTTGCAGGAGTGACACAATAGCCACACAGCAAAGCGTGCCAGAGGCAGCCGAAATGATGGCACCAAATGAAGTGTGGTCAGAAGCCACCTCTTAGATGTGTCCTTCCGCTTAATCCTTAGCCTAGTCTAAGCTTTCGACTCCAGTCCACTCTTAGAAAATGCACTAGCCACAACAGCACTAAGGGAGTGGGAACCCCTGGAACACTTGAGTAGAAGCAGCTTACAGCACAAGAGGGCAACAACCTCATCCACAAGAGAGAAGCAGACTGGCCAGAAAGCTAAGACAGATTGCCAAAAGAAAGAGCCTCCTAAAACCCCAAATATCTTCTACCACCAAGCTTTGGAAAAATTAGGCATGCAAAACTTTGGCACTACTTCATTCACCTTCTACCCCAAAACCCTCCTAGCCAAATACATGATGGAAGTCTACAGACATTCTGCTCAGCATTACCACAAGTGCCCACAAAAAGCGATTTTCCTTCCTGTAGCAGTTGAGAAAGTGTAAGCGAAGGGTGGGGGTGATGGGGGTATGGCTGGGGAGGGAGGGAGGAAAACTGACCAGAGAAAAAACACACAGAAGGCAGCAGTGACATTCAGACCTGAATCTAGGAATTTTTGAATGGCTCAGAATGGGACACTCTGTCACCTCTGATTTAATTAGAAGACTGTTTGCAGGATCCTGAAGGTCTAGGCTCATAATCAAGGACTTACGTAATCCTCCTCATTGAGTCCTTGTTTCTCAACAGAACTTTTCACTTCCATGGAAAACTTCTCAAACTCAGGTTTCACTGTCCTCAGTAGGGTGACTGTTTGAAGGGACGAGTACGCCTGCTTAGCTTCAAAGTCGTGTTTGTCTCCTCTCTTCCATGAGCCATCTCCTACAGAAGAAATAAAAATATTTATGATTCCAAGCCAGTCACCATAAAGAGGCCATTCTCCCTTTACAACCTCGATGTGTCCCTACGTGTTACAGTTGGCAGCCGGGGCAAGAGGTATTGTCATAGTTTTGCACTTGGGTATAATGTGACAATGTCAAGACCGTTAAAGGAGAAGAAGGCCCTTTGGACATGTGTTCCATTGAAATGTGAGAGAGAAAGAAAAGTACAGTTGAGGTAATTGCCTTAGAATAACCATGGAACTGCAATTTTCAGCTCCCAGATACGTGGCGCTGCGGAAATAAGAAGTAAGTTTTTATTCCTTCCCTTTCACACTTATTTTTTAACACCTACAATCAACTGTGGAGGCAAAATAAATAATATTATACCAGTGTGGCATAATAAACCTGATGTTATGTGGGTGTGGGACAGCAGGTCACAGCAAAGCATGAGCCGGACATGCACAAGCATGACAGAGTCAGCACTGGTAAAAGAAAAAAGTTTGACATTGTTGATATTTCTTGAATCTCTTCAGATTGAAAAGTAGCTTAGGTGAACCTGAGGGTTTATAGCTCTCTAGTGCCAGCAACATCATAAAAATTATTTATAGGAAAATGTCCATCAGAGCACTCATGGTAATAGAATAAAATTGCTATCATTTATTAAGCACATATTAATAATAATAAAAGCTCTATTTGTTAAGCACTTGATATGTATAAATACATTTAATACTCACAAGACCCCATAATGTGGGTACTATCATCCTCTCTATTTTACAGATGAGGAAACTGAGGCAAAAAGAAGACAGGTAGCCTCCTGCTTCACTGACCTGCCTGCACAAAAGCAAAGGCAAATTATATGCATAAGAATCATTATTCTTCTCTTTATTATTTCATTTTTGAGAAAATATGTGGCCTGCAGGGCTCCCAAAGGCAAGGTGGACCTCTAACTTTTGACAATAAGCTGTTTTTTCTATGAATTATGATTATGATTCCTGCAGAGCTCTGAAAATACAACAAGGAATTCAAACTGCTGGAGTCCAGCACCAAAGTCATTTGTTTGTCCCCAGCTCCCCATCGACCGCAGAGGCCTCGAGCTCAATAGCTAAGCAGTGAGGATCTCCCTGGGGTGTGTGGCCAGGGCTCTGCAACACGCGCTCACTCTTCCAAAAGTTTGACAAGGACTTGGTGGCTTTGGAATTTCTATCACAGTTTGAATCAGACAAACATGTATGAACTATGTATTCTACACAAGGTTCTGAGATAGCCATGTTGGGCATTATAAACGTCTGGGCAGTTTCTACCACATTCCAGAGAGAGATTGAGAGTTAGACATGTAAACAACTGAGGTTATTCCAGGGTAGAACTGACAGCTTATGATGGGGGGAGGAGGACAAAGAAACAACGCAGAATATAGAGGAAGAAGCAATGCGCTCCAGCCTGGGGAAGGTTTCGGGTGAGGAGGAGGCATTAGCCTGGTCCTCCGTGTGTGCATAGGATTTTACTAGGAGGACAGGAGGATGGAAAGGCGTGTCTGGCAGAGCACGCAGCACGGGCAAGGGTGTGAATGTGCACCACATCTAGTAGGCAGCTGGCAGCCTCAGCCTGGAACCCGAGAAAAGACAGAGACAAAGAATGTTGTTTGTGGAGGCATCTGGACGATCATAATCCTAAGAATAGCAAGCATTTATTAATTGCTTACTATCTGCCAGGGAGCTGGTAAAAGATAAATAAGACACAGCTGAGGACAGAATTCATTAGAGACTAGATCCGAGCTTAGTGAGCACAAGATTAAATTTCAGATCACCAAACAAAACTTAACAAAGTCCTCCTCCTCTCCCATGAAACCTCCCAGACACAGAGGAGGCCACAGCACAAGCAGAGCCAGAGAGCCAGGCGTCACTGCCACCAGGCAGGTGAACCCAGCTGGGTGCTCGGTTACCAAGACACAGACGACATGGCCTTAGTTAAGGGACAACTCCACTTCCAGGAGGACCCCAGATTCTGAGAATGCCCAGGACCTCTTCATCACATAGAGGAATCCATTGCTTATAGGCAGGCAATCGATATTTATTGATTCATTTTTAATTGCTTGAGGTATCAAGACTCAGCAGTGGTGATATCTCTTAGGCAAAGAGGGTCAGAGTTTTCTCAGCTCTGGGAAAGAGATCTCTCCAGGAGCGTAAGACGGGAAATACTTAACCCTCTAGGCTTTTATGCTGTGCAATTAGAAAACACACATAGAACTAGAAACAACAACTATCTCAGTCGCTGAAATGAGCAAAACATTTTTTTTAATTTGGAAAGAAGTAAAATTCAGTACAGTAAGTCTGACTACCACAGTTTAAAAGGTAGTAACTTTGGAGTTTTGTTTTCTAGAGAAAAAGAATGGGGCCAGGCGCGGTGGCTCACGCCTGTAATCCTAGCACTCTGAGAGTCCGAGGCAGGAGGATTATTTGAGGCCAGGAGTTCGAGACCAGCCTAAGCAAGAGTGAGACCCCGTCTCTACTAAAAAAATAGGAAAAAAAAGAATTAAAACAATAATTCTTAATAAATGCAAGCCAAGCTAAATAAATATCTATTCACAACCATAACTGATAGTATGACTTCCTGCTTTTGTGGGCATTTCTTATTGTGATGTGTCAGTAATATCTCCCATATCAGGGCTGTTGAACACTAGGAAGGCAGAGATCAGCTTGGCGTGACGTCCCATCAGTGGGGACAAATTTAATTCAGTAGACAACTGGGTGCCTCTGGAGATTTATGAGCGGAATAGAAGAGTGACATGATGAGAATCTGGCCTTGGGAAACAGCAGTGGATTAGGGTGGGGAGACGCTGAGTGTTCACAGCCGCGGTAATCCAGGCAAGAGGTTACAAGAGGTTATATGTGGGAAGTCACACACCAAAAAAATTAACAAGGGTTCTCTGGGTGGTTAGAATTACGAGAAAGTTCTCTCTCTCTCTCCCCCCCATCTTTTTTTGCATTTTTCTGAACATAGTAAATTTTCAATAAAAAGTATTTACTACTTTTAGAATTGTTCACAGAGGATTATGCAGGAAGGATCTCAAGACTGTACAACAACAGGTAGGGAGTGAGGGACAACGGAGAGGGGGCATGTCACAGAGGACACAAAGGGGAAAGGGAAAATGTTATCATGGGAGGAAATCTCAGAGCCAGATGGAGGAGGAGGGATTTAGGTGAACATAGGAGTAATTTTAGTTAGGGATGGTCAATCCAAGGCAACTGCAGAAGGCCCAAGTGACAATACCAAGCTGGAGCTGGAAATAGTGTCTGAAGCCAAAAAGAGGTGTGAGGGCTAGAGACAGCTTGCGGTCAGAACCCAGGGGCTCCCTGGCTGGATAGGGAAGAGAGTACAGAATGAGCAAGGAGAAGGTAGAGCACAGACACTTTGGGGATGCTATTTTTAGTGGGCAGGAGGAGTAAGAGGAGACACAGCAGAGCTAACAGAGAACCAGAAGAATGCTGTGTCACCAAAGCTAAGAGCATAGGATTACCAGAAAGAGATGGATGAAAACATGATTGAGTGATCTAGAGCTGTGCTGTCTCATAGAGCCACTGGCCACGTGTGTGACTATTTAAGTTTGCATTAATTAAAATTTAAAATTCAGTTCTTCAGTCACACTTGCCACATTTCAAGTGCTCAACAGCCACATGTGGCTAGTGGCTACCCTACTGGGCAGCACAGAATAGAACACAACCATCATCACAGAGAATTCCACTGGGCAGCACTGCTTTGAAGGCATAGAGGCATGGTCCCAGGTAAGGCTAATGGTTTGGAAATGAGAAGGTCACCGGTAACTTCGAGGAAAGAACTTTCAGAGGAGTGGTGGGTACTAATGTCATATTAAACACCCAGGCTTGCGTTGAGTGTCAGGAGGATACAGAATACCTGTGAAAGAGGAAGAAGTCCACTCAGCACCACGCCCTGTGCTCAACATTCCTGGCTGGGGAGCTGGTGCAGTGAGGGGTGCCCACGTTGGGGTAACTGCCATTCCGTGGCTCCCAATGCTTACCAAGGACCTAGCACATAATAGCCTTCAGTGTATGTGATCTGAATGAGTAATGGAGACATCACAGAATCTGCGCAAGGAATGAACACCTGGCCTTCACGTGGGCTGGCCCCATGGCACAATGGCTCTTCAGCTCTGGTGGCCATTTAAGTGAGAGAAAATCATTGCCCTCCTGGGCTCACCTGCCCTCTCCAAATGACTGGTGTTACATGTTTGCATGGTGAGATTGGTCCGGTGACACCCATCATTAATAACAGCACACTTTACTGGGTGACACCATTGCAAACAGCTCTGCAGAGCTGCTTTGCTTGCATCACTTCATTCTTTAATTCTCATAAGAACTCTGAAAGAGATTAAGTGCACTCCCTATCGTACAGATGAGGAAACTAGGGCTCAAGGAGATCAACATGCCCAAAGGCAGTTAGCTAACAAGCAATAGGATTCAAGTGCAAGCCAGACCCCAGATGCTGGTGCCTTACACAACCTGTGTTCACCTCCTCAGAGTTCAAGGTGTTCCAAGATTTAAAATTGCATATGCACCTAATGGGTGCAAAGAGCACTATTCAGGTGAAGGGCACATTTATAGCCCTGACTCAAGCCATGTAACAAAAACATTTGTACCCCCTTAGTATTTTGAAATGAAAAAAAAAAAACTGCATATGCAGTGGATGACAAAAATGTCAAAAACCAAAGTAGCAGAGGGAAAAATATGGGAAGGAGAAGTGCCAAAATGCTGTTTAGCAACTGTCACAATTGAAGGATTATGTGAGAATTCTTTTTCTTTCCTCTACGTTCCAAATTGACTTTAATGTGCATATGTCACTTTTATAACAAAATATAATATAATATAATCCAACCCCTCCACAGTTTTTCTGTTATTTTTCCATTTTTAGCCAATCAAATAATTTAATTTGTGCACATCAACCAATCTCTACTATACTTCTATCCTTGCCTTAATTAGTGCGCTTTAAGTTCTCAGGAAGACAGGAAGGCTCTACAATAATCTTAACAGTCCCAGACAGGATCGGCCAAATATTCATAACTTACTACCTAACCTACATTCTAAGAAGGTAACACCAATGGACAAAAATGCCAATAGGTGCTATTAAAAACTCTACAAGGCAATATATATTATCTCTCTAGATGTTTTTAAATGTATCTTTTAAATGTTATTTTCAATCAGTTGATTCCCTTCATAATACACTGCCAACTGAACTCTTGTAACCATATAATTTAGGCAAACCTGAGAATTTTTGTGAGTGCTCACCAAGACCAAACAATCTAGTAATCAGTAAAAGTGGACACACCATCCAGTACATCAGGTAAATAGTGATTAAAATAGAGGCCTCTTTCTAGAACAGGTATAGTGTTTGACATGAGGAGGCCCAGTGAGAGGCGGATGTTGAAGAACTTTTCGTTAATATATATCTGATTTTTAGGGCATAAAATTTACTTGCATAGGCCTTGTTTGATGTATACCAGAACCCTGGTCTGGTCACTCTGCTCACCAGACGATTCAGTTTACTGCTTCTATTCCAAAGAGGAAGGTGCTTTAGGGTCTGTGAAAGACAAGGACAGTTGCCCCTCTACATCCATTCTCCCTTCTTCCCTTAGTAACAGATTCCTGAATTGATTTAGGGTAGCAGTGAGTCCAGTTAAAAACACACATTTCCCAACCTCCCTTGCAACTAGGGATAGCCAATGATATGTAAGCAGAAGTTAATGAGTCTAGCTTCCAGGAGATCATTTCCAAATGAACCCTGTCAACTGGGAAGGTCTCTTTTTGCCTGTTGTCTTTTCTCTTTGTCTTGTCTAGAATTAAGACATGATCCCTGGAGCTCTAGCCATCATCTTTGATGGACTCCATGCAGTAAAACCGAGAGAACAGGAAAAGAGAAGAAGCTCGATTCCCTGATGACACTATGGAACCACCATCCCTGCCCTGGACTCCTCTCAGGTAGGAGAATAAACCTCTACATTTGTTTAAATCACTATAATTGGGTATCTTATTTATGTACATGAAGATGCAATTCCTAATGCATACAGGTCCTTAGGATGTATTAAATTAACATTGGTTAATTTGGTAACTGAATGCATGACCCTAAATCTATGTATAAAACTACCACTACAGAAAAATGTACAAACTTAACTTATAACTTTTTAAGTACTATGGGCAATGGTCAAAGTAAACCAAGACTAAGAATAAATGTAGCTAATACTTATTAAATAGTTATTACATTCCAAGAAGTTTGCTAGAGATTTTATATATATCTCATTTCTTCCTCAGCCTGATGCCATCGGGTAAGTACGGTTATTATCATTAGAAGAAACTAAAGGAGAAGAGGGAAGGTTAAGTCACTTTGCTAGTACATGGCCCAGCCTCTCAGGCAGGCCAACACCAGACCCCAAAATCTGAGCAAACATGCTATAAAAGGTAAAATAAAGGGAATCTAATCAAAATATCAAGTATACTTTATAAGAGCACTCTGTATAACTATGTGCAATTAAATTGTCAAGTAGCAGAAAAACTGAACTCATGGGGAAGTAAGTTTTTAAAAGTTGTCCAAACATCACCAGAAATAAGTCACATAGATATGACCTCTTTTTTTATTTTTATTTATTTATTTATTTGTTAGACAGGGTCTCACTCTGTTGCCCTGGCTAGAGTGCAGTGACCTCATTATAGCTCACTGCAACCTCAAACTCCTGAGCTCGAGTGATCCTCCTGCCTCAGCCTCCCGAATAGCTGGACTACAGGTATGTGCCACCATGCCCAGCTAATTTGTTATTTTTTGTAGAGATGCGGTCACGCTTAGGCTGGTCTCAAACTCTTGACCTCAAGCAAACTCCTGACTCAGTCTCCAAAGTGCTAGGATTACAGGCGTGAGTCACTGCACCTGGCCACATAGATATTACTTCTTATGCACTAGTATTATGTTCTGAGAAGGACACAACATCACGTTTTCAGTATTCTTGCCAAAATATATAAACTCAATGTTATCGTGGGAAAATACTAAATAAATCCAAATTGAAAAACATTCTACAAAATAATAGATTCATCAAAAGTGTCAAAGTCATGAAAGACATGGAAAGGTTAAAGAGTTACCATGGATTGGAGTAGATTAAGGAGACACAATGAATAAATGCAGTGTGGGATCCTGGATTGGATCTTGGAACAGAAAAAGAACACTGGGAGGAAAAGTGCTAAATTTCAAACAAGGCCTGTAGTTTAGTTAGTAGTAATGTACCAACTTAATTTTCCTGTTTTGATTATTTTAGTATGATTATGTAAGTTGTTAACATTAGAGGAAGCTTGGTAAAACACATACAGTCAGTCATGCACCGCATAACGATCTTTCAGTCAACAATGAACCACACATATGGTAATGGTCTCATAAGATTATAATACTGTATTTTCACTTTACCTTTTATATGTTTGGATATGTTTAGATACTCAAATACGTGACATTGTGTTACAATTGCCTACAGTGTTCAGTACACTAACATGCTGTGCAGGTTTGTAGCCTAGGAGCAACAGGCTGTATCATATGGCCTAGGTATGTAGTAGGCTATACCATCTAGGTTTGTGTGAGTACACTCTATGGTGTTTGCAGAATGATAAAATCTTCTAATGACTCATTTCTCAAAATGTATCCCCATCGTTAAGTGATGAATGACTATACATGAAGTCTCTATACAGGCTGAGCATCCCTAATCCAAAAATCAGAAATCTAAGATATTCCAAAATCTGAAATTTTTTGAGTGCCAACATGATACCACAGTGAAAAATCACACACCTCATCTCATGTGATGGGTCAAAATGCAAGTGTACAACACACGGATTATTCAGCATCACCAAGGGAAAAATAAAATTACCTCCAGTCTATATGTATAAGGTGTATATGAAACATAAATGAATTTCTTGTTTCAACTTTGGTCCCATTCCCAAGGTATCTCATTATATATATGTAAATATTCCAAAATCCAAAAAAGATCTGAAATTCAAGACACTTCAGCCCCAAGAATTTTAGATAAGGGATACTTAACCTGTATTATTTTTGTAAGTTTTCTGAAGTCTAAAATTATTTCAAAATAAAAAGACTTTTTAAGTTGTCCAAAAATTACCTCTAAAAAGAAATTAGTTGCAAATATAAAATTGAATTGTTTCCATATTTCAAAGAATGTTTCTATGGTATATAAACTGTTACAGAACATAAAAAAACAACAAAAAGTATCCCAGTTAAATCTATAAAGCTCATGTGAACCTGACATTAAAATCTGGCAATAACATCTCAAGGCAAGAAAACCATTCTCAAATCTCACTCATGAATATAGATTCAAAATCCTAAATAAAACAATAAAAACCTAAATTTAGCAATATGTCTTTAAAAAACATCATAACAAAATATGCTCAATTCTGAGAATGCTATGATGGCCCAATATTAGGAAATTTATTAAAAGAATAGGTCAAATGCAATTGATAAAATTCTGTTATCTATTTCTGATTTCTAAAATCACACTTGATAAACTAGGAATAAAAGGACTTTAACATCTACTTCAAGACAAGAAGTCAAAAATTAAAATATCACCAGAATAATATTATTCTGGAAGCTCTTGCCAATGCAATAAGAAAAGAATAAGAAATATTAATAAGATATGCATCTATCAAAATGGATGAAAAATTGTCATTCTTATTTGAAAATAATAGAAAAACTATTAGAGCACAGGATTTAATATGTGGAATTCTTACAGAATAAATAAACAAAAACTCTTAGCTTTTCTGTATAACTACTGTTCTGTTACAAAATGTAACAGGAAAATTTCATGATCATAATAACAACAAAAAACATGACCTCGTGGCGCAACGGTAGCACGTCTGACTCCAAAAAACATAGAATACCTAAGAATAAACTCAACAAGAATGGTACAGAATGTAAATGAAGAAAACTGCAAAACTTTGCTTATGAACATAAAAAGAAATTCAAACAAACAAAATAATGTACAAGCTAGATTATGCAGGGTTGACAAGGATAGAGGAAGACACAATGTCATACATTGCTGCAAAAGTGAAAATTGATAAACCTTTCTACAGGGCAAATTGACAGTATCTATCAAGACTTAAATGCACATAACCTTTGAGCCAACAATTCTACTTCTAGAAATTTATTTTACAGGTAATATATATGTATAAATATGTAAAGCTACTCAACATAGCATTGTTCTTAATAGCAAAAAGCTGGGGACAACCTAATATTGAAAAATAAGAGGTTGATTAAAGACAACATCATCAACATTATAAAATACTACATGACCATACTGTAAATAGTATCATTTTTTTGAAAAGTATTTTTGTAAAATATATATATTCATATAAAATAGGATGTACATACTTCTAAAAATTATCAATATACTTTTATCTGAGTGGCATAATTATGGTAACTTATTTCTCTCCTGTGCTTTTCTATGTTTTCCAAATTGTCTACAGTACTCATGTATTATAATTAATACGGAAAAATAATACAAGCTTTACCTGTAGATGAAACTAATTCTAGTAGCTAACATTTGTATGAAGTACTAGATGCACAATGTGCATTCACATGCATTGTCTCTAAGTTCTATGTTTGCAATTGGCAACTTGCAAAACTCAGAATACATCTTTTTCATTTTTACCAGTTTCTACCAATATCTCAATGAACTCATGCTGCAGCCAATAATATTTAATATAATTCCATTCTGATCTTGGGTTGAGAAGTGAAAATTCCACTCTACCATGTAAAGGAGAGAGAAAAAAAATATGCCCACAAGGAGAGTAAAATAGTGTGTTTGTCTTGCAAGTCTCAAATCTCTGATTTTATCCACTGCAGGAAGCAGTGGCTACTTTTGTCTCATCAACTTTTCTTTATCCCCATGAGAAGTGTGTTTTATTATCTGTACATACACAATGATCTACTGCTTAAGTAAGCCAGGATATCAGGGCAGGAAACCGGGGAGTATGTTTTAAGGTTTAGATCCTGTCCAACTATATCCCGTCAGCAAGAACTGGGAAGTGGAGCTCAGTATATAAACATGCCATTTGTAACATGCGCACTTACGCTTCCCCATAACTGCTCAGATTCGAGCAGCCAGCGAGCAGCTCTTGAGAAAATGTTCCGTAGCCCTACAGTGTCTACTTCAGAAAGAGCCCTAATCACATTTGGGGGGAAATGTTTTCTACCTGTGATTGTGATGCCCTCCTTAAAATCCTCCACCACGGGAACCCTGGGAACTTCCCCAGGTCTATTATAAGGAATTAAAGGCTTTCAGTCTGCCAGTAGGTGGTTCCTGAACTTGTATATAGAAGTTTAAGGTGCAGTAATCTGGAAGGAAGGAGAGGGCTGGGAGCAATGGCTTCCAAATGTCTTTATCTCAATGTACAATAATAGTTTTTGATTTCACACTGTGACCCATTACAAACATACGTGTAACACACATACGTATATACACACAAACATACAATTATATTACTAAATAAAAGTTTTATAAAACAATACACATGCTAAGTGTGACACACCTTGTCCTATTCTATTCCATCGCGTTATGTTCTACTCTATTCCATGCTACTAAAAATTCTGTCCAAATCTCACTAAAATTATTCCAACAGTCCGTCATGATGACAGCAACCTGCAGTTGGAAAAGCACTGGGCAAGGGTGCTTTGGGGCCTGGATTATGATCATTTGGAGTGTGGGAGTGGGCTACACTCACCCCTAGACAAGCGCCTTGGTATCACAGGTACATGGCATCCATTTGCTCTAACTGACTTGTCGGAGAAGAAAAGCTGGAGAAATTATGAGACGTTGTGGGAGTATTCAAAATCACAATTTCCAAAATCATATTTACAGAAATCACATCTACAGACTTAATTCAAATATTTTGAATCTTCCTCACAACCTCTCTTAGACACCTCAGCAGAGGAGGGGAAACCGGAAGCAGAGTTACCGTAGGAAGAACTGTTGAAGAGCTCGATGTTGAAGAAGGCGTAGTCTCCGCTGGTCATGCCGTGCCTGTGCGCTGCCAACATGATGCTCCGGATGGTGTCGCTGCTCGCACACATGATCACCACTGGGGGAGGAACAGACAGCACGCATGAGACACCCCTTCACAAGGACATCGAGCGTGCCTGCACCAGTGGGGGACATCCAACTAGGAACGGGGCACTTATATGGTCCTGAAGTATCTCCTGGCAAAGTACTTGCTAATTACAAAGGGGAAAATAGTAACCTTACGGTGCAGAAACGTAGGGGACACTGCCATAACCAAGAGATGGAAGCCAGCATCACCAACCATGGGAACACAGAGTTATGAGCCTCCTGAGGTAACACTGCAAGGACCAGAAACATGCAAATAGGCAATCTGCACCTAATCAGAAGGAAGCAGCCCCAAACCCAGCTTGGGAGACAGTCTGTAGAATAAAATGGTCAATTTCATGAAAAGCAAAGACAGGCTTGGGAAATGTTCTAGACTGAAGGAAACTTAGAACAAAAAAGTAAATGCCATGTGTGATGCTGGACTGCATTCTGGACCTTAAAAAAATAAATAAATAAAAGTCTTGTTATAAAGGACCTTACAGAGACAACTGGTGAAATGTGAATAAAGTCTGTACCTTAGATAATAGAATTGTGTTTGGATTAATGGTTTTGCTTTTCATAATCATACTGTGGTGATGTAAGTGAAGGTCCTTATTCTTAGGAAACACACGCTCAAATGCTTAGGGGTAAAGAAGCATGATTCTGCACTTACTCTCAAATGGTTCATAAAAAGATAGTATTGTCTGCGTGTATGTGTATGTGTAGATAGGTGGATAAATGGATGGCTGGATAGATAGGTAGGAAAGAAGAGAAGGAAAGGGAGAGATTTGAAATCATAAAGTAAACGTGGCAAAATATTAACAATTGGTGAAAATCTGAGTGAAGGCTATACAGAGAGGTTATTTAATACTTTCTTACATCTTTTTTAAAAGTGTAAAATTATTTCAAAATAAAGTTCTTCTTAAAAAAAAAGCAAATACACCAAATAAATCACCAGATTTGCCCACTATAAGACAGGGAAGAGTGTCAAATGCTTTTTAGATTTAATAGCATGGTAAATACATTTTCCTGAAAAAGCAAACTCACTGGTTTTAGAGAGAAGATTCTTTTGACAAATCATTGGATGCACTGAGTGCTCTGGGCTTTCTGCTGTCTGAATTTTAAAGCATTATTCTCAGGTTGCCCCAATATACATAGGAAATAGTTAACAAGATTCCAGGTCCCTCCCCTGCGTTCTCTCAGTGTATAACCACATGGTCGAGTGTGAGAGGTTTTAAGCAACTCCAAACTATTGTTGCCTACCACATAAGAGCCACACAGGCTGGAGTGAAGTGGAGACTTTACCACTACCCAGTCAGTTTGATCCCTGTCGATGGCCCCTCTGCTCTGAGACTGGGACAACTATGTTTTGCTGTATACACACTGTGCAGAGGAGAGACCTGGAGAGACCTGGGTGCTGTAAACCGCATTATCATGATGCATGCCAGCCCTCCAAGATGTGTATGTTCTTTGTAAAAGCATGGGTGCTGAAAGACATAAAACAAACTTCAGGCTATGCCAAAGCAGCCTTGGCAACCTGCATGGAGAGTTAAGCTCTTGTTGATATTTAGTTTACTGTACACGTTAATTCAGAGTGTTAGATCATAACTCTGACATTTCATACTACAAAAGGGCTTAGTGTACAGGATAAAAGCTCTAGAGATCCAATTTCTAAAAGAAGACTCCTAAAGATCCATAACTATGGGAGTAGGTGTTGTTTGTGCCTGGAGTATAGTTATATATTTAGAATAAATAATCGAATTCCAAGATGCCTCAGTAAGGAAGCTTTCAAAGAAACTCCTAATTATTTATTATGACTTAGACACTTGTTTTAGCTCTGATTTGATTCTATCCCCATAAATAAACAAAGAGCCAAGGTGTCCCACAAAACAGCCAACAACAGCCTGAGGCTGGACAAGTTTGAAGAGTGTGGATTCCAAGGGCAAGTGTCTCCAGGAAGCTCTGGCTGACTGGCCACCAAGCAGCCCTCATCATTTCTCGATCAGCTGATCAAAGTCCAGGCTCTGGCTCTCAACCCCCTGATGCAGAACCTGATTCTGTCAGCACATAGAGCGTAGTGTCGTTGTTTAGGGGCATATTTCCAATAACCCAACTCTCATATTTACAGATTATCTGAAATGCAGATTACTTAAATTCAATGAGGACCAGAATGGTTATGAATACATTTGTATCAGCATGCCCTGTACCTGGGCATGCTAACTGGAGAGACAAATTATAAGCATTAGGATGCTAGTGAGGATGAAATCAAGATCAGGGAGGTCAGTTGGAGGATTCAGGTGTCAAAAGCACCAGGCCTTGATAACCCTAAGCAACCATCTAAGAGATATACCTGGTCTAGGACCAAACAGGCTGTGTCCTAGGGCCAGACCACAAGCTTCTCTAAGCATTGCCCAACACTGGCTTCTGTGACACCTTTTTTTCTATTTTTACATTCCTGGCCCATCTCCTTCTCTTTCTCCCTGCTATGGTTTGATCATGCCCCCCAACATTTCATGTGTTGGAAACTTAATCCTCAAATCTATATGTTCATGGCATTTCGAGGTGGGGACTTTAAGAGATAATTAGGATTAGATAAGGCCATCAGGGTAGGGCCCACATGATGGAATTGGTGGCTTTATAAGAAGAAGAAGAGACCTGAGCCGGCACACACTTGCCCTCTCACTATGTGATGCCCTCAACCATGTTATGATACAGCAAGACCTTCACTAGATGCTGGCACGATGCTCTTCGACTTCCCAGCATCTAGAACCACGAGCTAAACAAATTTCTTTTCTTTATAAATTACCTTTCTTTATAAATCCAATCTGTGGTATTCTGTTAGAGCAACAGAAAATAAATAAAACACTTCCCATCACCACCACCATCAAACCCTTCCAAGGGACATATTCTTCCTTTAAATGTAATACCCACTTAGATTGAGCAAGAGTGATGCCGAGTGGCATTGTGCCTATCTAAGCAGAGTTTGATTATTTTAGATCTTATCCATTTTGTGTTGACCATGCAGTTTAACTCTCAAAAGGAAACCCTACTTCCCAAGTTCATGGGTGGAGCATTGTCCTTCTTGAATAAACCAAACATATAATGCACATTATCATCTAGTTTTAGTTCAAGTTGTAGCAAGCGCTTGATGACACTGGCAAAGCAGTCAGCGCAGAATCCTAGATTTTTATCATATTCCCCAATCAATTAGGGATGTCTCATTCGTGCCTAATTGAATATCAAGTAATTTTTTAGGATCTTGCCTTTATACACTCTATCAAATTGTTTAAAATATTTTTCATTAAAGTAGCTTTCTCTTCCTACTCATGTTTCATCAGTTTACATAATAACTAATTTAATTACATACTTATGATAATAAGCACAATTGGCATAAACAGATTTGGGGACAACTCTTGGGAAGTATATGGAGAAGTATGAGACGTGTGTGGCATACTCAGGAGAACTATACTAGCTGCCAGCACCTATCAACACATGATAAAATTTACACAGGAACGAAGAGCATCAGCTAATCCTGCAACCTGCATAAATGGAGTCAGTTACGGCAATTTCTGTTGCATCTAAGCATATTTAAATATATAAATATTAATTTTTTTGGTCAAATTGTTAAACTTCTAAAAAAGGGCATGATGATGTGGCTCTAACTTTCTGGGTAGACTTTTCTTCATCCTGCTCTATTTTCTCCTCCTTGCCAAAGAACCTGCAATGTTCCATGCCATCCTCCACCATCTGGTTCCTGCAATAACTTCTGTAAATGGCTTCTCACTAATGCAGCACATTCTTGCAATCACTCTAAGAACAACAGAGAGAAATGCAAAGAGGTAGCTATAGAAGTCAATTCAGAGAACCAAAAACATTCCAGATAGTATATCTAAGTTGGGGAGGATATCCTTTCCCCAGTTTTCCATATGGAGCAACCTCTAATGGGTTAATATTCCTCATCTCTCAATGTGAGTTTGTTCACCCTCTCCACACCCTCAATAAGGGGAAAAGAAGTGAACTGTCTGATTGTTGAGCCTAAAACTGGGCATTCTAGGCCTAGTCCTTTCTTTCTCTTTGGGATGTGTCTGCTTTCACACCCTTTATGGGCTACTTTTGTCATGGGGTAAAGGGTTCGATCCTAGAGGGGGATCTACTGCATGTCCCTGCTAATTCTAAGAGGAAGTAATAGCAAGCAGGCTATTTTGGCAACAGATCTAAATCCATGTTCTCCAATTGGTTTTATCAATAATAAAAAGGATTTTTTCATATTCTCCATCTGACCCCTAACCCATCTTCCATGTAATCCTAAACTTAGAAGGGAAAGATAAATGTTACTGCATGGAAGAAAAGTTAGGTGTACCATGTCCTACAAACTGAAAATATGATAACAGAATTGGAAAACTCAATAGGAATGTTAGAAGTGGTCAAACAAATACCCAAGCAAGAGGAATTTTTTTTTTAAAACAAGGCAGGTGGTAAATAGGAGAAACATAAGAAAAATAGAGAATCAATCCGGGAGATCTAACATCCAAATAAGAAAAAAATCTAAAAACAGAAAACCGAAAAAAAGGAGATAACATTATCAAAGAAATATTTTAAGAAATTTTCCCAGAATTTAAAAAAACATGAGGTTCTGGATAGACAGGTCCTATTAAGCATGCAAGGCAAAATACTGGCATCAAAGTATATTATAATGAAATGTTAAAACACTAGGAGCAAAGAGAAGATTCTAAAAATTTCCAGGAAAAACAAAATAATAAACAATAAGTCCAGAATCTGAATCAATTCAAGCTTCCTAATAACAACACTCGAACTTAGAAGACAATGGAGCAATACTGTCAAATTTTGAGAGAAAATCATTTGCACAGAATTCTGTAATTATGTATAAGGGTAGGATGGAAAATTTTTCAGTCACAAAAGGTCTCAAAATTTAGGTCTCACCCATCTTTCCTCAGAAAGCTTCTGGAGGATGTGCTCCACCAAAACAAGAGTATAATCAAGAAAGAGGAACATACAGGGATCAGCTCAACAGAGAGGTGATGGGAGTCCCAGGAACGTATAAAAGAAAGAACCCAAAGTGGCCACTGCACAGCGTGCCTGGGAAATAAACTGAAACAGCTCAGAAAGCTTAACATAGAGAATTAGAAGATGATTTAGTTACAAATCCATAGGAAACTAAGAAATAAACAAAAACAGCAGTTTTTTTAATCCCGAGGAAAACAAGTAGGGCAAGAAAGGAAATGCCAGAATAGTCATCCATACAGCTCAACCGCAAATGTCATCTAGAAGGTAATAATAATATCAATACCAAATACTGAGCTAACTAAAAAAAAATTTAAGGAATGGGGTCCCACCATGTTGTCCAGACTGGAGTGCAGTGGCTATTCACAGGTGCAACCCACAACCTCAAACTCCCGAATTCAAGTGATCCTCCTGCCTCATCCTCCCCAGAAAAGTCTTAACACAACCATATTGGAAGAATGACTGGGAGGAAAACTTGCATGTGTGATTAACGGACAGTAGAAAAGAACTAATTGTCATCTTCCACTGGGATACCAAGAAATAAGACCTAAAACTAAAAAAAAAAAAAAATCAAAATTATTATAGTAAGTTATTCAGAGATATAAAGGCAATACCTACAGGAACACCTACAAGAGTTGAAAGTGGTTGCCTCTGGAAAGTAAGAAATAGGCAGTAGGAAACAGGAAACTTTTTTTCCTACTAAGATGTGTAATTTTCTGATTTTAAACTATGTTATTGTATAACTGACTTTGGTAAAAATAAAATCTAATTTTTTTCTAAAAAGGTTTCTCTCTGGTTGTTTCTACAGTACACAGCAATGGATATCATTTGCAAAATAGAAACTGCACCTTGATTTTTGTTGTTCACAAAGTTCTATCTACTCCAAAGGCCTTCGGAATTTCTACACTGCAGCCTACAAGCCTTCTTTTCCCCCTGCTGTGTGGTAGTTATTTCACACTTATCATGTACTCTTTGCTTAAAAATTCTTTTTGAATACTCAGTCATCTACCCCAGACTAATTCTAAAAATAAATGACTCTTGTGTTGATTAGATGCTGTTGTCTTTACAGTCATGATGCAGGCCCGGATTAATGACATATATAACTAAAAGGATAAAACTACAGTTCTTACAAAAACATTTGTGTGTGGAATACTTCTAGGTCTGCATCCTATAGGGTGTATAGAGAAAATAGCTACTGGCTTTCATTGCTTGAAAAAAATATTTCCTGCTAATCCTGTCTTTTTAAAAATGAATTTACTGTGAAATGTGGAATATTAAGGGCAGTAGTAGGCTGTATAAGTGAATCCATTTTAAACAAAGATTGTTATTTTAAAAAAATAATATACATTCAGGTGTGTGCATTTCAGGGATATTAGCTAAAGATATGACAGAAAAAAATGTTTTTAAATTATTGACTTAGATGGGAAATCCCTAAAATGAAAGAACAGTTAATGTCTCTTAGTTTTTCTTTCTGCGGTACAGCACATAGCCAAATGAAATTTTAGTCATATTAGTATTTGAGATGCTGGGATTGCCAGTTTTTACCTGTTAAGAAATTCAAACGTTTGCAATCTGGTTTTAAAGAGAAATTTAACCTGAAAAGAAGTGCTAAAAATATTCTCACCAAAAGAATGGGGGCTCTTTCTACTTTAGTACATGATGGTTACTATGGAATTTTCGAAGGCAAAAATACTGTCAGTTGCATTTTTACACTTGGGTGAGTGCAAATCAGGACCACCAAATATCAGTTTGGAGAGGCCCGATCCCCACTTTACTCATTTCCCAGAGAAGAAAACATAGATACCGAGTGGAGATGCCAAATCCAGAAGCATCTGCCTCTCAGCCCAGGGTTCTTCCCCATGGCATGGCCTCACCTTCTGGGTAAAGGTGATTATCATCACATATATAAAATAATTATAAGAACTGCAATAAAGCAGCACCTTTATTGAGCACTTAGTATACACCCAGCACTGTTTCAGTGCATTCCTGGGTTAGCTCTTTTAACCCTCCCAGCTTCCCAAAGATGTGGGTGCTCCACTAGCCCACTTTACCTGAGAAGCCCAAAGTGTGGAGATTTAATAGCGGTCCAAGAGCCCCCAGCCAGTGAGTGGCTGAGCCACAAATTCCACTGAAACCATATGCTAACCCCCTATTTACACTAACTGCTTATAGCGAAGTAGCAGCACTCAATGTGTTTGTAAAAGATCCCCTCAGAAAGCTTTGTTATCAAGCAAATCTCTCTCCTGAGAGTAAGGAATTTCAGAGGGGAGAGGGGGAGGGACAGCTTAGAGGAGAAACTATTTTGTTTCATATTTCTGAATATCTGCCAAGTCGCTGTTGGAAATACGTTTTAGAGTAAGCATCATAAAATAGTAAACTTATCATCTGTAAAATATACAGGTCAGCCGAGCAAACTTTCACCACTAAATTCAAACTTGGAAATAAAAAAAAAAAAAGCACAAAGAGAAGTGGGAACATCTACGAGGGTTTTGGAATCAAAGTAATAACCAGCAGCAGCAGACTGCAGCCCACGCCATCTGAAGCCACAGGAGCAGCTTCCCCAAGTCCCTCGAGAGCGCTGCCGCCCTTCCTGCCCCCAGGCCTCAGCCACCCGTGTGAGGCTCAGGGCCCGGATCCCCCACCCCGGGCCCCAGCCCTCATCTGAGCTGACAGATGCCCTGGGCCTGGTGTCCCAGGCCACGTGCACTGTGGCCACCGCCAACACTGGGGACCTACAGGGCTGTGGCAGCACAGAAGTGTTCGCAAATTGCGGATCTCGCCCGTAGGGGGACACACCCCCACACCCCAGCCGGCCCTGGGAAGTCTCCGACTTCTAGCTCCCAGCCCTCAAAAGCGGAGAGCTGAAGAAAAATGTCTCCGGGGCAAGAGCAGCCCGAGGTCTGCAGGAGGCTGCGCTAAGCATGGGAACCGGGAGTGGGGAGAAAAGTAGGTGTGGGTTCCTCGACTAGGCAGGTCAGCAGCCGTTGGACACAAAATGCCCTTTTTCATAATCAGCAAAGCCGGCGCCCCGCCTGCTTGGCTGGCAGGGATTCGGTGCAGACAGCCCGGAGTTGGAGCGCTCAAAACTTGGTCATGCATCCCCACTGTCAACAGCTCCTGCCTCTTCGCTCTAAAGGGTGCGTTCACTCGAGTCCGAAGTGGCCAGGCTGGGAAAGGGGATGGCTGCAGCGCCACCCTCGATGGCTCCTCTGCCCACTCTCACCTGTTCCTGAGGCCCCTGGCCTCAGTTTGCGCTGCCCCTCACGGCCGGCGCCCGGGTGCCCGGCCGTGCCAAGCTGTGACGAGCCCCGCTCCCCTTCGGCCTCACCCGCGAGGCCCTGGGGTTGCGTTCCAGGTGCGCGCGCTCCGGGGGGGCGCAGAGGCGGGAGTCCGCGAGCGCTGTGCCCCTCAAGAGCTACGCGAGGGAGACGGGATCCGCGCTGGGCCGGAAACTCAACCCGCCACGCCGCAGTTTCCCCTGCCGCACTGGGGGGTTTTGCGACTACGTATCCGCGACCACCCGCTCCCGTAGCCATAGCAACCACCCTCAGCCTTGCGCTCTTTGTCCGGTTTGGGTATCATTTCAAACTCCCAGAGACCCGTGGAGAAAACGTGGGGATGGGCAGGGGCGGGGGGGCTGGAGGAGACAGGTGGAGAGGAGATTCATCGCCCACGTCTCCAGAACGCGCTCCCGCAAAGCCTAGCTCTGGGCGCTTTAGAGACTGCGACGCCCAGAGCGACAAGGAAGTGACTGTCGCCTGTGTCCACATACAGAGAGGTATATCGGATGGGAACCACAGAAGCTCGTTTATAAGGGGCTGGAGGGACCATGGAAGAAATGAGAAGAGTGGTACAATGAGCCTTTAAAAGAAACCTGGGGTCTGCGGAAAGAGCAGTCAGGGGAACCCGGAGACCTGGTGAGCCAAGTGGCGGCGCACTGCTGCAGAGCATCCGCGGACGCTACCGCACTAAGACGGGGACGCAGACCCGCAAAGGACTCCGTAACAAGTTCTTTGGGCCTCGACATGCTTCAGACCCTGGCTGGAACAGGGCCCTGGGAGTGCGCCCCCTAATAACCGTCAGGTGCCCGCTAAGTGGGAAGGAGGAAGAAAAATCCCAGGTGGTTTTACAGCACCTGTAGGAGCTGGGCACGCAGGAACGGCGAACTCAGATTCCCCCCAGACCCCTCCACCTCTCCGGGACCCTCTACGTGCAGCCCTCGACCGAGATGGGCGATCATCAAAGGTCGTCGCAGCTAGACAATGCACAGGTGAACGCGCGCGCCTTGCCGGGTCCTCAGCGCCCCAGCAGGCAGTGGGGTCCGCAGAGGCGTGGATGGGTGTGTAGGGGGAGCCGCGGAGAGCGGTCGGGTTAGGGCCTGGGGCCCGGGACGCGCTCCTGCTCACCTCGTTCACTGGCCTGGATATAGCGCACGATGTCGTCCAGGTCCAAGTCTTTGGTCTCGTCGAAATTGTAGGCGGACGTGTGTAAACCCTCCTCCTGGAAGACCTCGTGGACCCCCTCGAGGGTGAAGTAGCAGTTCCGCTCCAGCTTGTCGTCGCTGTAGACCAGCGCGGCACGGCTCCAGTGGTGGTGGCGGAACAGGGCGAGCATCATCTCGCCCATCTTGGCGTAGGCGGGCGCCACGCGCGTGAGATGCGAGTACTCGGTGTCCTTCTGCTGGAAGCCGGCGGCCAGTGCCCCGGCCGACAGCATGGGCAGGTCCCAGTGCGACGCAAGTCGGGCCACAGGCGCTGCTGCATACTCGCACACCGGTCCCAGGATGAGGTCCGGCTTGGCGCCCCGCGCCGCAGCCACGCGGTCCACCAAGTTGAAGAGCGCACGGTTGCCGCAGTCCGAGTCCTCGTAGGCCACCTGGAAGTGAGTGCCCGGTGGCAGAAGCCGCCTCCCTGTCCCGTTGCCCTCCACGCTGCGTAGAGCGTACTCGATGGCCGGCCGCACCCGGGCCAGAGAGAACAAGTACGAGTCATCCCGGGGCAACAGCACCAGCACCTCGATCTTCTGCGGCGGCAGCGCCTCTCTTTCCCAGCGCCCGCCGCCTGGGCCCGCGCCCCCGCCGCCACCGCCACCGCCACCGCCACCGCCACCCGTGCTGCCGGCCAGCAACGCCCAGCCGAGCAGGACGCACGCGGAGAAAGTGAGCACCAGCAGGGACTGCATCGCGCCTCAGGAAAGCTCTTTTCCTCGCCGCCGACTCTCCCTCTGCCCCCCACCCACCCTTCCTCTTTCCTCCCCACTCTTCTCTCCGAGGTCCCTGCGCCCCCTTGGGCGCTTTAAGAAAATAGAATACCCCCTTCACTAACGCGCCAAAAGATAGGAAGAGTCCTTCTCTGCAATGTCACTAGTTTAAAAAAAAAAAGAAAGAAAGAAAAAGTTCACTGGGTGTAAACCTGTGCGTCTGTAATATGCATATATATATACCTATTATAAATATATATACTTGCCCTCCCTTTATAGATATACTATTTTGCTTAAAGGTGGCTTCTCATTTGGGCGTTGCTAAGGTTGCTTTTGAAAGCGTATTTGTAAAAGAAAAAAAAAAGTTAGACTTGTCCAAGTGCTTGTAATTGACGGTGCATCTCCCTCGCGTTTGATCTCATTGATTCGCTCCGGTTCCTGGATCCATAGCCCGCGTTTAAATAGCGTGGCAGCGGCGGAGCGGGTTACCACACAAGGCGCGCCGAGGCTGGGCTTGTATTTCCAGCGGGTGGGGTGGGTGGGGGTGGGGAGAGGTGGGGGCTGGGCTGGGGGAGCCTCCCATTAACATTCTTATATCAGGGCTCCTCCCCGCACCCCTTATATGCCCACCTCTCCCCTGTCCCTAATCCCCACTGCCCGCGGGCCCTCTGCCTTTTCCTTAAAGCCGCAACCGCCCTTGTCTGCTCCGGCGGGAGCCCCCACCGAGCCGCGCGCTTCTGCGATCCCCGCCTGTCCCTGGCCACAATCTCTCCAGCTCTGGGCTTTAAAAAAAGGAAATGTATTTGAAAGTAAAGAAATGTGTGTGTGTGCGCGCGCACACACACATGCACGCACACACCATGCAAAAAACAACAGGACTGGGAAAAGGGGTTGGTTCTAGAAATTGTCGTTTCGATGCAAAAATCCGTAGGTCCCGCTCGCTCTCACCTCTTTCTCGTTCTTGGCCACATTCCCTTCCGACGCGCCGACTCGCGACCAGCACCTGACCTTTCCGGTCCCCCGGCTCAAGGTCGGGTAACAGGGACCAAAGTCCCAATGCAGATGGCTCGTTTCATCGCGGACCTGGTATGCCCAGCTGGCGGGGGCGTTCCGCACACCCCTCCTTCCTCCGCCCCGCGCTGGCTCCCTCCCTCCGGGACACGCGGGTTCGCGCTGGAGTAGCAGTGGTGCCGGGGTCACCCTGTCCCCGCGCACACGCCCTCCGCTCGCGCACTGAGAGCAGGAAAGCGAAACTTGTTGCTCCCAAGGGCGAGTGAACGGTTCAGCTTCTGGAGGTGTCACAAAGCTTGGGAAGCATCCCTAAGGTGTCCTCGGGGCTTTGTTTGCTAAACCAGGTAACTAAATAAATGGACTATCTCCCCAAAACGTTCCCAGGAGGGTCTGCGGTGTACGGACGTGCGCGCCTCCAGCCCGAGCGCTCGCGTCTCCTCGGCAGCGCTTGAGGCACTGTGCTCGGAGTTCTGGCACGCGGGAAAGGTCCTGCCTCGGAGACCCGGTCCAGCCACGGGTCACAGGCACAACAGCGATGGAGACAGATGGAAACGGCCGTGAAGAGGTCCCTGGCCACAGCAGTATCACCGGAGTCCGCCGCGCGCGCGGCGGGGTTAGGTCAGCGTGGAACTGGACCCTCTGTGTGTAGTATCACACCGCAACCATTTATAATGTGAACGTACTGCGTTGGACAGGAGAATTCTGACACTTAAGTCCCGCAAATTTAAATAAATTGAAAATGTTTTAAAATGGTCTTTCATTTGACAGGGCGTCCGTGTCCACAAATTTCTATCAATCTTAGACCAACGCCCTCTTTCGGCAGAAACTTGCACCGGACCCTGAACCCGGGCGCCGCTGCCCCAGGCGCTGCATTGTTCACTCCGAGGCCCTACAGCGCTCCGGCTCTCATCTGTGACAGTGAAAAGGCAAACTGAGGTTTGGATGTGGCAACTTCAGGCACCTTACCGCTCTTTCTGGCACAGCACAGCAGATGTAATTATAGGGGACGTTTCGTGCTGTTTCATGCCTGCTTGGGGTCATCTAGATTTCAAATTATGTACAGTGATCCCTAAATCTTCACTGTAAGTAAGAGGTCCTAACTCCTGCGAGAACTTTCATTTATTTAATTAGAGCTACTAACCAGTAGCAAAAGAGGCATCCATATAAAATTTAATTCCACAAACAGGATAATCCACTCACACTGGAAATTGAGATTTAGCGCTTCAGGGCAATTAAATCCTTCCCGAACTCCCTGGAGGTGGGTAGGCATTTATGGGATCATAGATTTAAAAATAATAATAACAGCAACAAAACAACCAAAACAACAGCTAAATCCCAAATTCCATGGTCTTATTGGATTTCAAAACTGGCTGCCAGGAGACATGAAGGAACCCAGGTTTCCTATTACTCCGTGGTGTGCTCTGCGTCTGGGAACACCGGCCAGTGGCGATGTGATTCTGCAGTGTGTGGCGTGGGCTTATTCGGAAAGCCTGGGGTTTCGGTGGCCTCGGGGCGTGAACGCCTCTCCCTTCCCAGCACTGCTCAGCCTGGCCCGGGACCGGCGTGGGGGGTGGGGGTGGGGTCAGCAGCTCGGCAGCGCCTTCACGCTAGAGTGAGCACGGATTGGTAGCCTCTCCACTGCCTTTGGGTAGGAGCTTTCAACTTCCAGCTTGTCACTAAACAGCAGTGACAAGAGGAAGCTCCAGAAGGGAAGAGTGCCAACCTATAGACAGCAGAAGGAGAAAAGCCAGTTTTAATGCTCTTGATGCTGCTCAAAACACCCTTGAAAATGCCAAGGAGCAAAAATTAGGATTTTAAAGAAAGTTTTTCAAATGAAAACAGGCACAAGATTATAAGAAAATCCATCAAGTAATATAAGTATATGGATTTTAATATTACTTTAAGTCTACTTTTTTAAAACCAGCTGAAAGTTGGTCTAAATATCATGGAATTCTATATCTTAGGGCCAGAAAAGACTTAAGTAGTCAACCATCCTGACACCCCTAACTCTGTAAATGAATTAAGGCCTCCAAACTGTAAATGACATACTTAAATACCTTTTCATTCCCTGAGAATATTTTTAAATGGGATTGGATTAGAAATAAACCATGTACTACCTATGACACCATCTTCTTTGAAGATGTTCTGAGACAAAGCAACAATTAGAAAGACTTCTGAAAAATGTACAGCTGGTCTGTGATTTTATCTGGGTACTGACTCGCATGAGATTTGCAAGCTAACTCCCACTTAAAGTAATAACATTCTTTATATCAAAATTTTATTTTATATATAGCTAAGTTTTGAGGCTATTACAGCACAGTAAATCTGAAAGTAACATCAGATATATTTTATAATAGAACTTTGGTAGCACTTTAATCATAAAAATGAACCAAAAGAAAAAGAAGTCAGAAAGTAAAAACAACTCATCTCTTTGACTCAATTTTTAAATATTAGTCCTTTCAATTCTGTAAAACACTGAAATGGAGAAAAAAGGAAGCACTTTTTTAACATTCAAAACAATGCTAAACTTTTTCCTGAGCGCATCCTTTCTGGCTCCAATTGTTGAATTAAAACTAAGGAAAGTTATGGGGAAATGCTGCAAAATAATATAAAATTAGCCAATTGAAGGAAAGACAAAGTTTTCTCTAAACGTGTTATTACTGAAACTAATAGGCTTTTTATAGGATTAATGTTTTCACCAATATCCACAAACCATGTGTTTTTTTTAACATTAAGGTACTAAAATAAGATGGCAAGTTTTCTATAAAGTATTCAACTATTTGTTTTCTAGCTCTATGAAGTGAAACTAGTGTCCACACGTTATTTCTCTACTACCAGGAAAGACAGCGCTACATAGGGAACCCAACATGTGCTTCCTTGAAATGCTATCAGAAGGAAGTTTTCTCCAACGATTTTAACAGTCCCTATAACCCTTCTCCCTCAGAATTTTGGCTGCAACCTCTAAAGTAAGAGGAGCCCATCCAGATTTTCAAAGGGCCTCTTCTGACTTGTAGAGCCAGCCCTGAAGTCACATTAAAGAATATTCCTGTGAAGCCTGTGGCCCACAATAAAATAACTTCTGAGGATAGAATTGTTGAACACACACTCCCCCCTAGAGGCAGAAAAGATGAAAACATTACACATAATTCAGGAACACTTCTGTAATTTCACGAGTGTTGGAATTTCATTTTTAACATATAGTTGATGTTTAGAGGAAACCAAGATGTGAAAGAAAAATCAATGGATGTCAAAAAATTAAATTAAAGCTTTACTTCTAGATTTTAATTTTCCTTAGCAAGGACTCTATTCATTGACATCTTTTCTTCTGCTATACACAAATCTACAGTTTTATTTTTGCCAGCAATATAAATAATAGTAACTACATGTTTTTTTCTGTTTAAATTTATGGTTCTATTTCATCAGAAACTGCAGCTAAATGTGGCCTTAAGGGATTCTTTTGAAAACATAGCTGTTTCTGTAGTACTGTCCTCTCAGGTTTCCATATCAACTACAATCTTTTTTCATTTCTTTGAAGATGTCCCAAGACAAAGCAATATTAGAAAGACTTCTGAAAAATGTATAGCTGGACTGTTATTTAATCTGGGTACTGGCATGAGATTTGCAAGCTACCTGAAGAATTCTCATATCGTTAATTTGCAGACAAGTTACATAATGTAGATTATGACATTCATAAAAACAAGTGTATGTGCTTCAACTTCATGAATATCAATATTGACTATATCTAATTGGTTTCTTTAGTTGTATACCCTGTTCTTCTAAAAAGGATTTCAGAAGGCACATAAATCCATAAAATGGAATTTTAGAAAACATTCTTTAGGGCAACATACACAACCATTGAGTCTTACTCTCTTATGCTCTATCTTCTTCCTTAAGACTTTAGTTATAGCCCAAGCCTCAGAAACATTCTCCTCTCCCATCTGAATTTCCATAACATTTTTTGGGTTCCTAATGACACTAAATTTTATTTCCATTTACAGGGAAGTATGTCTATATTGGGACCTAGTCTCTCCAGGGTGGTAGACTGTGGAAGCCTCACAAACATGTCCGTAGGTTATCACCTAATCTATTCGACCTTCAGCTTCCTCAATTTTTTCACTTCTAAAATGGAGATATCCAAAAAATAAATAAAAATAAATAAATAAAATGGAGATATCATCCTGGTGTTATATAAGTAAGGTTGAAAAAAAGTAGATGTGAAGTGTTTAGTATACAGTAGGAAATTAATAAATGGCAGCTCTCATTATCACATTCCCTTCAATGCCTGGTAAAGTGTTCAATAAATGCTTATGGAATGGATGAAATGAATGCATTCAAAACCCTAAGCAATATGGTTTCTGTGTAACTGGTTTGGAACTATCTACTGCCTAATCACAGCAGACCTTATTGTGTAATGTTTGTTAGTAGTGGCTTCCCTGGGGGAACCCTTTTGGCAGTCACCCTGATATTGGCCCCGGAGTTTTAACCTCAGATATTTCCGTAAGCTTGAGACAAGAGCTTGTTCAATATTCTTTCTCCTACTAATACATAATGGGGCAAAGAGAGCAGGGAGCTTATGTTTGCCACCCTAGACCTGCACTTAACGGCTATGAGGCTCCTCCAGAAACTCGGGCTGCCTCCAGATAGAGAGAACTGAAGGAAACAAGCGAAGACAGAGAGCAGTCAGGAGTAGTATAAGAGGGGGAAAACAGAAGTGACTCTGCAAGGGGCAGGACTTTGAGGATGAGGGAGAGCAGGACACAGACTGTAGGAAAGCACAAAGAGCACTGTATTGGGAGGAATGTACTTAATTTATAGATCATGGATGTTATAAATAATGAAAGAAGAGAAGGTATCAATGTCATCAATATCCACGTAATAAAAATATCAGGCCCAGGGCTTAATGTACTTGTTCAATTCAACAAACCTTTTAAAACATGTACAGTTTAAAGGACTATGTCAAGTGTCAATGACTATGATGCTCTATAGCTAGAACCTATTGTGGCAGATATTTATTTCTTAAGGGATAGCATGTGGCCCAAGCTATATTTAAATCTGTGTGATAGCCAATTATGTTACAATAGTCCAATACGACATATTCAAGAGCAACATTTTCAGGACAAAAATATACCAAATTTCAAAAACATCTTATAAAAATCATTTCTCTGGTCTTATTACATCATAATGTTGAACATTTTATAATCTAATCAACATTAAACCCTTAAAATGTAAATTCCATGAAGGCTGGGATTTTTTTCTTTAATCCTTCATGCCTTTCTTCACAAACAATATGTGATCCTGATTTGATCATTACACATTGTATGCAGGTATTAAAATATCACATGTATGGCCAAAATTTGTACAACTAATATATGTATCAATAAAAAAATTTAAAGAACAATATGTGGGCCCTTAAAATTTTACTGTAGCAATGATAAATTCAAAGAATGCAAAAATTACTATGAAACACAATTCAGAAGAGAAATAACGAAGCAATAAAAGGAAAAAAGAGATAATTTAAAGAGGAATTAGTTCATATGTGTAAATTTATATGTATATACTTCTAAAATCCTAATTTCAGAACATTCAGATGTGACCATGTTGGATTTCTGATCATGCAAACAATATAAAAGGCCAAAGATTCTAAATACCAACTTTAAGAGGTCTTAGCATATTGATTTACCAGCACCTCATCATTCATACTTCATTCTTGATTATTTCCTTGCTAATGAGAAAAATTCAGTATCCTAAAAATAAATCAGTGCATTATCTTTTATCATACTATGAACAGAAATTAAAAGTGATGAGGAAGATTTCTGTTACCTCCATATGCAAGGTTGTGAGATACAGTTTTGCATTTCTTTCCAGCAAGTACATTCCACTTGGTATTACATCTTGGATAGCTGATGCATGAGACTGAAATAGAATAGAATGCCATGAGGAAAACATCAAGAAAATTCTTGACATTTGCCCTCTCATATTTTTGGTAATCGTGTTGTGACATCAAATTTTGCTCTCACATTAATGGAGAAGATTGTTTCATTAAGCTGCTATTGTTCCTATTCAATTGTTGGTAGCTCCTTTGACATTAAATGTTCTTCTTTGCTTTTCAACTATCCTACAAAAATATTCTCTTTTCAGCCTTTTTGAACTTTTTCCCTTTACCTCCTGCCTGGAGAAATAGTGAGGATTATTTTAACCTGTATCCTGTTGTTTTGCAGGCTCTTGGTTTGTTTTGAGATATGACATGGAAATGACTTTCTACTTAAGCATTTTCTCATGTTCAAGTGTATCTCAATTGCAAAGCATTCATTTTCTAGCAAATCACTTTGGGTTCTTTTTTAACCGCAGGTACAAATACTTTAACTAACCATACCCTCAATTCTTGATACATTCTCATTATCAGTCTACAATGTTCTTATCTGATTTTAATTTCTCCCTTCATTGCTCTGTTCACATTCTTCTCACTCCATAGGATCCTTTTTAATGTGTTTAATATGTGCTGCAGACAGATCCATATTTCTGAAAAAGAATGTTTCTTGTGCATGCATGTTTTATTCCAGTATGGAAATTGTACTGTATTATTTCTTATTTTTGAAGAGAGTAACATGGACAGATCTTAACAATATTAAGTGTAAAAATCTACATCATGACTTTTGCATGCCACATAATATTCTAGCATTTTTACTTATTCATTCTCCCAGCTTTTGACATCTGTGTTAATTTCCTACTACCAGAAACCACTCTGAGAAGATCCTCACCTGTGTCCCCTTAGGACTTATGTGAGCATTTCCCTGGGGTATATGTGTTTATATATTTTTTTATTTTCTTTACTTTTTTATACATTATTGTAGCAATTTATCTGTGCATGTTTGTGTTCATAGAACTTGAACGAGAATTTCATTTTTTTATGTCAATTAGGGGTTACAAGTGGTTTTTTGATGTATGGATGAATTATATAGTGGTGAAGTCAGGGCCTTTAGTGTACCTGTCACCTAAATAGAATACATTATACCTGATGGGTAATTTTTGACCTTCTAGCCCACTCCCACCCTCCCCCTCTCCGAATCTCCATGTGTACCCATAGTTTAGCTCCCACTTAGAAGTGAGACATGTCGTATTTGTTCATTTCTGAGACACTTCACTTAGGATAATGGCTTTCAGTTCCATCCAAGTTGCTGCAATAGACATTACTTCATCCTTTTTATGGCTAGGTAATATTCCATGGTGTCTATACCAACATATATATTAATATACACCATATTTTTCCTCACAAGTTGATGTGGATAGCTTGCCACTGCAGGGTTCATCTTCAATGTCATCTTGTCCCTTCTAAAAATGATTTATCCATTTGTAAACTGCTAATTTCTTTGGGGAATTGTCCCCACAAGTTTTCTATAAAGCATCAATGATTTCACCATTCTTCCACCCAAGCTTCACCATAAATTTGATACTTGTTCTTGCTTCAATTTTAGCAAGAATTCATGTTGCTCTTATAGGGGCTCTTTTCAAACTGATGTCTTATCCTTCTTAGTGTCTCAGACTAGATCATTCAGACATGTCATAACAAGTTAGTATGAGTTTATTTTGGTGCAAAAAAATTTTGAAATCCATGCAAATTTTTTTCACAGTACTCATTTTCCACAAACTCTTTGAAGACCCCTAGTACATCAGGAGGTTGCAATTAGTTTGGAATATGATTCATATAAATTGGCTATCTAAATGAACAAAATTTATTTTTTAATAAAATTTCCTTATTTTAGAGTAGTTATAGATTTGAAACAAGGTTACAAGAATATTACACAGAGTTCTTGAGGAGCCCACACCCCATCTCCTCTATTATTAACATCTTACATTGGTATTAGACATTTGTTATAATTAATGAACCAATATTAATACATTATTATTAACCAAAGCCGATACTTTATTCAGATTTCCTTAGCTTTTGCCTAATGTCCTTTTCTTGTTCCAAGAACCCATCCAGGTTGCCGTATCATACATAGTCCTCATGTCTCCTCAGTCTCCTCCTAGCTGTGACAGTTTCTCAGACATTCCTTGCTTTTGCTGATCTGCCAGTTTTGAGAAGTACTAATCAGGTATTTTGCAGAATGTCCTTCAACTTAGGGCTTTTTGATGCTTTTGTCTTAACTAGACTGGGGCTATGGGTTTGGGGGAGAAAGGCCTCAGAAGTGCAGTGCCCGTCTTATCACATCCTACTAAGGGTACATCACTGATAATGTTATCCTTGACCATCTGGCTAAGACAGTGTTTGTCAGATTCCTTCATAGTAAACTTGTTATATTTTCTGTGCTCTGAAAGAATATGACAGATGTGATTAAAGTCCCTAATCAGCTGACTTTTCGTTTATCAGAAAGTAGGTTATCCTGAGTGGGTCTGATGAACAACCAGAGGTAGAATTATCTATGTGACTCATGAAATCACTGTCTGTGCTGCCGGAGAGGAGACACCTGCTTTGATGAAGGTTGTATTGGATGACTTTTGAATTTCCGTCCAAGTCAGAAAAGCCACAGTCCTAAAATTTCCTGAAAAACACACATGAGAAGTCAAGAGAGCTTCACTGAAATCAACCACTGTCTAAGGGATATTAGAAACACATGACTGAGGAGACCTTAGGAGTTTCTGATCTAGATAAGGTTTGAGGTGATAAAGTTCCATTGCTAAAAAAGTCTCTTGTCTCATGAGACTGCCTAAAAACAAAAACTCTCTAACTTCTCCTTTGAAAATAAAACTCTCCCTGGTAGAGTAACATATTCATTCTTTGTTAACCCCTCATTGCAAATTAGCTCATGAGTTGGCTTTCTTCCATGACACAAGCAGCTAAGAAAATCTTGCTGAGGAAATGGAAATTTTCCCGAGTGTTTAAAAGATAGATTTGGAGTTGGGTCAACATCTCTGGTGGGGATAAGTCTAACATTTGGAGGGTTGGGGGTTCCTTGAACAGTCAGAGAAGCCTGGCTTTTTTCAGTATAAAGTCTGGAGGAGACAGGCTTTCCTCTTTGCAGAGCCAATCTTTGCAGCAGAATATCTGCTGAATCCAATAGAATTGGCTTTGGTTATTTACCCAGTGCCTCAAGCCAGACAATTCTTTTCTCAGGGTTGCATGTGCTGGACCTAAAGAGCTGGTCTAGAATGACAGAGAGAGCCCACTCTGCTCAAAAGATATGTTGAGATGTCACAAAGCATACCTACAGCAACTCCTCTGGCTGCAATCTCTGTTTATGAGAAGATTTGGGAGATTTGAAAAGGGAGAATGATGGCTAAATGCCAGTCGTTACTCCTTTAGATGAAGGTGTCTGCAAGTAAGAGCCTTCTGTCTTCTCCTCTTTTCCATTTGATAGCAGAAAAAGCCCAGCAGGAGGGATCCATGGCTAAATCCCAGTCCTCAAAAAATATGAAATAGTAATAAAACTAGCATCTCTCTTAGCAAGCTCTCTAAGTATTTTTTCCATCCCATCCAAGTAATATTTAGAAATAAGATCATTTTCATTTTTAAACAATGCTTTGAAAATCTCTCTCAGCTCTTTTTTTGAGATGCTGGTCCGTGGATACTGAGACCAAACTTTTAAAGAAATGTTAAACTCCTTTACACTCTCATTAGACCGCATACTAGCCTAAAACTCAATTTTGTATCAGTAGATGCTTGCCCAGACAGCACTGTTTTTCTTACTGCCAATGTCAGAATATCTTGATAATTCTGACGTAAGCTACACCTCTCTCTTTGTAGGCTGAAAGATTTGGTTATTTTGTACATAAAGTACAAGGAACCCCCACAAGTGAAATAGACACCTACAAAGGCAAGGAGGCAAAGAGATGATCCTGGCAAGAATGACAAGCTTGGAAAAAATTTGGCAAGAACCTTAGAGCAGGAAGATTTGTAAACTTTCTTGGAAGTGGTATCTTAGGGATTAAATGAGACCAAAAGCTTAGCAATGGTTAGTCCTGCAATAATGCATGGGGTTCTCCCAATTTGGGGTCTGAGAAGATTGTTTTTCTGTAATGAACATTGACTCTGCCCCCCACCAAAAAATTGGCTCCCCGTGGGCGCTGAGTAAAATGAGGTGAACATCTCTTGACAAATGCATTTCCTATGATGATGTAAAGGTGGTTATCAGGGCACATTAACTTTCTGTTTATAGCAACATGCTTTGGCTACACAGATTCTAAATACAGTAAATGTTAACCAAAATGATCATTTCTTCATTAAAAATTTGCTGGTTCTTCATTTGTTCAAAAATATTTGACCACCCAGGATCTTTGGGGCACTTTTTCTATGTTTTGAGAATTTCACCTTTTAAGTCAGCACATCCCAAAATGGAAGCCAGGAACTAACTCTCTCAACCTCCCTGAAGCTAGGTTATAAGCATGTGACCAAAGCTCCACCAACAGGTCACATGGATGTGAGACTTTCTTTTTGGAAGCAAATGTTGTGCAGAACCTGCTCTGGTGAGGGTGGCCACGGGGACATCCAGCTTCTAGAAGGACTGATGGCAGCAGTTCTGACTTCTAGCGCCCAGTGTCAGCAGGACAAGCTGCAGTAGCACTACCCCGCAGCCGTGGGTTTTAAAATGTAGTATATTAATTAAAAAATCGAGGTACAGGAAGGCCAACAGATCAAGAGACAATTGGCATGAGAAAGATAGTTTGTGACTCACAGCTCCTGGGAGGAGGAGATGTGTCATTCCATGGGGGGGGGGCGGTGACACCAGGGGGAGTGGGATGGGCCAGGAGACAAAGAGAAAGGGGGCAACCTCTGGACAAGAACCACCACTGAGGCCGGGCGTGGTGGCTCACGCCTGTAATCCTAGCACTTGGGAGGCCGAGGCGGGAGGATTGTTTGAGCTCAGGAGTTCGAGACCAGCCTGAGCAAGAGCGAGACCCCCGTCTCTACTAAAAATACGAAGAAATTATATGGACAGCTAAAAATCTATATAGAAAAAATGAGCCGGGCATGGTAGCGCATGCCTGTAGTCCCAGCTACTCGGGAGGCTGAGGCAGGAAGATCGCTTGAGCCCAGGAGTTTGAGGTTGCTGTGAGCTAGGCTGACGCCACGGCACTCACTGTAGCCGGGGCAACAGAGCAAGACTCTGTCTCAAAAAAAAAAAAAAGAGAGAACCGCTACTGTGATTTCCACAGGAAGGAACAGGCCAGGCAGGGTAAATGGGCTTGGGATTGGCTAGTTGGAATAATTTCAGTGGGCTCTGGGGCAGAGCAGCTGTCTCCGGTTGTCTGGTACCTTGCGTGATTAGGGCAGGTAGAGAGCGGCCAGGGTACGAGAGCTAGGTAAAGAAGACATTTGCGGGTGTAGACTCTGAATTGGTTGGTTTGTATTTGAAAAGCATTCCCCTGGGGGAGCTGATTACTATCTTGAGGCATTGACTTACCCAAAGAGGGGCAGTTCCCCCAGGATCAGCAAGGCCCAGATATCAAAGCATCAGAATATAGAAAATAAAAGACCTGATTAATATACCATGACAGTAGGGCTTGCCTAGGAGTAGTTTTCCCCTGTCATTCGGGCATTGCTCTTAGCTGCATTGCTTCCAAACCTAATTCACTCCCTTTCTGGAGATTCTATGAACTAACTGGTAGCCTTAACAAATTCCATTTCTGCTTAATATAAGAAAAGTGATTTTGATTTTTGTAATCAAGAACCTTGACTTATGAAATATGAAGAATCTTCCACACGGGAAATGTTAAAGAGTAAGTATACAATAAATATCAGTTATTATTATTATCGTAAGCTCTTTGCATCCTGGTACAGAAAAGGACAGTAATGTCCTCCAGGACTCATTCCATACACTAGGAAACTGAGGACCAGAGAAGGAAGTGACTTTTCCAGGTGACACACGGTGAATAGCAGAACAGGGACTGCAGTCCTGATCCAGGTTGTTCAGTGCTCTTTCTACTACACTGCAGGTTGCCAGACTTTTGGTTTCAAGGGCCAGTAAAACTTGGAAGGGAGGGAAAGAAGGATAAAGAAATAGACAGAAAAAGATTGACAACCACTCACCTGCTTTCTACTCACTGCTACTAAAAAAAAAGGCATTAAAAGAACCCCAATTCTTATTTTCTATCACTATCATTTTTCTAAAAGAAAGGACAATACCGCAAAGTAGGAAGGGTCATGTCATGTCGCAGAAAAATCCTTTGATATTAAACTCTACTCTGCTCTTCAAAATGGTCTGAATTGTTTCCTACCGTTCAGGCGGCAGCAATAGTTTTCCGGTGTAAATAGAGCTGATACCAAGAGAACAGAGTCATGTTCTTGACTTTTAAGCATCTAAATAAGTATCTGTAGACTGGCAGCAGATTTTTTTATACAACCCTTATTTTTCTTAAAGTTCACTTTTATACATTCTTTTGGTATAAAACTTCTGCTTATTACTTCTACCTGTATTTATTTGTTCCATGCTCATGTATTGAGCCCCTGTTTTGCATCAGACATTGTGCCAAGAGCTGGAATGTATTTCCACTCCAGAAAATTCTAACAGAAGGGAAGGGATGCCAAGTTTCCAGGGTTGGTATTGTACCACTTCTAGAGAACACACTTAATTTTAGTTATATTAATATTTCCTAGTCTGCTTTTTTAGGTTTCTTATCTGAAAGTTGAAGCACTGATCAGCCAAGAGTGGCACTCTGAGAGTAGGAATGGGGATATATGAGCATAGCAGAGCCCTGGGAGCCCCCAAACTCTCCGCCCCACTGAGCCTTCCCTGCTCCCAGGCCCTTTCTTCCCATATTTAGAGCCAGATCCTGATTTCCCAAAAGGCTCAATTAAAAATCCAAATTTTAAACAACCCAAGTGCCCATCAATACATGAGTGGATTAATAAAATGTGGTCTATGTATACCATGGAGCCATAAAAAAAAAAAATGTTGAAGTACCTCTTACATAATATCATCCTAGATGGAGCTGGAGCCCATTCTTCCAAGTGAAGTATCACAAGAATGGAAATACAAATACCACATGTACTCGCCATTAAATTGGTACTAATGGATCAACACTAATGTGTACATATGGGAAGTAACATTCACTGGGTGTTGGGCAGGTGGGAGGGGGGAAGAGGGGATGGGTAAATTCACACCTAACAGATGCCGTGCATGCTGTCTGGGGGATGGGCATGCTTGTAGCTCTGACCCAGGTGGTGCAAAGGTAATTTATGTAGCCAAAGTGTTTGTACTCCCACAATACTCTGAAATTTAAAAAAAAACACAAAAAGTAAATTAAAAAATAAAAATCCAAATTTTGAAGAGGATGACGTAAACACAAAAGAATTATAGTACTCTACTCATTTACATTAGCAAAAATCTAGAGAATGTTATTGAGAATACATTCTAAGGATTTTCAATCAAGTAAGAAAAACATTTAGATTTCATTTATAAGTGGGACTGAATTTGATGGTGTGGGCTCTGTGATGGTCAGTTGTAGGTGTCTGCTCGGCTGGCCCGTAGTCCCCAGTTATACAACCAAATACTAATCTAAGTATGACCATGAAGGTATTTTGTGATGTGATTAAAGTCCATAATCAGTTGATGTTAAGTAAGGGAGATTATCCTAGATACTCTAGATAAGCTAGATAATCTGAATAGGCTTTATGAAGGCAGTTGAAAGGCCTTAAAAGCAGAACAGAGACTTACCTGAGGAAGAAGAAATTCCGCCTGTGGATAGCAATGTAGGCTCTTACCCAAGATTTCCAGGCTGCCATTCCTGATGATTGGCCCTACCAGCCTCCACAATTGTGTAAGCTAATGCCATGCAGTAAATCTCTTAACATATATCCTCTACCGATTCTGCTTCCCTGGCTGACCCCTAACATATATAGGTAACTTCACCCAAGAGTCTGGATTCAATGTACCAGCTCCAGCAGCTCTGAGTAGCTCCAATAATTCATTCCACTGTTAAACTAGGGTGACCAACATTAGACAAAGTTCAGGTGCCAGAAGCCCATTGGCATAATACAGAGGAGTGCATTCTGAGTGGATTCATCTTGTCCCTCTCTTTCAGATCATACCCACAGGTGTGTGAGGCAAGGTCCCTATAACCAGCTAATGGAGGCATGCAAGGCTGAAAATAAGCCGTGCTATTGCCTATTTGGGGATGGCCCTGAAACACAACAGTTTTCACTTTAGGTAAAGCAGCACTTTGGACCATTCACCCGGTCATCCACTTCGTGTGGAAAGAGAAGTGGCTCAAGGTAAGAATATACACCTGTTATCCATCTCCAGTAAATAGGAGCTGCTTCTGATCCCCCTTTCTGACAGGAGCAGGAAAGACACATTCATCAGGTCAATGGCTACGATCCATATACTTCAGGCCTTGCTCATTTGC
This sequence comes from Lemur catta, assembly GCF_020740605.2. Taxonomy (NCBI): domain Eukaryota; kingdom Metazoa; phylum Chordata; class Mammalia; order Primates; family Lemuridae; genus Lemur; species Lemur catta. The sequence continues at coordinate 20,821,688 of NC_059139.1, read as the reverse complement.
ACTAGCAAAGATCCCGCATCTCTGGCACAGCAACTGCATTAGGAGATACTACTTGGGTGAGTTTTGGTAATCTGCAATCCTCCAGGTGATTGTGTTTTTGTGGTGGCCAAATCAGGAAATTAAATGGGGATGTTATGGGGACCATTACCCCTGTATCCTGTAGGATGCCAATCTGTGCTATTTCCCATGAGGATGTGATATTTTTTAGGCTGAGACAGTGGGCAAGGGACAAGGAGTTTCAGGGACTTCTCCACTATATCATTCTCATCCCTCAGGCTAAGGAGCCAATGTGGAGGTTCTGCCATATGCCAATTTAGGGGCCAGGGAAATGATCACTGGTGGTTCTATAGACCCAGCAGACCCACTGTGAAATGGACCTGGGTCAGGACTCCATTTATTACCTCCCATTTGCCCCCACTATAACCATGATCCACAAAAATGCTTTGGGTCCCCTGATACCAATGTCAACTTGTACCCTATGTGCAATAGTCCCTAATGTTTGAGTATTCCCTTTTCCCTAGTGATTGGTTATCTGAGTAAATGGCCACAGGGCTCTCTGTGGAAGGGCTGGGGGAATCATTACGATAAATACTTGCCATGGGATTGCAAGGTTCTGCTTGATTTGAATAAGAAAACACCAAGTCCTAAGAATAGCCTAAGACTAGCAACACACTTTGCCCAATTTCCAGTCCTGAATTCACTCACAGACTCAGTGAAGTTTTGGTGAAGAAAATCTGGGCTCCACTGAGGAGAGAATGAACCTGAAGTACCACCACAAGTGGGTACTGTGACTGTCCTTCCCATTTTCTCCAAAGGGGCCTATGGCCATTCATCAGTATAACCAGGCACTAGGGAAAAATGGAAGTACCCAAACATTGGAAAACTATTGTACACTGACTCTAAGGGAATTCTCACTCCCAGAGCTCCCAGATTATCACTGCCATCTACCAATTGCAGTAGAGATAATGAAGCATAAATAATACTGACTTTTTTTTTTAATATTTACCTTACCCAAGGACCAATGGGACCACCTCAATATCCCATGGTTGCTAAAAATATAAATATCCTCAGCAACACAAGAATACTTGCATCAGCTTCCTGTCCCATGGACTAAGGACTGTTTCAGCAAACAGGAGCAAGAACCTCTGTGGTTTCTCCTCCCTTTCAAAATAATAACCCAAAAGCAATTCTGCATTTCTAAGACATTATAGAGAGTAGAGTCATCATGAAGTATTTTATAATATATAGTTGGGGAAGGAGGATGATTCCAATCACACATCCACTTACATGTCCAGTTGGCTAGAATGACAAGAGATTTGTATTAGGAAAGCAATGATGAATTATTTGATGTTTATTCAGGTGCAGACAGTCAGTATTTGTAGTTGTCTAAACAGATCTGGGCAAACCAAACAGGCCCTGAAACTTGTTAGGCAACTATTTATCTAAGAAGTTATTTTTCCAACTCAGGGGTTGGCAAACTTGCTGTAAAGGGCTGGATGGTAAATATTTTGGACTCTGCAGGCCATATGGTATCTGTCTCAACCATGCAGCACCGCCATTGTAGCATGAAAACAGCCATAGACAATACACAAAGGAATGGATGTGGCTGTGTTCCAATAAAACTTTATTTACAAAAATAGCACACTACAGTTTGCTGACCTCAGCTCTAACTCAATAAATCAAAAGCCCCAGATCAAGTGTGTTTAGCCTACTAGGGAAAGCCATACATTTTTGTGATAACACTTCAGGTATATGTCAACTCATTAGCCTGAAACATAGGTCATCATACTGATCAAGTACTTTATGAAGCCCTGGAAATCCTTAAGAATACCAAATACCATTTAAACCATTTAAGATATGTGCTTAGGTAAGAAGGGAAATAGATCTCATGAAAAATTAGTTCCATATATGTGTGTGCGTGTGTGTATATATAAAATCTCTACTCTAAAATAAAAGACAAATGTATGCATCTTGTTCTCCATACACCTAAGAAAGAGACATTTTCACTTGTTGGGCCTCTTTGAAATGTGGAGGCACCATATATACATTTGGGTGAACCAGACCCAGGTGAGCTGAAAGACTGCAAGCTTTAAGTGGGGCCAAAGGTAAAAGCAAGCTCTCCAGCAGGTCTAGGCTAAAGTGTAAGCAGTCTGCTATTTGCCATTATGATCCAGGAAACCCTTAAAGTATCTGGTGGAAGATGATGATGCTATTTCGAGCCTCTGACAAGCTTCATTAGAAGAATTACAATAGATGGTCCTGGAGTTTTGGAGCAAGTAAATACTCCCCTTGTAAGGAATAGTTGTTGGCTCACTGCTAGACCCTGATGGAGACTGAATGTTGACCGGGAACCACTGAGTGTGCATGTAACCTTAATATCCATCATGAACTGAATTTTATCCAACCCCTTAAAATAAAGTCAAACATGCCCAGCGGTAGCCCCCATCAAGTGGAAGAGGTACATATAAGGACAGGCCCAACAGGTCCTGAAGGCATGAGTAAGTTTCATGCAGAAGTTTTCCACACTCCCTAGGTAAATACTAAATACTCCTTCCATACTGATGCTCCTTCCTTAATTTACACCTCTGGCGTCATAGGGAGTGTATTCTGGCCAGTTTGCTGAGTGAAGGCGGCAAAAGAAGCCTGGTTAAAGATGGTGCTAAAAGTGTATTAGCATCAGCTAGCAGTAGACTCTGAAGTTACGGCTCCCGCCTCACCTCCACCCCCAACCCTGAGTGGCCTTGAAGGGCAATGGAAAAGAATGTGTCTAACTGGCCTTGAAGGAGATGTGACCTAAAGTAAGAATATTGTTTTCATATATAGCAAAGACTGCTAATTGCCTTCCAAGATCCATTGTCTCCTTCATTCTTACTGACTTTTTTTTTAAGAGTTATGGTCTCACTCTGTTGCCCAGGCTGGAGTGCAGTGGCACAATCATAGCTTGCTGTAACCTTGAACACCTGGGCTCAAGTGATCCTCTGCTTCAGCCTCCCACAACGCTGAGATTACAGGCATGAGCCACGGCACCCAGCCCATTCTTGGTGACTTTAACTGGTCACATTGCTTGATGTAGACCAATGTGAATAATGATGAGATATAAGCAGCAATGTTGTGTGTAGATTCCAGAAAAGTTATTAAAGAAATCAAAGTTTGTTATTTTCCTCTTTCCTCCTTTCTGCCACTTAGAAGGTAAAGATGATGATTAGAGCTGTAGAAGCTATTTTGGACCAAGGAAGCAGTGACAGCCCTGAACAGCCTAGCGCAAGACTTCTTTTATGTGAGAAAGTAATAAGCTTCTTTTTCACTCATCCCCCTACTTGGAGTTTCCGTTATATGCAGCTGAACTGAATCTCAATTGGCATGATGGGAAAATACTACTGATGTAACTCAATGGTCAGAGTTCTGGGAAGAAAGATTTGAAGATTGAAGTGAAAAAAAAATGAGAAAGAAATGCATTAACAGGCATTTTGAATGGGCTCAGAGGGTGAGAATGTTTGTGTTCCATGTGAATGCTCACCAGAAAGTTCCTGCCACGGAAGAGGCTCTTAATTATTCAGACAGGAAAGATGACCTGCTCTATCCACTTCTTTCCCCAGCTACTCCATTGCTCTGCAAAGTTTTCATAAACAGAGCGCCCATGGAGGCAGGAGTGAAGCTTATGCCTGAGTTCAACAAAATGGACTTTCCTCTGGCAACGCTGACTCAGCCACCACTGTTGTGAGTGCCCAACTTGCCAGCAGCAGAGACCAGCCCTGAGCTCCCCATTCCTTGCGTGGATCATCCATCTCTCTGAAGGGAAGCTAAGTACACTGAGCCCCTTCCTTCGGGTAGCAGTGTATTGTCACGGAGATGTGTACTTATTCTGTACCTGGATTGTTTTCCTTCTCCACAATGCCTCTGCCAGCTCCATTATCCATGCAGGTACTTTCATGGTATCACACACATCATTAGTTATGACCAAAGAATTAACTTTACAGTGAAAAAAGATAGGTATTGATCTCATTCCCATGAGATTTGCAGCTTTTATCATGTACTCACCATCAGTCCGAAGCAGCTGGTTTTAAAGAATGTAGGAATGGCCTATTAAAGGATGAACAATAATGTTGCTGGTCCTCCCACAGCCAGAATACGTGGATCTGGGAATCAAGGGATTGTCATCTTTAATTATTACTCCTAGTGACCCACTCTCAAAATGTATGTTCCCACCTCTTGACTCTGGGTTCTGCTGGCTTTGAACCCAGGAAGGAAAGATTTCACAATCAGACATGGCCACACTGAGTGGGAAGCTGAGACTGACTCAGGATCTTCATGCCAGTAGGAAGACAACAACAAATGGGTGGGTCCTAAATTGGCTAGAAGGTTGATCCTGACTGTCAAGGGAAATGAGGCGTGTTGAAACGCAGCAGGATCAGGAAGAAATTATGAATGGAATCATCATTTCCAACAGGGGGTCCCATGAGGTGCTCTCTGCACCTAACAATACCAGTGATAAGAAGACAGTGTAGACAACCTGAACTCCTGGAACACAGGCAGCGTCTCCAAGGGCTCAGGTCCCTGCATATTAAAGCTTCTGTCTCAAATCAATGGGCAAAGACTAACAAACTGAGACACTGGATAGAGACAAAGAGACCATGGCATAGTGAAGTCCCCCAAACCCAATTATAGCTTTCTGACTTGGTATATACAAGGGTTCTAATCTCTACTCATGTTTCCATCCTCACTCTGCCCAATACATATTTATATAGTGAACCTAATTTCCGTTTTTCTCTCCATTTACTCCACTATTATATTTAGTGTAGGGGTAGGTTGGGTGGATGACTTTACAATGGATGTAGCCCATCGGCTGTGGAATATTCAGATAGGATCATCACGGAATTAGAGAAATAATGGATCCTATCAAGAAATCCTGATCCAGAAGCTGGTTATCATATCCAATGTGATTTTGGAGGTTTTCCTTAGGGAAAAGGGTGAGTGCATTTTTAGCTACATGAGATCAGATATCAAGGGTGGTAACTGTCTAAGCAGGGTTCTTTGCTAAAATTGTATTTTGCAAAAAGTGCACAGATGAGCCTCGGAGAAGGTTCAGGAGCCTAATTAAAGTTTGGCCAAGCGATGAATCTTTGTTGTCATGAAGAGGATATGAAGCTATTGGCTGTTTTCTGCTGATGCCACCAAAATAACAATTATAATATTATTACTGATATATCTCAGCTTTTATATTTGTTCATTTGTGTCTCTTCTCCATGGGGTCGGGGACCTTACCAGCCTTGCTCTTCCCGTATCATCAGCTCCCAGCATAGTGTCTGGCACAAGGCAGGTACTCAATGAACACTTATTAGATGAAGGAACTTTTCAGTGGTATTGTGTAAGTGAAGTACACCTGTGGGACAAAAATATTTGTATGTCGCTTAATTTTCCTCAATAAACAACTTTTTCACCCAAAAATAAAATAAAATAACAATTACACTCTTTGCCCGGTGCTTACCCAAATGTCCGCAGCATTAAGGCTTCATGGAAGTCAAAATGTCATGTTCCTTCCTAGTCTGATGCTGGCTTGTTTTTGTTTGTTTGTTTGTTTGTTTTGTTTTTTTCATGTGTCATTTCTTAAGTTAATTTCTCTCTTTGTAAATTCCATTGTGATCTGCTTTCTACAGCTGCACAATAGTTCACCTTTCTCTCATACTAGACACTCTGTTTTTCTCCCAACTTTATTTATAAATCATACCTCACTTTTTTCTTTAGTTTTCCTAACCCTACAAGATCACTAGGACACAGACTTGAAACCCAACAAGGCAATTTAGCATAATAACAGTAGCTGCTACTTCTTGAGCACTTGCTTACCAGGTACAAGGCACTGTTGAATACTCTGCATGGGTCATCTCATGTAATCCTCAGTAGCTCTGCAGTAGGCATTATTATCGGCTCCATTCAGGGGATAATGAAACTAAACCTTCAGAAAATTAAATAGAGTGTCTGCAGTCACATAAGTAGTGTGTGGCAGGGCTGGGATTTGAGCCCAGTTGTTTAAACTTAAAGCTCATATTTCTAAGAAGTATTATTTCTAAGAATCCACAGGCAAAACAACAGATTTAGATTCAACTAGAACTAGGGTTGAGCTGTCACTTCTATATTGGAGAGCAATTCAGAGCCTCTATTTGCCCACTTTATGGTGGGCTCCCTAATTCCATAACTGTGCTGAATATCCTCTGTTTTGAAAAATTATCAAAGAGTTTTTCCATTTTAGTCATTTATCTTTTTATTTTTTATTATGAAATGTAAGTGCCTACATCATAAACTATAAAAAGAAGAAAGAAAGAGAAAGAAGAAAGAAAGAAAGAGAAAGGAAGGAAGGAAGGAAGGAAGGAAGGAAGGAAGGAAGGAAGGAAGGAAGGAAGGAAGGAAGGAAGGAAGGAAGGAAGAAGGAGTTTCTTTTCCCAAAGTTAGTTTCTTCTACTGTTGGTCCTGCCAGGTCACAAAGCTCCAGTGACAGGGCAGCGAGGACCCCAGCCTGGTCCTGCTGCAGAACCATTTCTTGTTTCAGGTCCCATTCATTTATTTTTATTTTTTATTTATTTATTTATTTTTATTTTTATTTTATTTTTTTTTTTTTGAGACAGAGTCTCACTCTGTTGCCCGGGCTAGAGTGCCATGGCATCAGCCTAGCTCACAGCAACCTCAAACTCCTGGGCTCAAGCAATCCTACTGCCTCAGCCTCCCGAGTAGCTGGGACTACAGGCATGCACCACCATGCCCGGCTAATTTTTTCTGTATATTTTTAGTTGGCCAGATAATTTCTTTCTATTTTTAGTAGAGATGGGGTCTCGCTCTTGCTCAGGCTGGTCTTGAACTCCTGAGCTCAAACAATCCACCCGCCTCGGCCTCCCAAGTGCTAGGATTACAGCCGTGAACCACAGCGCCCGGCCATCCCATTCAAAACTGATACCCTAGGGTTGCCCACTAAATGAGTCAAAGCAGCTTGCCCAAATGGGGCATATGTACCTCCAAACTCCAAGGAGGCTCACCAAGCTTTGTGCCTCGTTGCAAGGCAAGGTATAACAACATGTCTCCCAAGTTACCAGAAATATCCCAAATACCCAGATCACTGGACTCTAGAAACTCACCAAGACACCAAAGACCCAAACTCTCTTGGGGTTTATTTTCCTTCCTGTGGCATACATATGTGTTGCTAAGGCATCAAGGGAGCTTGCCACTTCCTGATCACCAAGTCACATTAGCATAAATTATCACCTATGGGATATCAAAATGATCAATAAAGCCTATAGGATGATAGAAAGCAGGAGAACACACAGCTCTAGGGCTAAGCATATGGGCCAGGATATATATTCCAAATACAGTACTCTGGAAAATACAATCTGCCATATCGTGGCTGAATCTAGATTTTGATCTGCCACTTTAGCACATTATTACTTCAACTCCTAGGAACTAAAGCCAACACATCCAGTCCTAGAATTCTGGGTGAGTGCTCCTCTCTTAATAAATTAGACCAAAAGAAACTTAAATGTTGTCCTTTGGAATCCACTCTCACGTGTGCTCCCCATACTCTGCCAACACTGGTCAGCACTGTCTTGTAACTCTGTGTGTAAGCTCTCCCCTCCCAGACCACCAGGCTTTGTCCCTCTCCATCTGGGCTTTGTTGGGTTTTAATTCTTATTAGAGGCCTAGAGGTGATGAGAGGTACCATTAGCATGGGAGGCAATTGCCAGGTGTTCTCATTTAAGACTTCTAGCAGAGAAGGGCTGGCTCCTGTGCTGGCAAGGGGATTAAGAGGAATTTACAGGCCCGAAGTTCTCAGCCTTGTCCGTATCTGCCCACAAGTCTTCATCCTGTGTCACCTGTGCCTTACCCTCGGGTAAGAACCCTTGCAGGTTTCATCCTTGACCCCTCAGCTGTATCAACCCTGCAAGTACAAAAGATGAAGGATTCTTTCAAAGCCGTCATGGAGGCCTTCCGCTTCCCTATGCTATTCTTAATTCTGCGTTCATAGCTTTTCATTTCTCTTATACCGTCTAGAGCCATCAGAAGAAGCCAGGGGACTCCACAATTTTTACAACACCACCACATCACCATAGTGACAAAGTCCCACGGCCACTGGATCTCCCGGTGCCTTGCTCTCCACTGCACTTCACGGCTTGATACCTTGCAGTGAAGATTTGAGTAATCATGATGCCACCACATGCCACGAATCACCCTTGTCCCCTTCTCCCCTCACCCCTGTCAAGGACATAGTCTCTGTGCTCTTGAACATAGACACAACCCAATCTCAAAATCCTGCTTCAAGAGTCTAAGACTGTGGCTTTCAATATTTTAATTCTATTAACCATTTATGCATGAAGTCACTTATACAAATAAACCATGTAGATTTTATGCTTTTTTAAAATAAGGGTCTATTTTCTGAACATGAAGTGAACTAATATAAATAATAACTGGGCGCTGTCCCTCAGTTCAATAATCCCACACAGAATGCCAGAAATACAACGCAGATGGCAACTGTTCCCTTTTTTACATAGACGGCTGGGTTTTCAGCCCCATGGCAACCAGGGTGCAAAACTTAGTCTCTCTGTTGGTTTCCATTTTTAAAAATCCAATCACAATTATCATTTTTTAGATTTTGGATAGTCTTTGCTCAATATTGTGGCATCAATGAAAGGGATCATACTCTATAGCTTTTCACCCTAAAATCACCAATCCGTCATTCCTTGACTTCCAAACACTCCTTTTCCTCCTACTTTACCACCAGAAATTTCTCTCCACTTCCTACTCCAACTCACCTATTAATTAAGCTCTTTCTTGGGGATCTTGCTTTCCACCAGAAGCAGAATATCAACATACTTGTTCCAAACAAATTGAATGTTTTTCCAAGAAGAATGTGGGTGAATTAAATTTCTTTTCTCTTCTTACTTTCACATCCAGAGTGTACAGATCAATGATTGTCACAGAAAACATCAAAATTGTGATTATAATAATATTTTATATTTTGAATGTTTGGTATGTGTCTAATGTACTTTATCTTACTCAATCTCCATAACAATACCATGTGGTAGATACTATTATTGCCCCCAATATTATGAGGAAATTATGAGGAAGCTGAGGCTTGGAGAGTTGAAGTAATGCTTAGGGTTATACCCAGCTGGTAACGGACAGAACCAGCTCTATTTGATTCTACAGCCATGGGCTCCACAGCTCCTTTCAATAGTGTTTATAGAAAATGAAGAGCCCCAATAAAAGGTACACATATTTTTTTAATTCTTATGAACTTATTTCTACATTATTTTGTTGACCCCAAAATAAAATTCCCTGACATAATCACTAACCTTTTTTGCCAGGTGTCTGCTCTTTATGACTCCATCAATGGTTTCATGTAACAGAAACCAACTCTGGCTAAATTAATGAAAAATAGAGGGATTTGTTGAAAGGTAAAGGGTGGCCCATGGGACTAAAGCAACAGCTGATCAGCAAGTTTTGAAAAAGGCAAAATCCAGTCGAAACCAGAGAATGATGTAGCAGGGGCTAATGGACAGCCTCTTCGGGCCTCCCCCATTGGGATGAGTCAGCTTCAGCTATTTTCAGTTCTTGTGTCACCCAGCTTCAAGCCTCAAATTCCAGCAACAGTCTGAGTGACATCATTTGGATCCCCTGTCCAGCCCTTGGCCAGGGGATAGGGGACGAGGGGGGTGGGGCACTGAGATTGACAGTTCCACCAAGGACTGCATTCCAGAAAGAAACACAGTGGGGCAGTGACCAAAAGAAGGTCTCATGGGCGCTGGGCAGGCAAATACAAGATGTCTGCTGCAGTGGCTTTAACGTGTCCACAATCTGGGAGCAAGATTTATACTATTAAAAATATCCAACAGAATACATCATGGAGTCAATTCCTAAAGAAAAAGATCCCAAATGTTTAGAGCATTGTTTCTCAAAAGGACCACTTTTAACTTAAATAAAAATAAAAATTTTTAAAAGAAAAGCTCTCACAGACCATCTAGTGCTGTCTTAACATACTTTTTACTGCAACATTACTTAGGTGTGTACAAACATAAAACCAAGGCTAAAAATCCTTGGAGTTATAGCACTTATAAAATTCTAAAGCCACAATAAATTTTAATGCAATTCAAACAAAATGACAAAACCAATATAATTTAAGTGGCCTATATAAGTTTATCTTAACCGATGATATTTTTCTGAAACTGATCTGCTGCTCTCAAAGTGAATACAATACAACTGCTAAATTGCAAGTATTTTGGAATTCAGCATCGCTGTGCTGTTGCATGCACTGTGATGACTCCATTCTCGCACCACTTTATCCCTCCAATCCACTGGGAAATCTTGGGACAGCAGGGCCAGGTCATTACTCGGCCTTAATCTGGTATGAAAATATGGCTTCTTTTTTGTTATTAGCCCATGATAAGTAGTGTTATTTCATGTTGAATTGAAAACACAAGTGTAAACAGGCGCATAAAAAACTTGGCAGTACTCAGTTATGAGATGGTCACCCATCCATAACATGCTGATATTAACAGTTTTGAGATTACTTTAAAAATATTAATGCAAATTTTTAAAATTCTTAGGGAGAACTCATGGTTATCCAAAAAGATATCCCTGGAGCACCAGAAATCATGACACTCAGTTTGAGAAATGGTGGGTTAGAGCATTGGCATCATCCTTAGAATAAATGTATGGCCTCCTGAAATGAATCTTTTGAAGGGTATTACAATCATTCACTGCTATAAATTCCTAGTTATGTATTTGATGTAAAATTTCCATATGCATTCTCACAGCTCTTATGTCTTTGACTTTATTATGCATACTGTCATTTAAAGAGGAAAAATTGGCCAGGTGTGGTGGCTCACACCTATAATCCTAGCACTCTGGAAGGCCGAGGCAGGAGGATTGCTTGAGGACAGCAGTTCAAGACCAGCCTAAGCAAGACCAAGACCCCATTTCTACAGAAAATAGAAAAAATAGCTGGGCGTAGTAGTGTGGGCTTATAGACCCAGCTACTCGGGAGGCTGAGGCAGGAGGATCACTTGAGCCCAGGAGTTTGAGGTTGCAGTGAGCTATGATAACACCACTGCACTCTAGCCCAGGCAACAGAGTGAGAACCTGTATCAAAAAAAAAAAAAAAAAGAGGAAAAATGCCTTATAGCCTCTTGATAATCTCTATTAAGTAGGTGAAAGCTTCACTTTCAGTGAATACTTTAGTACATGTTTTTTTCCACTAACATATGTGCATGTAAACTTATTTAGCTTCACTGTCAAATGATATAAAAAACATGTAAATTGAGATCATGGGTATATGTTGGGAATCAGACCATTCCTCTAGTTATAAAATCTGCAACATATAAATATAAACAAGTTAATAAAATTAATTGCTAATAATTATCTAGCTAGTCTTGTGAGTAAATGCACACATGGAGAATTCTACTGTCTACTGATTGTGAAATACAATACTTGATTTTGAAATATTTCTGAGCCATTAAGGCTAAGTTACATTTTGCTTTATTTAAAAAGATGAACTCAACATAACCAAATTTCACATGTATTGACTTTCTAAGTAAAGTATAAAAATTATTCTAAATTTTATGGCTGAGTTAGATTAAGAATTATGGCACTGAAAACTAATAGGGAACTGATAATTGAAAAGAAATGCTTTCATATGTGAGATAAAAATAAGAATTCTACAAGAATATTTAAATTTGGCATTTATATTTCTAAAATAATCTCAAAAAGATTCACATCGATATGTTATGGATTATCTGGGTGCCTACCTATAGTCTAACAATGAGAAAAATTTTGATTGTCACTGGTGAAATCAGTCTCTTTAATTTATAATTATGCCTTACTCACAAGTGTATTGCAAACATAAACAAATAGCACTCAAGAGTATTTCAGTAGAGAATAGCTCTCATATTATCTATGTAATAAAAAGCAATATTTTGTATATTAGTTCCAAATACCAAAATGATTCTGATTATGTAGATTAACAGAACTACTTAATGTACTTGGTTTATGAAGAGTGGTTACACAGAAACCTCTTCCTAATGTTTAGTTTCATTTTACATACAACATAATTATCTTTAATGTCTACAGTCAGAAGTTCAAAGAATTTGCCTTTAACAGTAATACATTTAGGGTAAAATGTTCTGTCAACATTTTCTATCTCTGTATGAAAACTCCCCTGATGAAGCTGGTCACACTCAAAGAATGTGAGGTTGGGCAAGTTCAAGTGTTTGCACAATTCAAAGTGAGTTAATAGTTGGGTAACAAAATTGTTTTAAAGATTTCTGCATCTCTCACTTTTAAATGTCACATTTTGCAATACCTTATGTGAGAACAATTGGAAAATTTTAGAAATATAAGGAAATCTATGGATTAACCCTCTGTTGGTGTTAAGTTGCAGGTGGAGGGAGCATCTTGCAGAAAGTGACAAGCATGTCACGGTCTTCATCTCTTAACTGGACGTGAGCTAGCTCATGAGCACCATGCGAGGGAGGAAAATGGGTCTAGAGGCCAGGTCTAGAGCTGAATACAGGCCGTTACTTTGCCGTTTACTAACTGTATCTTGGGCACGTCATCCTTAATGACTCTGAACTTCAGTTTCTTAACCCAGGTAAAGAGGATGATAAGACGTACCTGCGGGAGTCAGAGGTCTTGGTCTCCTTCCTGGCTCTCTAATTTACTCTGTAATTTTAGCAAGTCATCTGACCTCTTGGGCCTACCTATCTTCTATCAAAAATGGAGATGTTAGTGGTTCTCAACAGGAACAATATTTTTTCCCATCCCAGGTGCATTTGGGAAGGTGTGGGGTGTTTTTTGGTCATCACAAAAATTAAGAGAATCAGGGATGCTAAATGGCCAGTGACGGGGAGGACAGTCCCATACAACAAAGAATTGTCTCATCCTAAAAACCAACATAGCCCTATCAGGAAAATAAACTAGATCATCTCTGAAGTTCTTTTCACTTCGACATTTCATTGTTTTATGTCATTGTTTCTTTACAACTATTTTGGATGAACCAGATAATTAAATGCCATCAGCCAGCATCATGCACATGAGCATGTTTATCAAAATAAAGGTTTATGGAGTATAGAATTGGCTGGCTTTGGTTGGGATGGAGTACTCAAGGTAAGTCTAGGAGTGTGTGAGACAGAAGCTTCCCTAGAAACAGTTCCTAAAGTAGCTCACTAGAAAAGGTAAAAGAAACACATCTAACGACTGTACTTACAGGTACTTTGACATGGGCTGTCCCACTTAATTCACACAGCAACCCTATGTAGTATGTCCTATTTTCCCTATTTTATGAGATGAAACCTATTTTTCTTGTTTTTTGGTCAATCAAGTTGACCAGAATAAAACTTAAGATGTATGTGTGTGTTTCCAAAATCATGGAAAAGAAGTACAACATAGAGAACACATTAAAATACCACACTGTGTTCTGGGTCCCTTCCCATCTGTCTCTAGGTGATAGTCTACCACTCAGCAGCAGCCAGGGCTAAGTAGCCTGGGGCCTCAAGGAGAGGAGGAAGCTCTTCCTCTAGCTCACTCTGAGGCCCCCCCTCTTTGCCCCAACCTCCTCCAGGTCTGACCTCTTCGGATGGCTGGTGGTTAGATGGTCTACTCCTTTCAGGGGAAACTCCACCTTCCACCCACAGGACTGTGGTGTTGTTCTTAGCCCCAAAAGACAACAGGACACATTTTTATATCCCTATGTTTGCCGAATAGGTTATTCAATCTTTCATAACACCATGTGGGGTCAGCCATAATCCCATCCAGGTTCCTTTGCTCCAAGCAAAGATCCTTGGCCCAGTCTCTCCTCCAGCATAAGGAAAGAGAAGACTGTGGCCTGCATGTGTTTCCAGACTCTTGGGGTCTCCGCTCCTAATCTGGGATCAAGGACATGCATTGCTCCAATGTCCCACGCAGTGACATACAAAGCAGCACAGACTGGATCTAGATCTAGAAAAACCTCCACTAAAGATAACAGGCACACGGTAGGTTTGCCCACAATAGTGGCCTCTGTGTACAGAGTTAGACACATCATGTAGCTCTCACCTCTCCATTCCAAATGAGAGTCTCTGCTCCATGTTTCATTACTTAAGGCCTCTGGTGACTAGTGCCCCCAGCCCAAAGGGACAGCTACTCAATAGACTAAAAGGAGATTGGAAATGACATTTTTTCCAGTTTCAGCTCAGCAAGTGTTCAAACATTGTGGGGTATAATATTAGTCAAGATCACTTGTTAGAACTCAACATTCACTTGGGGGTCATTCATCGATAGCCTATCATGTGCCAGGTGCAATGCCAAGTCTTAAAAACTAAAAGTAATTGTGAAACAAAAGCTCCAGACTCAGGAATAAACATGTATAGAAATTCACTCGCAAGTTCCTGATAAACAAATTCTAGCAGCAAACCTTCACAGCTATCCGTCTCTTTGGCAAGCCTGAGAATTTTGATGACAGGGAACCCAAATCAGTCCTGCTAGGCATATGTAGAAAAGGAAGAGTAGGGGTAGAAGTGGATGGTTGAAAATAAAAAATGAAGACAAATCATGCAGGATTTCTGCAATGAAGCCTAGGAAGATAAAGGAAGCTGAGAGACGCCTACTTCCTCAGGATTGTACTCTGGGATTGTGCAGCGGGAAGGAACTAAGACATACATAAGAGGGTCTGACAGCCAGGGCTGAGCAGTGACACAAAGAGGCCCCAGGCAGGCCAACGATTGAGCATGTCTGCAAATCAGTGCTATTTTTAAAAATGGCTCAACATTTATTTAGTGGGGTTCAGAGTTTTTTATTATTAAAAAGTACATGTAATTCTTCTTGTTTCCTTCTCCTTCTTCATCCCTTTCCCTTCTCTTTCCTTCTCAAACCATTCGGTCCTGCAGTGACTACATGAAGTGGAACAAGGTAGGCATCCGCGCCAGAAGGGGAAAGAACCATGATGGCCCATGGCAGGATGCCGGAGCCCAACGAGGAGAACAGCCTTCACACGCGAGGGCAGCCCAGTGGCGTGCATCAGGGCCCTGGCATGAGGCGGAGGGTGTCCCGCAGGGGACGCTCCAGGTGGGGTGTTGGGCAAGGGTGAAAAGGAGGGGCAGCTCGGCAAGGCTGTCGGCACCCTGGGAGGAAGAAGGGACTACAGACTGGTTACATACAGGGGGGTTGATCAAAGGAGGAAATAAAGTGAAGCTGTGGGAGCCAGGCTTCTGGTGCAGACGAGAGGCACAAAGATGGAAAGGAATGGATGATGCCTATGGTATTGGGTTGGAATTGGAGGTATTGGTGTGAAGTCATGGTTTTTAATAAATATAGGTAGATATAGAAATAAATATAGATGTAAATGTGTGTGTTTGTATACATACATACATGGATCAAAAGAAAGAGTATCCACTAAAATGGCCTTAGAGCAGCAACACCCAACAGCAATGAGCACACCTAAGAGCCGGGTCTTGAATTCTAAATACCATTCTGCACTAAAAGGCACTGGGCTCTGGTGGGAGATGAGACAGGGAGAGGGGAAGCTGGATGTAGCTATAAAAAGGCAACCAAGAGAGATCCTCGCGGCCAGGGAAATGCTCTGTGCCTTGCCTAATGTCAATGTCAATAACCTGGTTGTGATGGTGTACCATAACTTTGCAAGATGTTACGACTGGGGAAAACTGGGCAATGCAGGATCTCTCTATTACTTCTTACAACTGCATGCAAATCTACAATGATCTCAAAATTAAAAGCATAATATTTTTTAAAAGGAACCATGGTTCCTTGAGGAAATCACTGATTTCAGAACTGGGACAGGGAAAAAGTATATGATGAGCCTGGAGCCAAGAAATGCTCAAAGAATGAGGGGATATGTTAAAAGGATAGATTATAACCCAAACATATGAACATGGGTTCATGTTCATGAATTATAAGTTTAAGGAAGTACAGGATATTTGCAAAGTTTCAGAGTGTCTCCCCACAAAATGTTTATTAAATACAAAGGGGGAAAAGAGAAGCCTCAGGGTAAAAACAAAAAAAGTTCTCTGTACTATGCTTACAATTTTTCTGTGTTTGTGATTATTTAAAAATTATATATCTATATGTACACATCATGTAGAAACAAACACCCATTCAATTCTGATTGCAACAGAGTCAGTGGTCTGAAAAAATTCAACAAAGCATTCTCAGTTTTTCTGATAGCTATGTCTTTTTGGAATTTTCTAATCCTAGCCAATTACTGGGAGGCATATCAAATAATACAATAAATCATTTCCAAGGAAGTTGCCTGTGCATGCTTCAGTCGGTTTCAGAATTTCAGTTGCCTGGGACTGCTGACTTTCTGCTGACTGGCTGAGACTGCATGTGGGCATTGCAAAAATATTTAGGAGACATAGCTGGCCACTCAAGTTATTTTATCTCTACCCAAGGGTGTTGTCTGTCGGCAGAACCTACTTACCATTGCACGACTGTGTTCCTGCTGCCTGAGCACCCTGTGGATTACTGCCCTGAGCAGATGCATACTTCCACTTCCCCTTCCCAGGCTCTGTTGGGGGCATCATATTTGGAACCATGGGTAAGTGTGAGAAATGACTGCCAACAGTCCTGACTTGCAGACCATCTGAATAGACACAGACACAGAAGAAGAAAAATGCCTGTTACTGTACGTTCTATCTCATCAAAGCCAAACAAGTTTATATGCATATTATTGCAAGTGCAGAGGAAAGAGATCTTAAAAAGTTTCTAGCAAGCAAGAGGTTGCATATTTAAATTGTATTGTATTCATATTACTATTTTAAGATGTGTAAAATGCTATGGATAATCCATCTCAGAGCTATGTATGGTCGGGCAGGTTATGCCCTGCACTAGGGCACCTGACCAATGGGCTGCACCCACCCACACAAAGAGGTGCCTTTTAAATTTCACACAGAGGAGCTGAATGGCCCGACAGCAGCCCTGGATGTATTCTCCTTATTGTTCTAACTTAATAAGCAACAAAAAAAAATGTATAAGACTTTTATATGTTCACTTCTGACTCCATTCCCTCAACTCCATGAAGTCTTATGTTTTTCAACTATCAATTCTCCTACCCTGCAGGGTGTCAGGATGTCCTTGCAATTTTGAAAGACTAGAGAAATAATACAACATGATACTTGCAGAGTAAACGTACAAAGTACTGGAAGACTAGAAAAGAAGAGGTGGGGGTGGGGGTTGGATTAAATTTCTAAATGTTACTTTTAAATTTCCCGTAACATCTCGTGTGAGGCAGAAATGTAGAACTGGTGAAGTTGGATTATCATATGATTATTTTGATAAAGTCCAATTCACTATTCAATATTATCAGAGTGAAGAGAGAATTCTATATTCATTGTAAGATTTTTAATTAACATACTTTTCATCTACTTTCATAGAGAAAAATAATGTCTGTTGCATAAGTTTGAGGGAGAAAAAAATTTTGAAACACTGACTTTATCCTTCAAAAGCAAGTTCATGCTGGACATACTGTACTAGACAGGTTTGTAGCAAGACTTAGTATTGGTATAAAATCCCTATTTCCTTTTCAAGTGGAATTTTGCATAAAAGAAAAACAAGAGAACACATTCTCACTGACCATCCTGTTTAGGAAAACAAGTAGGCAAGTTGCTAATTTACCAATTATATAATAATTGAAGAGCTTGAAGTTTGGATGGTAAATCAGTTTTTAAGTCAGGTGCAGTGTCGAAAATTATAAATCATTAATTGTCTCAGTATGTAGTCTAACTCCATAGTGAAACTAGTTGAATTTTCTTTTTAACATTATATTATAGGAAAAATATTGCTTTTAAAAATAGTCCAAGTAACTACAGTATGCCTAGATTTTTAATGAATTATTGCTTCATTATTAAATATTTCAAGCTATACAGAGAGTAGAGAGAATGATGTAATAAACACATGGTGTCTACCATTTAGCTAATATTTTCATTTTGCCATAGTCACTTCAGTTTCTTGTTAAAGACATGAAATTTACTGACGGGGCTGCCGTCCTCTGCGTGGCCTTCTCCAGTCCCATTCCCTCCCTCCTGTCCAGCCAGGCCCGCTATTCTGAAGCCGGAGTGTTTCCATCCCAGGCATATTCTTATACTTTCACCTCCTGTGTACATATCCGTAAGCAATATAATTTTATAACTTGGAGATTTTTTATTTAACCTTATATTCTTGATATTTTTCCATATCAATATACATACTTCTAATCCATGTATGGTAATTACCATGGGTCTATATTTCTTTGTCCATTCTCCTAATGAAGGAAATTTTAGTTGTCTGAGGCTCTTCACCATTACAAGCAAGACTGTGATCACATATTTTTCTTGGAGCACAGGTATGAGAGTTTTTCCAGAGGGACCTTTCGGTCCCATTTGCTTTTCTATAAGTTCTGCTTAAGTATAACAGATTTATAGGTCTAGCTAGCAACCAGAGGTTGCTGAGAAATTCTTGCCTCCATGAAGGAAAAAGTAATGGTTGAGGAGGTCTCTCTGGGTCACTTAGCAACAGCTTTCACAGAGCCCCCCTCACTCGGGGACAGCATGTACCTTCTAGCCCCATCCTCCTTCACAAGGAGAGTGAATAGATCCAGGGCACACAGCTCCATCCTGGTGGTACCAACCTAAGCAGGTGCTTATAAAACCTGGAACAGACCAATGGATATGGAACACTGTGGATGTGTGTGTACAAATATCCAACAGCAAAGCTGTCTGCGGGTTTAAAGGTGAACGTGACAACTGTGGTGGGCTGATTAATGGTCCCCCAAAGATTTCCACATCCTAATCTCTGACACTTGTGGATGTTTCCCCACATGGCAGAAGGGACTTTGCAGGCATGATTAAGCTAAGGACTTTGAGATGAGGCGGTTATGCTGGATTACAAGGGAGGGGGGAAGGGTGTACTCAGAAGGGTCCTTACAAGAGGGAGGCAGGCGCCCAGGTCAGAGAGAGGTTGGAAGATGTTACGCTGCTGCCGTCAAAGGTGGAGGAAGGGGCCACGAGCTGGGGAACGCAGGCAGCTCTAGGAGCTGGAAAGCACAGGGAAAGGGTGTCCAGAAGAAACACAGCCTTCCGGACAGCTCGATGTTAGCCTAGTAAAACCTATGTTTGAGTCCTGCCCTCTAGGACTAATAATAATTTTGCATTGTTTTAAGCCACTAAGTTTGTAGAGATCTGTTACAGCAGCAGTAGAAACTAACAACAACAAAGGTGGGTGAGGATCCATGCTTTTGTGTGGGTAATCGCAAAAGAGGAGGCACAAACACACTGCTCCTCACTCATCCTGAGAACAGAGCCGGCTAATGCGAAAGGCAGGGGAAAGACAGGCTTGAAGCAGACCTCCCGTCAGAACTGAGGCTGTGGGATGGCAAGTGCCCACGGCATGCCCCATCTGGGATTCGGCAACCCGGTCCTGCAAGTAGTCAGCGCTAACCTTTGGAATATGTGGGTATCATTGGCTGGAGGAAATCAATGTGTTGTTTGTGTTGACTTTCTCTTCTGGCGATTGGAGGAAATTCTCTCTGGCATCACTTGGCTCCACAGTCAACCCCTGATCCACTTGGTACACACTTGCTTCCTTATTTTGGAATCAGAGGCATTGACCTCTGTCTCCCTGTTCTGTCTCTGAGGACTGACAGCTCCCTGACCTCTGCCAGGCTGGGAATCTGCACTCCAGCCCAAATACATTCATCCAGACCTTGCTTTGGGCTGGACTTTCTGCCTGGTTGGACCCTGTGCCCTCTCACTGAAACTGGGCCTCTGGCTTGACCCCTGGCCTGTTCCATGAACATGTCTATGCTTTATGACACATTTGGCTCCTGCTGCCCTTCCCTGACCTTGTTTTGTTTGTCTGCCAGCTTGGCCTGACCTCTCAGACCTAGACCTTGACCTGGCAGCCAGGTCTTTTTCAACTCTGGGACTTGCTATGCAAAGCTGCCTTCCTGGCTAGTTCTCCCACCTGCTTAGTTTAGCATCCCCACATTAAAAGGAAGGTTTCTCTTCTGCAGCCCGCCTAGAAGAGTAGCTATGATGAATCAACGACCTATTCCAGTGCCAGGAACCATGCTGGCCTCTCTACACACATATCTCATTTGATTCTAAAATTCCCTGAGTGTGTTTGGAATATTGGTGCTCCAGGCCCATTCTTCTGGAAAACACACCTTCTTTCTTTCAAAGAAACGCTTCCACTGAGACCATCTGACCACAAGGCCATAGTGGGTGTCAACACGGTGGTTCCTCACAGCCCCCCACTCTCCTGGTTTGTGAGCTGAGCTGGCCAGAACACCCCAACTGCCCCTCCACCCTGGTGCTCATCCCAAGATGGGACACACGACTTCACTCCAGGAGCTGATCATGGGCCTTCACCAGAATATTTTTAATAGGAATTGGAGGGGAGGAGCCCTTTCCTGGGAAGGAGGTGAGGGGGCAGGCTGGGAAGTGGGAGCCAGGTCTCTAAGCTCATGGGTAGAGCTGGTTGAAGAGAATTCAATAGACCCAAGAATGCCAGAGTTACACAGAGAAAATAAACTTTGACAGCATAAAAGTCCCAGGAGAAGCACAAGGCTAGTGGTTCCAAATGTGGGCTCAGAGCCAGACTGCCTGGGTAACCTCGGGAAACTTTACCTCTTTGAATCTGAGTTTCCTCTTTTGTAAAAAGAAGATAATAATAGTGCTTAACTCATGGCACTGCTGTGGGGATTGAATGAATGAATGCATGTGAAGCATCTTGAACAGTGCTTGGCACATGGTCACCTCACAATAAATATTAACTATTATAAGCTACTCCAGTTGTCCATGAGGCTATCTCCACCCTTGTCCTGGCTTTGATTTGGTTACCAGAGCAAATGGTTTCCTCTTTTTGCCTAAGCTGGTGCTTGGTCTCTATTATTTGCAACCAGAAGAGTCCTGAGGAATGTAGTCATATCTCCCTAAATTCCTAAATTCCACGAGATGCTCTATGAAAAAACATTTCCAAAGTTGAGTAAGTTTGGTCACCTCTTAGATATTAATTGCATTTTCATTTATATGTTGCTCCCTTTTTGAGTCCAATTATATTTTAATATTTTAAAGGCTCTGAGGGACCCTACAATTAAAAAGCCATTTGAATTTCTCAACTTATTTAACTACGGTTCCCTTTTTCTCCTGTGATCTTTTTTTCCTATTCTGCAAAATTAACATTCCATGAATACACTTTGGTGTGATGAACAGAAAACCTAGAGGAGAAAACCAAAGGATCAAGTTGAATCTAGATCTGCTTGAATATCTTTTAACAGTTCTGCACATGTATGTACCTATATACACATACACAACACAGTCGTCATTAGTCATTTCAAAGGTAAGTTCTAGACACAATGATTTTGAGTTTGCTTTTCCATTTTAAGTGTAATTTTCCCAGAAAACACAGCTTTAAGTGCTTGCCCTTGCGGGTTCACATATACCATACAAAACTAAGTAGCAGAATTAAGGTTTCTAAAAACAAATTTGAAGGAAAGTTGTCAGACATTCAATGGCCTCTTCAGTGCAAAATTACAAGAAAGATGACTTTCCTTGTGTGGTAGTCAGAGCCAATTGCAGAAGAAATACTAGCTTGGGAGATGTTTTCATTCTAATTCACATTGTCAGATACCTTTGTCTTCATTTGTAAGATGGCCAAATTATTGCACAAGTCATTCACATGTCCCTCTGGGCCAAATTCTAACTTCTGATTATCCAAAACTGTGGGTCTTGAACTGTAGCTCAAATCTGGGAAACAGATATCATTATTATGATGATTATTATTATTGATTGATATTGATTGTTGGGGCCTAAGAATTGTCAGAGGGGACTTTTGGACCAAGGGAGAGACCTGGTTCCCTCTGGCAGCCTTACAATCTAAATTAGACTGAGTTGTATAACAGTTTTAGGCATCTGATATGGGACTTGCCAAATTTCATGGCTTCAGGCACACGGAATGCACATCCCTGTTCCAGGGAGGCTAAATATTTTTCCAAATCAGTAGATAAAACAAACTCCCTGACCTCAACTTACTTCCTGGCGCCTGGAGTCCTGAGTAGCTGATGAAGACTGTCTGTCTGCTATCAAGTGACAGGACA
The DNA here is from genome assembly GCF_020740605.2 of Lemur catta. Taxonomy (NCBI): domain Eukaryota; kingdom Metazoa; phylum Chordata; class Mammalia; order Primates; family Lemuridae; genus Lemur; species Lemur catta. The sequence continues at coordinate 20,799,589 of NC_059139.1, read as the reverse complement.
CATTCAGGCTGGCTCCTGCGCTCAGGACCATGTGGTACCTGATCCCGTCTCCATCTTCAGAGCTAAGATTTTGGCCACAACTTAAAGATCTAAATCCAGAGGGCAGTGAGCCAGGGTTAGATACCATTAAATGCCATTGAATCAGCCTTGAAGGGCAACTGTGGCTTCTTAGTGCATGAGGCAATGTGCTACAGCCAGAGGCCGGTGAAAGCAGTGATCACAGACCCCAGGCAAATCATGTCTCTAACGTCATCCCTGAAATGGAGAGGTGTCTACACCACAGTCTTAAGTAAATACTATGCACAGATTGTGGACCTTACAGAGCCAACCAAGTAGGGAGTTAATCCGTCAAAGGGAACCTGAAGCTTTTGACCTAAGGGCTTGTGGGGTGGACACCTTAACAGTGACATCTACCGACTGCGTTAAACACTGCCCGCTCACAGATAAAATAAGAATTAACTAAGCCTTGAAGACTCAAAGGAATGTTAAATTGGGGGGGGGGGGGTTTCCCGTGGACAGTCTAGAGACAGATGGGATAAATTAATAGCAGAAGGGAGATCATAAGGATTAGAAAGTGTTTTAGAGTGTTATAGACTTAATAAAAATTAATTTGATAACATCACGAAGTCCTGTGAGTCTTTCCAGGAGAGCTGCTCTAGACTCATTAGGCACTGTGTTACAGCCTTTCTAAACCGTCAGCCCCTTCCGATGGCACTCATCTTGAGGATTTCCCTTTCCAGTCAATTCCATCTGCCGTTTGGACTCTTATGCATCTGCACTGATGTTCATGTGCGTGCATTTCTCCCCACCTTCTCCTCCCCCAGCCCCATCCTGTGAATAAGCCATGTTTGGTCAAGAAGCCTGGGTTCCCATTTCCTCTTTTTATTGAGTCATCTAAATAACTTTCTTTCCATCTTTCTTAACCATCTCCTGCTGAACCCAGGAATCTGTGCAGCCATATTTTCTCCTTCACATCCAACTTCACATAGCTGTAAATCACCCAGTGGCTCAGGTCCTGCAAGACACAAAAGCCCACTTTGTTGCAAACTTCTCTAAGGTGCACAGCCTCCGTTCTGCCCACCACGGCCACTGCGCTGAACCACCTGCTGTGGGCTCCTTGAGGGAACTGTTCTCCCCAGTGTGGGTCCTGACTGTAAACCCTCGGAAGCAAGGAGAGTGCCCCTTGCCTGTCCTGCACCCCTCAGGACCTATCTGGTACACTGCTATTGCATACAGGTGGCCTTTGATAAACGCGTTGGATGAATGAATGATGGAGAGGCTTGTTCTAATTCCAGGACATCAATGGACTGAGGTTTTGCTCAGAGCTATCATCATGCTCAAATACCTAAAATTGGAACCGTGGAAATTAAAAACTTTCAAAGAAAAACTGAGTTTGTTTTCCTGACCTTTTATATCATTGTCTATTTTAAAAAAATACTCCTTTTGAACATTTATCTCGGATCAGAACACAGTGCTCTAAGTTTCTATAGTTTTCTCTTTTAGAAAATGGGTCTAAGTTCTTCAGGAAAATGTCCAGAGAGGATCCTGAGCACTGAGAGTCAGGAGCTGGACTGGACACTGGCATCATCTCCCCAGATCTAAGGTAGGGACCTGCTTTGAAGAGTGGCAGCAGGAAACTAATTCAATTAATTTAGGAAAATAAATAAAACTTTGGTTTTTATCACTAAGATTCTCCTTTACTGCACTAAAAACTTTTCTACTGATTTTTGTGTAGTAGACTAAAATGTATGTATGAAAAACTGGTTTTATTAAAATGTCACAAAAGATTGGATGCTCATAATGTCTAAGTGCAATTATATATTTTTAGTTCTTTTGTTATTGCTTGCAACTAAGGGTAAGCCTCTAGGGGTTTTAGGATGGATTTTCACATTGTCTGATGTTATTTAGCAATTAGGAAAAATAGATTATCCAGATAAGCTCTGTTATAATTATTCAGTCTCGTCCCTTTTGGTATCTTTATTGGGGCCACTGGATGTCTGCCATTTGGTGGGAAGAATGATGTAAGAGTGACTAGATGGAAGTTTAAAGGGAAGATCTTCTAGGGCTCAGATAGAAAGATGACACGTGAACAATTTATTCCACAAGGGGTACCCAGCACATCTTGGTGCTTAATCCTGAACACTGGAGAGACAAAGATGACTCACCCTTTAGCCACATCCGTGGGTACAAGATAATGATGACTCCCAGGAAATGGCCATCCTGTTACTAAATGTTGAGGGCATTCTGACATGTTTACCATGTTGAGCTTCTGCCTCCATGGCCGACTGTGGCCTCCTCCTCTGAAGAGGGGTAGGTGGTCACTGCTTGTGTAACCAGCTGGGGGAAAACAGGAAATAGGGGAAAAGAGCTTAGGCGTTCTCTTGGGACAGGACTTGGAAGGTTTAGGTGTCGTTAGAGTCGCAGGAGCTGGGGAGTGAGGAAGCTCACTCCAGTGAACCATAAACAGGGCAGATGTGTCCAAAGGTTACTGTGCTCCCTGCTGCAGTCAGTAACGCTCTGCCTTTGGTTACATTGTACCTTTCAGGAAAGCCTCTCCTAAACAACATAACTTGGCTTGGCTGTGCTATACAGAGCATGAGTGAGAGGCCATGCTTCCCTGTTTAGGCCAGCTTTGTTAACAGGGAAGTGATGATCCCCCACCCAGAGTGGAGGTGGTGGCAGGGGAACATGGCAGACATCCCCCATAGGACAGTGACCCTTGAGGGACAAACATCAAGGATATGAGATTCTGCTGCTCCTCGCCCCCAGGAAATTCTCTTTCTAGCATTAACCTTGAAGGATCTGGTTACTATTGATTATAAAATTGAGAGTGAGAGGTAATTACTTAATAGGCACTACTATTTCCTAAATGAAATGATCTAATATGTGAAATAAAAGAAAGCAAGTCCCAGAGCAATCCTGCCCTGTGCTGAGTGCCCATTAAAACTTAATGTATTCATGCACTAATGTGAGTTCTCCCAAACACTGATCACACTGGGGGAAAAGGCATCTCAGCAAACTCAGTACTGGTCTGAACAAAGCACAGTACATGCTCCAAGGCTCCAAGGGGGAAGGGACCCGCTATTGAAAGATGATAGCATGTTTGTGGTTTAACAGCATTTCCTTTTCCAGAAAACATCAGCATTCTGAGATAGAGTTTAATTCTTGTATCTATAAACACCTCGGTGGTATCTTATAGCATTGCTCAATAAGCTACATATTTCATTTTGTATCCTATAATGATTTTCAAATCATTGACTGTCACATGGAACACACTAGGCCCCCAGTCAGTATATGTTAAATTGATTTGAACTTCAAAAGAAAATGTCAATGATGGTATTTCTGAATTTCAAACCGGCCCAGAGCAAAAATGAGAATTTGAATTTATCCCCATATGCCAACCCAAGGGCACATAATAGAGGCTATGCAATAGTCACTCAATAAATGTTGGCTCATGCAATGAAATTTAACAAAACAAAAACCCAGACTTTTGAAATATCTGATGAAAACTCTGAGTTCCTTCCTCATTTGGATGAAGTTTGCTCATGCTTGCCTCAGTTTGACTCGAGTTTCTCAATCTGTTGGGTTTTGTCTTTTTTTATATAATGTTCCTGGCATCATGTCAAAAAAAATCATAAAACAGCAGTCTTAAGACAATCAGCAGAACATCTGAATCATAACTAAAGCATAATTCAGGAATTTGAAATGCAAATAGACCATTTTTCTTGAAGTATCTGAACGAAAAAACACACAGTAAGTACAATGTGACAATACAGAAAGTTAAAGAGACTTGAACTTTAAGATATAGCAATTTTTTGCAGTGTTGAATTAATAAAACGGATACTTTCTGTACAATGATCTTTACTTTTGGTAATTTGAAAGCTGTCTCTAACCCTTGTAAATCAAAACAATGGATTAAATTGGATATGTAATAACTGATATCACCTAACAGAGGAATGATTATTCATTAAGATGACTGACATCTCTGTAACCAACTAAATCATTTTCCCCACATCCATCCCTTTTATTGAAATGTTTGTGTTGTTATTTTGAGATGTATTCCTGTGCTATGATTTGGGGTCTTATAATGAAAATTTAGGGGGCAACAAATAGCTATAGCATAAAGTTCTATTGGACAGTTCTGGTCTTGACCAAGAAAGATTGGTTTCCTGATTGAGAGATTTCTAAGATTGAGAGATTTTGTTAATCACATGCAAATGTTGGTCTATTTTATTTTCCCTGGGATAAGAACAGGCATCTTCATTGTAGAAGCTGTTCAGGTAGCCCCTCCATGCCACAAGTACTCCATAGCTTACTGAGCAGAGAAGCTGGTCAGGCCAAACAAACACCCCAAGTTTTCTTCCTCCCTCTTCTACTCCCAGTGACCACTGCACAGAAAATCACAGAAAAGTCATTTACATGTTGAACTTAAGAGCAGACAAGATGACAGATCTTCAGAGCCTTCCTTCCCTACTTGTTTGCCATCTTGCCTTCAACTCGCTTGAGACCACAGAGGGGATCTGTCGGAAAGCGGAGAGGGAACCTGGGAGACATGATACATAGACCTCTCCTCACTTGCCGGGCTAACCTGTGCCAATATGTATTCCACATACTAGCCTAGAAAACAGAGTAAGCCATTAAGAGAAAAAGACAAAAGACATTTCTATGAAGCGGGCATGGGTTGTTCTTGGGCCTTTTACTGAGGGAAGCCAGGGTCTGAATGGGACACCAGTGGAAGGCAGTGACCCTCAAGAAGCAATAGCAGCATGGGGACAGCCCCAAAGGCACAGCGGAGTGCTCAGGGAAAAGAAGAGATCAAAGGCAGACTTGCTTTACAATGCCGCCTGCACAGAGCCCGTGGTTTCCTACAGTAGGGCAGTGCTGTGCTTCCATCAAAATGCTTGAAACGGAAGCTCCTTGGCTACTGTCGCCTCCTGCTCCTAAAATATAACCAAAACCTCTTCTCTCAAATCCTTCTGGGTAAGTATAAAACAAGTTCCAACCAAGGAGGAGTTGGAGGATAAGTTCATGAACACCGGTGTATATGGGAATATCGCTGGTTATGTTACATATTGAGTTTGTTTGATTAGCTGCTTGTCTTACTCTATTATCCTAGCTCACTGAAAAGCAGAAAAGAAAGATTAATCCTTTATACAGTATCTATTATATATCCTCCTATAGGATAAACATTCATTTCATGTATCCCTCAATAATACTATTACTAATATCATCCCCTTTCCACAGCTGAGAAAATTGAGGCTCTGAGAAGTTAAACAACTTGACAAAGGCCTCACTGCCAATAAGTGGCAGATCCAAGACTCAAATCCAGATCTCCTGACTCCAAGTCCTGTGTTTATATCACAGTGAGGACACTGTAAAGAAGACAACACTACACAGGCAAACAAAGTTCTCCTCTTATGAAAGCGTGGGGTCATTTCTGAAAGCAAACGCCAGGAGTATACATTGAAACCATGTGGATGAATTCTAAGGCATTCTAAAGCTCCCTAATGTCTTGAAAGGCAGACTTGGTCCCTGCAATGCGCTGGAGTCGAGGCAGGGCCTCTATACTAGCCACTGGGCACTCACACTGTATCCTACGTCCCTGAGAGCTGTCGCCCCACTCCTGACTTCAGGGAGTCCCTGCAACTCTGAAGCAAAGCACATGCAACCTCTTGAGTTTCATTTTCAGAAGTTTTCAACTTTCCCTTAAAACATTCCAGCTGCTGGGCTGAGAATTCGCATTTATTGAGTTCACTGACGCAGAGAAGCATTCTTTAATACTTGGCCCTCCTCACAGCGCACATCCCAGTACCCTGAAGGAACCTTGCCTTGTGCACATGCTTGGAAGTGTACCATGGATTATAGCTTATTTTCTGAAGATTTCCACGAAATTTCCTCACTCTAAGACTTGTGAAACATTGGAAATTGAAGTTCTGTTGCCAGAGGAGTTTGTGGAATTCTGTTCTGTGAAAATAGAATTACAGAATTTTAAGGCTAAAAGAAATCTTCCAAGTCCACTCCTGCCAAAGGCAGGGCTGAATTGAAACCCTCACTGAGAGATACTGTATTTATTAACACGCTTCTCCTTCCCACCCTGTATCTTTCACGGCGCCCCCCCCATAGACACATGTAAAAAGAAAATACATAAATATTTTCTTTACTCAATTCTCTGCTTCATCTTTTCATTTCATTATTTATTTTCCTTTTGGAAACAGCAACTCCACTGTGATAGGTTTTCTAAGTGGATTTTGCCTTGTCCCTGCCAAATCAGAGGAACTATGACGTGACTGAGAAGAGTGGGGGTGGGCAGGCTGACTCATTCCCTCACTCCACTCTTAGCCTCCCCCAAGGAGGACGTTCCCATCTCCTCTGAACCCCCAGGTCTGTGAAGCACTACCAAGCCAGAGGCTTGAGTCTGCCTCTTCCTTTGGATGGATTGATCACGCTGTGGTGGCCTCAGCCAGAAGCTTTGAGGGGGATGGAAGCAAGACAGAATTTGAAAGAGAAGTGGGTTTGGAATAAAACCTTTGAGCACGCTCCTCCCTGTTCCTTGGCCTCCTGTGTGGATAGAATGGGCCTGAGGCCTCCAAAGAGCAAGTGGGAGACATGGTTGCAAATCACTGTCTACCAAAAACTTCTGAATAGTAGCAGGGAATTACTCTTGGTCTTGGCAGTGCTCTAGGGAATTAAGGGACATGGGCAGTAACACTGATGTGTTGGGGTGGGGGGTGGTCAGCATGGCTCCCCATAATGCCAGGGAAGTAGTGACAGCCATAATTAGCAAGAAAGTCTCCAGGGAGAAATGCACCAGCCAAGGGGCAGCCCTGCAGGGAGATTTCCTCCATGCCACCTCCTGGACAACCTGGGTGGACTCTATCCAGGACATTCGTGGGTTTTGTGACAGGTCCTCATGTGAAAAGAAGAGTAGATCTTACCTTTTTAGCTCCCAAAGCATAAACTAGGGTGACCCTATGGAGCAAAAAACTATAGCTCAATATAGAGAGAGTCATTTGAAAAACATTTCCAAAAATAGAATCGTCTCATGAAGTCATAGTGACCTCCTACTGCTTCAAATGTTCAAACAGAAAGCCAATCCAGGGGCTGGGGGCAAGTAAGGGAGGAATAGGTGAAGCACAGAGGATTTTAGGGGAGTGAAAATACTCTGTGTGACACTGTAATAGTAGATACATGTCACTATACATTTGTCCAAACCCACGGCACGTACAACAGCAAGAGTGAAGCCTAATGTCAGCTCTGGGCTTTGGATGATTATGATGTGCCAATGCAGGTCCACCAATTGTATCAAATATTCCGCTCTGGTGGGGAGTGTTGATAATGGGGGAGGCTATGCATGTGTAGGGGCCGAGGGTATATGGGAAATCTCCATATCTTCCCCTTAATTTTGCTGTGAACCTAAAACTGCTTTTAAAAATTTATCTTGAAAACAAAAACTCGATCTGACAAGCAGGTAAAAGAAACAATTCCTGGGTCAGTTGCGAGTTTTGACTGGTTGGCCTGTGAGTTTCCTACATAAATTAAGTGAATATTGGAGCTAGAAAAGTGTATCTTAGAAGGTAATCCTTCGAGATAAGTTGTCTGAAAACTTTGATCCAGTTTTTCTAAACAACTAGACTTCTTTGTTTCTCTTTACCTAGCTAAAAGGCATGTGCCCTTCCTACTCTGCTCATCAAACCCCAGGATTAATTGGTCAGCCCTGAAGAAAAACCATGAAGAGTAAAAGAAAAGACAGACCTTGTATGGGACTGATTCTTGCCTTCGTGTCTTGAGCATAGAGGAATCCAGTCACCAGAAACTTGTTTGTTGATTGACAGCAGAAAGTAGACTAGGTTTCACTGAAAATTTTTAAAATCTCATGTTATATAAGGTTTTAGGTAATAGGCTTATCCTCTGAAAATCTTAAAGACTTAAAAATATCTGTTATACTCCTTGTTAAAAGTGAGTACTATAGTAGGATGACTATAATCAAAAAGACAGATGATAAGAGTTGGTAAGGATGTAGAAAAGTTGGAATTCACATACATTTCTGGTGTGAATGTAAAATGGTACAGCCACTTTGGAAAGCAGTTTGGCAGTTCCTCATGTTAACTTAAAAAAATCACACAGTTTATAAATTTGGAAAGGAGAGGTTTATTTCTTATAAAGGGCTGCAGCCTGCCAGGTGGTCACTCTGACAAGCTGGGAAGCACAACCTCTAGCAGAGCCTAAAAACAGGCACTTCAAAGGAGGAGGGGCTGGGGATTTATGCTAAATGGGTTGACCAAGTATACATATTTAACAGGTGACAAGAGGAGCTATGAATATTAACAAAAGGGGGATTCCTAATGCCTGTGCATTGAACAAACATGCATGTTACACATGACCCATGTTTACCTTGGGGTGGACACCTAACATTTAAATGTCTTACCGTTAGGCCCTGTATATCAGAAGATCCTTTCAGGACACAAAGGCATTCAAGTGTGCCACCTCTATAAACCAACCAGAACCAGCCCATGGTTGGTCTCTTATCAGGAGTAAGTTACTGAAATCAGTCTCTTGTCCAATCAAAACTGTAGCTATTGCTTATGGAAGGGGGCGTCAGTTAGTCAGCCTCTGCGGTAGAAGAGCTGCAAATTGTTTTAGTATTGCTTATCTCAAGGCCAGTGCTTGTTTAGCTGCTAGAGAAAAAGAAAAATCTTGTGGCAGTTAAAATATAGTTTACTCTGTAAGTGTAGGGGTGTGTGACTTAACCCTTGCCTGGCATGGCCTTAGGTCCTATTTATAATTTGGCATCTTATTGCCATGAATAATCTATTCTGTCAGACTTATGATCTCTATTTTAAACATTAATGCTGATTAGTTGTGTGTTTAAATCTCAAAAGGGTCAGAGTATAACTAGGCATGTCCAACCTCTCATCCCATCATGGCCAGGAACTCAATTTTTAAGATTTTTCTTGGGTCCCCTTGGCCAATAATGGGTCTGTTTAGTTGGTTGTGAGCAAAGGGGATTAGAATTTTATTTTTAGTTTATGCTCAAAATATTAAGAGTTACCATATGTTACCATATGATAACTGTGTTAGTTATCTGTATGGGTTTGCTTACTCTAGCCATTCCATATAAATGGAATCATACAGTATGTGAACTTTGTGACTGGCTTCTTTCACTTAGCATAGTGTTCAAGGATCATTTATGTTGCAGCATTTACCAGAGTTACCAACAATTCCACTTCTAGGTATATACTCAAGAGAACTGAAAATACATGTATAAAAAATACCTGTACACAAATGTCTATTGCAGCATTGCTCGTAACAGTCAAAAGGTGGAAACAAACTAAAAGCCCATCAACTTAAAAATAAAGAAAATGTGGTATATCTATACAGTGGAATATTATTTGGCAATAAAAAGGAATAAAGAACTAGTAAATGCTACAACATAAATGATCCTTGAAAACTTCTTATTGAGGTGATGAGAATGTTCTGATATTAGATAGTGGTGATGGTTACACAACCATCTACTAAAAACCACTGAATTGTATACTTTTAAAGGGTAATTTTATGGTATATGAGTTTTATCTCAATTTTTTTTTGAAGCCTCCAACGGCTTCCCACAATACTTCAGATTTTATTCTAATTCTCTGTCATGGCCTACGAGGCCCTGACTCCTAACTCTCCTCACCACACTCCAACCATGTTGCCTTTCTTTCTGTTCCTGCAAAACAAGTTTATTCCTGCACCAGTGGCTCTCTCTGCCTGGAACACTATTGTCTCCATTTCATCCCACAACTGGCTTCTGTCATTCGGTCTCACCTCAGTTGTTGTCCCTGTAAAGTCCTTCATTGGCCACTGGAACTAACATTGCCCTCCTCCCCATGTTACTATCACATTATCCAGTTTAATTTTTTTGTATCACTTATTTTCCAAAAGTTTCTAATGTATTTGCTTAGCCATTTGCTGAATGCTCTAATGTATTTGTTTAGCAGTCTGCCTCAGCCACTACAACTTACCTGTCCAATACCAAGGCCACTAGCCACATTTCAAGTGTTCAGTGGCCACATGTGGATAGTGGCTACTAAATTGGACAGCACAGTACAACCGCTGTCATCTCAGAAAGTTCTGTCGGATAGCCCTGCACCAGAATGCACGTCCATCACAGCAGGTTCCTTATTTGTTTTGCTCACTGCTATTTCTCTGGCATCCAAACAGCGCCTGGCAAATAGTAGGCTCAGTAAACGGTAAGTGATAAATGAATCAATGAACTGGAGGGTGCATTTGGTGGGCAACAGTGGGATAGGAAGTGAAGGAATGCTGAAAACAACCTGAATGGGAAGGAAAATAGGAGCAAGAAAACAAAGTATTTATTTAGGTTCTTCTCATCTCTTTACTCTAATATTTTATAAATTAATCATGATAGTCTCAACAGAGAATGTTTTAATTATTTTAATTAGATTTTAGTAATTTTCCTGTTGGGAGAATGTGTTGAATAATGTAATTTGATACCAAATGGCATACCATTGTGAAAATTTATAGAACACTATACATTTTTTAGTTTACCATTAATTTTATTTTCATTTCCAATCTCCAATTCCAATTTCCAATTTCCAGTAGAGAGTACTATTGACAGGGTAGAAATTCAGTTTGATAAAGAGCCTTTGACGCTTAAAGAATTTTTTAATAATCATTCATTTTATCAAACTTAAGAGGTATGAACTGTATTTACTCTATGACCTTTTTTTTCCTTTAAATCATACTGAGTTCTAAAAACATGACTTAGCAGATAAAAATCATATGTTAAATAAACAGGTGACATTTCTTTGTTTTCCTAGTTTGTTCTCATCTTTTGGTTTGGTTTGGTTTGGTTTGGTTTTTACTGAGTGCTGACAATTTGAAAAGTCATTACCCAAAGTCTGATTGTAACTTTGCTACCACCTTCTGGCAAAATAGTGAACATCTTAGAATCTGGCTAGAATGAGTTTCCACAATTTTGTTTCTTGTTGTAAACTGCTTTCACTTGCATCTGCTGCAGCTAAACATAAAAGCTATTAAAAGGCAAAGATAACAGAGGAAAACAAGATCACAGACTATTCCGTCTCCAATACTGAAGAAATAAAGTTTTAAAATGTTTTTAATACCCAATATTCAAAAGTGGCAATATAAGAATAAAACAGAGGCCAAGAAAACAAGAAGAAAATTCAGAAGGAAACATTTTGAGGAAAACTCTCAACTGCGGAATCCCCCATGGCAGACTTGCCAGAGGCAGAAGTGATGCCCGGCCTCCTCCAAGGACCTGGGTTGAGCTGGGGGAACAGGTGAAGCCCCTGGGGTGGAACACACCAATGGCTGGGGGGGATGAGTCCCAGCAGGACATGTCAATGGCTCAGAAGAGAACGAAAGCTCAGGACTCCCACCAATGGCTGCAGTTGGTTCCAAAAGAGCTGACCCTGCCCACCACACCCTCCTCTCCACAGTGAACATGTACTGTTGGTATACAGAAAAATGAAGGTAAAGCAATACTCAGCTATCAAATTATCATTCAAAGGGAGTAAGACAAGTGGGTCCTAAACGAGATGGAGAAAATGTCAAGGAGAATTTACCCACACTACATAAGAGGAACTAGTTTTGGACAGAACTGCCCACACTATACATTGTATACAGAGAAATGCCACAGTGGTATACTAAAGCAATCTATAGCTACACACAACATGAACGAATCTCACATACAAAATGCTGAGTTAAAGAAGTCCAATGCAAAAGAATGCATCCTATAGATTTTATTTACATATCATAAAAACACACAGGCAAAATTAAACTATACTATTAGAAGTCAGAATACTGATTTCTCTGGCAGGAAATAGATGGGAGTAGGGCATGTCTGTCTCTAGTAACAGCACATACAACCCTCCCAATTCCTGACAATTTCACTCAAGTTTTTAATGGCCTTCCTATTGGCATTTCCATTAAAAAAATTCTAATTTTTGGTGCATATCAATTCTATAATAAATGCTTTACCTATTAAAAATACTATAATATGGTATTGTGTTATCCACAATTCACTCACTATAAAAAAGACCTCATTGTGCCGTATAAACAGTGTTGATTCTTGAGAAAGTCACATGTGGAGGGCAGCTACAGGAGTGAGGGCAGTTCAGCAGCGGAATCCAATTGTCTCCCTCCTATGAACTTGCTGGATCCCATCTCTCAAAATTGCTTTGTCTGTGGTCCCATTAGGAGAGAATCAACCAAGGCACACCCACAGGTTGCTGCCCATTTCATCTAATCATGGTGTATTGCCGTGTCTACTCACTTTGAGAGAGGAAGTATAGTGGTCAAAGTTCTTAGTTGCAGACAACAGAATCCAGTCCAGGTGGTTTTAAGCAGAAAGAGATTTGTTTGTGGGTATGTAGAGCTCACAGAATCATTGCAAGGGTTACAGAAACAGGGTGTAGATTGAGCTTCCAGGAATGAGTGCCAAACCACACCGTACAACCACCAAGGAAGCTGCTACCTCTCTCATGATCAGGAAATGCAGAATCAGAAAGCTACTTCTCCTGTTGGCCAAGAACGGCAGATTGCTTGACTCACTGATGCTATACTCTGGCGCATAGGCTGTTGACATTAGTGACAAGCCAGCAGCATAGCTGCCTCTTAAAGTGTTTGCTCAGAATTCTCTTAAGACAGTGCTTTTAAAACTTTAAGATGCTTACAAATCACCTGGAGATCTTGTTAAAATTGTAAATTTGCTTCAGAAAGTCTGAGGTGGGGCCTGAATTCTACATGTCTAATGAGCTCCCAGGTAAGGCAGATGCTACTGCTCCCAGAACCACACTTGGAGGAACAAGTCTAAGAGACGACCAGCCTAATCTCATCAAGCCTCACAACCCTTTCACCTTAGCCACCACCAGCGGTCCAAGCCCCCAGAGGATCTGTCATTATGGTCTCTTACCTACCCCTCCCCATGCTGGCCTATACACCCCCCTAATCTGACCCAATCTTTCATTTCTTCCACTGGGCCCTCTTTAATCAGATTCTGTCAGCAGTAAACTCTCTGGTATTCTAGTCTTCCCCAGAGTAGGAGACTAGGAGACAGGGCTGAGACTGGATGCAGAGGCTTAAAGATTGGGTGCAGGTGTTATAACCAGAGAGTTGATAACCACAGACAAGAACCAGCTTCAACCAGCTTGTCAGCTATCTCTGTCACCTTACGTGAACTCTGGCTAATTATAATATCATTTACATTGTGGTTTGAAAATTTCCCTGCCCTTGAAATCACCATGACCATTCCAAAACAACCATATATATAAAGTATGAAAATGAGAGGGAACCCAATTCTAGGAATTACTACCCAAATTCTTAGTAAAAGCCAACCCCTTAGCCTTGAATATTCCTCCCTTCAATTATTATAGGAAGACTTCAAAAGACCAAAAACTACTTTCCAGTGCAGCTGCTTTTTTTTCCCCTCCTCGTTATTGTTGTTATACAGCTGCTCTTTTTGAGCCTGCTTGTCCGCTCTCTGGACAGTGCACTTTAGCTTTCAATTTAAAAAAAGCTGGCGCTTGCTTGGCTTATGTGGTGCATCCTGAAATTCTTTTCTCCCAACTATCACCAAGAACCTGGAAAAAACCTCCACGTGCAGGGCACTAACACCCTCATTTGCCATGTATCTTGGAGGCAAGAGGCAAGACAGAGATTCTCCTTGCTTCTTCCAAAGTACACTTCTTGTCACAGTTTTCCTCCTTGGCCTCTTTGAAAAATTACACTGGAGAAATCTGTATCTTTTTTTTTTCTCCACTTTTTCCCTTTCTGGCAATACACTGGAGAAATCTAGCAGACACCACCTTAACCAAGCTATCCAAGTTGTCACCAGTAATAGAGCAAGTAAATATCATGTACCTCCTGATAAGCTATACTAAGAACCTACATCCCTTCTGTGGTATCCTTGCCAAAAATGCATAACCTGAATTTTAATCATCAGCATACATCAGACAACCCAAATTGAGAGATATTCTACAAAATAAGTGACCAATATGTTTCAAAAATGTCAAGCTCAAGAAAGATTTAATACTTCAATTTAGAGAGAACAAAGAAGACACAATGAAAAAAAGCCACTCCAAAAATTCTTTGATGTCATTGAGATCTCCAATCCACCAACATTATCATTTTTCAAGTATCCATCACTTAACCAGGCCCCCACATGTACTATCTTCCTTCTTTGCCCACCTTATATTCCACATCCAACACTTTAAATAAATATTCTCCTGTAAACACTTTTAACTTTCTTGAGTAGCTCACCCTCTGTGCCACTCACCTGCAAACTCAGTACTGCTTAAATCCACCCGAACAGTTGCATGTTGCTGGGAAAAATAAAAACAAAAACAAAAACATGCTGACTGGTCACATTTAAAATCATGAACACAAATCAGCACTAATACTCAAGTGGGCATTAACACTGCCAGATAACCCCTCGTCATGTCCCTGGCAAACGTACAATCCCACTGCTGAAGAAATCAAGTTTGGATCACATTTGGATCAGTACTTTTAGAGACACTTCATTGATGACATTCCAACAATTGTCGGGAGAGGGAGAAAGTGAAAGTTTGACATATTAATAGAATGTCTATGTGCCTTATTTTCTTTCTTATCCTGTATAATTGTAGTGTATTGTCATGATGCACACACAAAAAAACTGTCCTCTGGATTTGTAAAACATAAAATTCCAAAACATTTAGGTTACATGTTTGTCTTTATTTTCATGCACCAACCAGTCTTTCTTAGCAACGCTGTCTGATATTGCCTCCAAGATCAAGTCCCAAATTCAGAAAGGTCTCCTGGAAAAGATAATGATATTCCTTACACCAATGCTGATCAACATGTGTTACTGATGCAAAAGGAATTAAGTATAGAAATTGAGGTAGTGCCTAGAAACACTTACAGTAATTTGATATTGTTGCAACATCAAGCATGGGATCTGTTGTAAAGGACATAGACCAGTTCAGGTGTTGTCTAGCACTCGCATGGAGAGCTGCATGTGTGAGCTGAGTAGTAGGCATGAGCAGCAGGACCCTGCTACGTGTGATATTTTACATTTTTCTTCAGCTGTAGAAAAATGTTAAGTATTTCTTTTGATAACTTATTTTTATAATAATTTTAATTTGTAATCGAGTTAATTGTTTTAATTTATGGTTTACACTACCAGCTAAATCAAGGAAATAATTATATTAGCTCTTAATGTATTTGTTTATAATTTTTACCTTTTTATTAATGTTTACAATAATGATAGCATACAAACATGTTGGCGGTTTGGTTACTTCTCAGGAGAATAATCATCTATTTTTATTTTAAGTTTGAAATTACCTCAATCTTTCAGAAGAGTTGCGTGAATAGTATAAAAAATTCCCCATATATCCTTTACCCAATTTTTAACATTTTGTCAGTTTGCTTTACTATACATACACATATATACACACACACACACATAATTATATGCATGTGCATGTGCATGTACGTATGTTTTCCCCTAAGCCACTGGAGATCAACATGCCTTTCCCCTTTATCCCCTTGAATTTCCTCTGGTCACCCCTGTGAGCTGGTTTCTCTACTATGCATGGTATTAAAACTTAACACAGGAACAGTTTAGATACACATTATCCACTGGGAGTAGCACTGTCATCAATTCAATCTAGAACACATAAGTTTTAACAAGTAAGAAACAAGCTCATTTACCACATTAAAAACCAAATATTGAAAAAAATAATAAAAACCAAATATTGGTATATATGACTTTTATTCAAAACTACATTTAAGCATTTAATATGGGGAAATAGCTATCTCACTCTAACTTTCTGTTTAGTTTTGTTTACACTTAAAACAAACATGTAGCTTTTATTTTCTTTTTCCTTATGTTTGTTCTGATTATATTTATCAAAATGTTATTCCTTGTGTTTAAAATAAAACATTGAGACTTGTATCTTGCATTTTTTATATATTTTTCTAATAATTTTTTGTTGTATAATATTTAACAAAAATAGTGGTCCACGACCAATTGGAAATTAAGCCTTTCACCACAGATACTAACAATTTAGGCAGCTGCGGTCACCTTTAACATCTCCTAAACGGCCACCAGGTGGAGCCCAGGACCTTCTCCCTGACTGCTTGCATGACCCTAAGAATGGCATACTCCAGTTGAGTAATAATAAGGCATTTGGTAAGCTACAAAGTCTCCAGTGTAGACTGGCAGATTTGTCAGACCTTTCCTATCTATCATATCCACAGAGAAGGCACTCAGTCTTCCTTTTATGGGACGTTTGTAAATACTGAATATACAAATGAGGACATGTATTTTCATATAAGTACAGGTTTTGCCAATTGTTGGGAGGCTTCCCAAATGAATAGAATCATATCTATACACCAAAGCTGTTACAACTATTGTTATATCAAGAAGGCTGTTTGAGAGCCCTTTGTTCAATAAGTGACAAGAGCCAGCTACATCTATGCAAAATTATAAAGGAATGTATAAATAAAGCTTTTTCAATGCCCACTTCTCCCAGAATCAGGAGGGCAGTGGAATGGCAGAACAGAATTCTGAAAAACAACTAGCTGAAATCAGTTTATAGACCTTGAGAGGCCAGATGCCTTGTATGCAGACCTCATAAATATGAGATCCACAGCCAACAGAAAGACTCTCCCCCACACAGTATTAATAGACAGCCCAAAACACTTCCTGTTTTTCCCTCAGGAGCCACTCACAGGACATTCCTATATTCAATGACATGTTGAATGCTATGAAAAGGCACAAACAAAATATGTCGAAGCCTTCCATTCAGAGGTATAAGGATCCAACCCTGACGAGCCCTGCTATAGCTACAATCTACATGGACGTTCGTTCTCTGGAGAAATTCATTCCTTCAGCCTCACTGGGAGAATGATAACTAAGACCTATCTATCGCCAACACTTTTAAAAATTGCCAAGGCCTTTAGCTCTCTATACATTCTTCCTCTGTAAAAGACTTCTGCACCACTGGGGCAGACAGCAAGAAGAATGAAAACCTCTCTATGGCCAAGGTTGACACTATCTCCTGTGATGCATTGTCAAGGTTTCCAGGCCTGCCGCTGTGACTGGGAGTCTAATTTGCAAGTTGTATACCTACCTTGAGGGTTTGCTCTGGTCATGCTTCAAGCCTACCAACACCTAAGTACTCAGAAACTTCCGCATCTCCCTATCCAACTCTGATCTTGTTTTGCTTAGGCCACCTGGCAACCAAGTTTGTGGGTTGAACATGCTAGGAATGCCCACTCTGTCAAGGAAGAACACAGTGGAATGGCAGCCCATAGTAATCATCCATGCATAGAAATGGCCGGTAACTCATTGCTATTGCCAAAAATCTCAATCTCATATTCTTCCTCATCTTGATTCTCTCTTTGGGCTTGAGACAGTACAAAGAATATGTGGGCTTGGAATGGAGAGGAGTTTGCCTATTAAATTAGTGGGTCAAACTTTGAAGAACCCTTCTTTTTGGATTTATTCACTACATGATAACTTTAGCAGGTGGTTTTGATCATTCCTTGACTGTTTTTAGAGGCCTCACAGGGCAAGGAGGACCAAACCCACTAAAAATAACCAAGCAAAGTTCTTTTGCAAGGCCAAAGACAGAGGTCTGAAGACTTGGTCATTTGATTGTCCTTTGACTTTAACCAGGAGGGCCAGGTAACACAGGTTTTTAATCTGATCCATAGCAATTCTTTCTGCTAATCTTATTTGCCCATTATTAGGTTCCCAATTTGGAAAGACATCCTCAAATTAAGCCAATTCAAGGAGTGTGATTGATTAAAATATGCCATTTCCAAAGATACGGGTGAAGGTTTAGGAAAACCAAAGGGTAACCCAGAGTAACATCCCACAGCTGAAAGGCGAGACGAAGGAGTAGCTAATGGCACTCAGAAGAAACTCATTCAGAGGAAGTCACCTTGAGAGGAGTGGTGATAAGAAACACAGCCAGCGTGAGGCGACCCCACCCCACCAGGCCCTCTTTCACCATGAACCAAACTCAACCATATACACGTCACCCTCCCAGGATAGACAACAAGGTAAGAATGGACCAATGGGGACAGATGGAATATATATACAGATGGAAATTATATACAATATAATAATAATGTATATATTCCATCCAAGCCTTTTTGCCTTCAGCATCCTCTCTTGTCCTTCACCTGGTGGAAAGACTGAGTCCCTAACACAGAGTGGGAAGAAGTTTCCACCAACTACCATTTCATTGCAAGTTGATTATCAATTTTCTCATACATCCATATGAAACCTAAAACTTGAGCCAACATTGGTGTTATCCATGTAACTTTTACAAGAAAAGGAAGGAAGCCACAGAAAAAAGGGAGGGAGAAACAAGTGACATAAAATGTTGTTGCAACAATCCTGACTTCTGTGAGGTCATTCTATGTTGATCATTGTACTTCATAGCTGCCTTTTCCCATTGCCCATGCCAGGTTCTCCTTAGCCTCTCCCTGCACCTTAACGGGCCAGGGTTCTGTACCAATGGGCATTCCAAAATCTTCATTCTTACAGTGTCTGCATCTTTGAAGGTCTTCTATTCATAAATTACTGTTGCAGATTTTCATTCATCAGGACAATTGGTCTAGGAGTAGAAAAGGTGACCAATAAATCCCCTGGCTACCAAACATAGTTCTCCTTGCCACCATTGTGTAACAGTCCAGTTTCCCTTAGACAATCAAGATCAATTAATTCAAACAGTACAATAACCTCCTTCTTTGCCAATGTGACATGAGAAGCCCAAGACGGCCAAAACGCAATCTCCACTGCCAATGCATTGGAAGCACCCCTCTCTTCCACGATAGGTTCCCCAAACTTACATGCTTTTCAAAGAATTAAACATGAAGGGGCAAAAAGACATCTTTATAATAGAGAGATCAGGCAGTCACCACCTTAAATAACCTAGTGATCAAACCTCACATGACCAGTTGTTAAGCAACCAGGCCTGATGTGCATTCTGGTGTGAAGTAATAAGAACGCCAGCACACCCTATATAGCATTTGTGCATAAGACATTTGACCTGATCTGAGCCATGAAGAAACACACAGACAAATCCAGAATGTGGGACAAGTGGCCTGGACTTCTAATAAAAGTCCATCTTATGGAAAACAAAAATAGCAGGGAATTAGTCTAGATTAAAAGAGACGAGAGATTAATAACCAAATGAAGAGCATGAACTTTGATCAGATACTGGATCAGGGAAAGAAATAAAGAACATTTGGGGGAACTAGGGAAACTAAAATATTTACTGAATAGATGGACTTCTAATAAAAGTCCATCTTATGGAAAACAAAAATAGCAGGGAATTAGTCTAGATTAAAAGAGACAAGAGATTAATAACCAAATGAAGAGCATGAACTTTGATCAGATACTGGATCAGGGAAAGAAATAAAGAACATTTGGGGGAACTAGGGAAACTAAAATATTTACTGAATAGAAGAAACATTATTGAATTAATTTTTCTAAGTTGTGATAATATTGAGGTTAGGCAAAATGTTTTTATTCTTAGGAAAGGCACAGTGAAGTCCAATGGCTATCTCAAGGAAAAGCATTGGCAGAAGTGTTTGAATTGTGAACTGAACTAGTTGCTTTTTCCATGGAGCATCATTTTTACTTGCAAAAATGACTGACAAGCTGGTATTCAGACATGGATGTAGCAAACATTTCTCAAAAATGAACTGAGCCTGTCATCTCAAGGAAGACAACTAACAGCATTTATTGCCAATGATGGATTTCAAGTTTTCAAGGGAAAAATTACATACGGCAATTAACCTTTAAGAAACTACCACTGGCCGGGCGCAGTGGCTCACACGTGTAATCCTAGCACTCTGGGAGGCCAAGGCGGGAGGATCGCTAGAGGTCAGGAGTTCGAGACCAGCTTGAGCAAGGGAAAGACCCTGTCTCTGCTAAAAAATACAAAGAAATTAACCGGACAACTAAAAATATATAGAAAAAGTT
Source organism: Lemur catta (assembly GCF_020740605.2). Lineage (NCBI taxonomy): Eukaryota > Metazoa > Chordata > Mammalia > Primates > Lemuridae > Lemur > Lemur catta. Next base: position 20,779,581 of record NC_059139.1, on the reverse strand, counting down.
AGCCAGGCATGGTGGCGCATGCCTGTAGTCCCAGCTACTTGGGAGGCTGAGGCAGAAGGATGGCTTGAGCCCAGGAGTCTGAGGTTGCTGTGAGCTAGGCTGACGCCAGGGCACTCTAGCCCGGGCAACAGAGAGAAACTCTGTCTCAAAAAAAAAAAAAGAAAAGAAACTACCACTTGTCAAGTTTCATGGTTGTTATCAAAGAATATTCACAATTACTTGAGAAAGCTATTAAAAAATTCCTCCATTTTCCAACTACTATCTCTGAGGCCAAATTTTCTTCACATACTTCAACCCAAACAACATATCACAAAAGATTATCTGCAGAAGCAAATAGAATCTAGCTATCTTCTATTAAAGAGATTGGCAAAATGACTATAAACCTAGACTTCACAACTATGCACTATATCCATGTAACAAACCTGCCCTTGTACCCCCATATATCTATAAAAATAAAAATTAAATTAAAAAAAATAGATTGGTAAAATATAAAATAATATCATTCTGATTTGTTTTAGAAATTAAGGTTATTTTTTATTAAAAAATGCTAACATGCCTTTATTCCTAGGAAATGCATACTGAAGTACTTAAAATGAAGTACAATGTCTACAGTTTACTTTCAAATATTCATCAAAAGATTATATGTATGTACATCCATGTGTATATGTGTATAAATACGTGTGTATGTCTAAGTGGTATCACAGATATTTGGTCTTTATCCCTGGTTCCTGGCACACAGCTCCTAAAACCAAATTTCTTGAGTGAGAAGTGATAAGTATGTTTTGGTCTTTCATTCTAATGAGGTGACTTTTGGCAGGGCCCCTAGATAACTTCAGGGTTGGAGCTGGTTGCCAGAAAGACCAAACCTTGATTAGAAGGTTAGAAGTTTCAGCTCCACCTCCCAACCTCTGGGGAGGGCAGAGGGACTGGGAGTTGAATCAATCACCAACAGCCAAAGATTTGATCATCCAGCCTATATAACGAAGCCTCCATAAAAACACCCTAAATGATGGGGTTCAGAGACTGAAGCTGGTGAACACATACAGGTGCTGGCAGGGTGGCACTCCCAGAAAAGGCATGGAAGCTCCACACCTCTTCCTCCATACCTTGCCCTATGCCTCTCTTCCACTTGGCTGTTCCTGAGTTGTATCCTTTATAATAAACCACTAATAGTGAGTGAAGTGCTTTCCTGAGTTGTGTGAATCATCCTAATGGATTATTGAACATGAGGGGTTTGTGGGAATCCCCTGAACTTATAGCAAGTGAGTCAGAAGTACCGGTGACAATCTTGAACTTGTGACTGGCATCTGAAATGGGAGCAGTCTTGTGGCACTGAGCCCTTAACCTGTGGGATTTGACACTAACTCCAGGTCAGAATTGAATTGAAGGACACCCAGATGGTGCCGGAGAGTCAGAAGTGGTGTTGGAAAAGACACTACACATATGGTGTCAGAAGTGTGAGTAAAAACAGCTCTGTATGTGTGTACACATGTATCTACAATTTACTTTCAAACAGTTCAGCAAAAAAGAGAGAATGTTGCAAAATATTAGCAATAGGTGAAAGATATGAGTGTTTCTTATACTAGTCATTCAACTTTTCTCTGGGTTTGAAATTTTCAAACTACAATGTGGGGGGGAAATCAAGTCCAAAGTCAATGAGATGGGAAGCAAGCATTCTTTAAGTAAGAGTGTTTGAGAGTGTGAGGGGCCATTTCCACCTATGACCTGTGGTCTAGCAGCCTCTAGGCTCCTCCAATAGATTGGAGAGGTCTTAAAATTCCTTCCTTCATTTATAGGCTCTCCTCCAAGCCCCTATAACTCTAACAGGGAATTCTTGAGCTCTAATTTTAGTAATGGAACTAGAAGCATTTGGGAGTGGTATGGCCTGCCTCTGCAGGCAATGAAGGTCCAGGGAAATTTTGCAGTTCAAAGCTCTGATCCCAAGTGTCCCTATCTCCTTTCCCAACCAGTGCCCTTACTTTAACACAAGAGATCTAGTGGGGCCAGGAGTGGTGGCTTACCTGTAATGCTAGCACTCTGGGAGGCTGGGGTGGGAGGATGGCTTAAGGCCAGGAGTTCAATGAGACCAGCCTGAGCAAGAGCAAGACCCCATCTCTACAAAAACTAGAACAATTAGCCAGGCATGGTGGCACATACTTGTAGTCTCAGCTACTCAGAGGCTAAGGCAGAAGGATTACTCGAGCCAAGAAGTTTGAGATTGCAGTGAGCTATGATGACGCTACTATACTCTAGCCTGGGTGACAGAGGGAGACCCTATCTCACCAGAGACAGAGAGAGAGAGATATCTAGTGGGACTGAGTACTTACCTGGTGCTGCAACTCTGTAGTCCTTACAACTACCCCAGGCTTGTCCCAGAACTTCCCCACAACCACAGAAGATGAAAGACTAATTCAAAGCTGCCATGGAGGCCCTCTAGCTCTTTATTTTTTATTTCTACGTTCACAGCTCTTTTCTTTCCCCATGTGCCTATCAATAGGGCTGGCAGTAGGTGTCTACAAAATCTTTATAGCCACAACTCACTATAATGATGAAGTGCATAGCCATTTGATCATCAAGATCTTGCCCTCCAACTGCATTTCATTCTGTGATATTACAGTGATAGTTTTAGCTGTGGTGCCACTATAGGGTTGCTCGTGTCCCGTTGCCCCCCTGCTCCCAAATAACATTAGCCCTGTCTTTTCCAAATACAATTTTGAGGGCCAGTTTCCTGGGGCCATTCCTGGTATCTATTACTGTAGCAATCTTGGTGCCAACAGGAAGATGTCACACTCAAATCACAAGGGGGGTGTAGTAATTAATTTTTGTATCAACTTGACTAGATTAAGGGATACACAGATAACTGAAGTATTACTTCTGGGTATGTCTGAGGGTGTTTCCAGAAGATACTGGCATTTGAATTAGTGGGCCCACTAAGGAAAATCCACCATCACCCATTGTAGGCAGGTACCATTCAATTGGCTGAGTGCCCAGACAGAACAAAAAGGTAGAGGAAAGGCAGATTTGCTTGCTCCCTCTCCTGGGGCTAGGACACCCATCTTCTGCCCTCAGACATCACAACTCCAGGTTCTGCAGCCTTCAAACTCCAGGACTCGCACCAGTCGTCCCCAGGTTCTCAGGCCATTAGCCTCAGATGGAGAGTTATACTATCGACTCCCCTGGTTCTCAGGCCTTCAAACATGGACTGAGCCATGCTAGCGGCTTCCCTGGATCTCCAGCTTGCAGACAGCATATCATGAGACTCAGCCTCCATAATTGTGTGAGCCAATTCCCCTCTTAAATGCCCTTTTATATACCTGTATCTGTATCCTACTGGTTTTATTTCTCTGGAGAACCTAATAAAGAAGGTGTAACGGAGACCATTTAAACATATGAGTACAGAAACAGTAAGGGAAGCAGGGTTAGTTAACAGATTAGACCCAAAGGGACAGTTAAGGGAGTAGCTACTGTAAATCAGGAGAGAACTGGATAGAGGTTGTCTTTAGTTGAGGGACACAGCCAGCCCAACGTGACCTTGAAGGGCGGGAGGGAGCCAGAGGAATAAATCTCTGAGCTCATGTTCCTCTCTCTCCAATTTCCCAGTGGGGCTTTGCACTGGCCAAACCCAACCAACAGCCAGAGAGCTGGGGAGCATGTTGCTGTGCTCACTCTGGGCAGCCTATCAGGGCCAGGAGATGGAGCGTGAGTCAGGAGGGGCACCAGGAAGACACCCATCACAGTGTGGAGAACCTCTGGGTCCAAACCCTATGACCTTTTCACTGCACCTGTTAATAAGTTAAGAGGACGGGAAAGAATAAGGTCAGAGATTTTATATTTCTCTTCCTTTTCCCGGTATTATCTTACAAGTTAAGTTTTTCCCACTTAACTTCCCATGGTTCCTGGAAGTTGGCAGAGACCAAGCCAAAAAGAAATCCTAGTCTCTACAATCAAGAATAATTCAACTTACCTCTATTTCAGGAGTTCTGGCCAGAGACAGAGCCTGACAGGTGCAAACCAACACAAATTTTTTCTTAGAGTAAGCCTTGATTAAAGGGCTCAGCAAAGTCACCTGTGCCCTCGCATGCTACCATGTGCTGGGGATCCAAGTGTGGACAACTGCCCTTCCTGCTGCTGCAGGGAATGTGGTGAAATGGTTATAAGAAACTGAACAGGATTCACTGGGTCAGATGCTAATCCTAGTTTACCACGCAAGACAGTAAGAATCAGGGTGAAGGTTACTTCAAGAGTCCATTACTAAGTCAACGAACAAAAAAAGATTTTGCCATTTTCCAAGATCTATTACATAGAGCACAGATAAATATGGGCTCAGGTTTTGGAGTCAGGCAGTTATGGAGTTCAAATCCTGCCTCTGCTACTTACTGTATCACTCTGACCAAGGCAACTACTCTCTGGAAACTTCAATTTCCTCACCTGTAAAATGTGGGAGGTACAAGTAACCTTTCTCATGAAAATGATGATGGGGAAATAAATGCCTACTATCTGCCCCTGTCCAGGCTTCTCCACCCTGACAGTCAACAAATAGGGGCTGTTAAGCCACATCTACCACATGCCAGGCTCTCCATTGGGTAGTTCATAGTAAGGGATGGTTTACATAAACCCAGTATAGTGCTTCTGCCTTTGTTAAGATAAAAAATTCCCAAACCTGAGAGTCTAATCCAGACTTTTTCAATACTTAATAGGAAAGAGTTCTAAGTACTCTTGAGTCCCCCTACCCGCAACCTTCCAGAGATTGACAGTTGAAAAGGTTGCAAAACATTTCTTCAATGCATTTTAGTATTTCTTTAAATTTATCCTGCCCATCAACTTTTTGGAGGCAATTTTATAATGAAAGTGCCTTGCTGACAATACGGCTTTGAACACCTCTTTACACCAAGTAACAGCTTCCTTTCTACTTAGAAATTCAAGAACCACTGTTATAGGACTCAAATGCTTTGAAAAGGTTCTCAATTGTTTCTAAGAGCTTTCTCTGCCTATCAATTAATGGCTCTATAGTGAGCAAGAAGCATTTCCTCATATGCAGACGAAAGAAAAGTCATAGGTCAAAAAAAGATCCATATATGAGTGCTTGGACACCAAAAGACCTTTGTTTCTTAATCAAGAATTTTGAAGAAACTCATTGGACTTCTAAAACTATTTTTTCAATTAATAATATATGGAGGATTGGTGTTCAAATTTAAATACCGGGAAATATTCTTGATCCCGTATTGAGGGCTGAAATCCTCAAAAACTTCAGAACTCTGCTACATATCTACCCTTCTATCCTTTTGTATCTCTCAAGTATGAATAAAAAAAAACATTTTTTCTATTCACCTTCCAGAGCTAGTAGTAAAGAAGCAACAGAGCTCACTACTTAAGAACAATAAAAAGGAGTGGCTCACAGCTCAGCATGACTGATGCCAGCTCCCGAACCCAGGCCATAGTCTGCATCTGAGCTTAGCTGTGGAGGAAAAGCTACGAGAACCAAGTGATCAGACTCATGTTAAAATGGAGTAAAATAGGTCATACATTTTTTTTTTCTTTAAAATCATTAAAAGTACTTACGGTTCAGGTGATACTTAGGAAGAAGTCACCAGAATAGAAGTTCGTGATTGAAATTCCCAACCTTTTGTAGCTGACACCAAAGGTCAATTTAAATATGTGCTGAAAGAAGCCAACAATGTACCCTCACTTGAATGCTGTATGCTATATTTCAATCACACACTGTCCTTGATCCCACATCCTTCTCACCACCATCCCATTTTTCTTTATCCTTCATAGCCAAGCTGCACAATTGACTTGTCTACATACCCTGTCTCCACTCCTCACAAAACCAGCCTCTGCCCTCCCTACCCTTGTTACAATCACCAATGGCATTCTTATTACCAAATCTTCAGAAATGTCAAGGTTGGAAAAGTCAAGGAAAAACTGAGGAACTGTCAAACCAAAGGAGACTTTTGGAACTGGAACTGTCAAAATCTGAATGGAGGTCTCTAAGTACAGGGGAGTTCTCTGTACCACTCTTTCAACAACTACATATTTGGAAAATAAAGCCAGAATAGGAGATATTAAAAAACTCAGGTTTATGTAAACAAGGGCAAAACTAGAACCTCATGTCACTTTCCGAGATACGAGTTACTTACATGCACAATTTCAGCTGAGTTCTGGGCTTGGCATGCAGTCTTTCAGTTACCAAGGGAAGTTACAGCATCCAACTGGTGATATTCAGGAAACTTTTTTCTTCTCTAGCAGAGTCAGACAAAGGAAGTGATGTAAATCAATTCCTAAGTTATTCAGCTGGAGGATAAACCACTTAAACTCTCTATCAAGAGCCTAAAAGTGAAATGAGATGAGTATTTCATTAACCCAGGACTAAAATGGCTGTGAAAGCAGGTCTGAGAAAGTCTGAACTCTTTAAGGGAGTTACATGAAATGGGGGTGGGAGGAAGTCCTATATAGCAAGATCTTTTACTAAAATGGACATAAATCTTGAACTGTTATATAATAATTCCCCATAAATTTTCATATACATCTTGCTTTTCAAGTCTTTTCTGTCCCCATAACACCTTTGAGCCATGCTACAATTGTCAAGTCAGTGTAAATTCCAAGTACTACTTTTTCCTTCTTCTGAATGGATTTTTGACCAATATGTTTTACTAAAACCAAATTTACAGTTGATTTAGTGGAATAAAATAAGAGTCAAAAGTAGTGTTCCATGGATCTTTCTATTCCTAAACAGAAATTTAAACAAGACCTCAATATATAACTACATAAAAATACTAATCAGCAATGGCTCACGTCTGTAATCCTAGCACTTTGGGAGTGGGAGGCCGAGAATGGCTTAAGGCCAAGAGTTCGAGATCAGCCTGAGCCAAGAGCGAGACCCCATCTCTACAAAATAGAAAAAGGCTCTGTTTCACAAAAAACAAAAAAGGCCCTAATCAAAAAGAGACTTCATAAATGAAAATACAAGTTTGAAATACCCAAAAGTGTCCATTATACAGTTCGGTATACTAAGGAATCATCAGCCTGCAAAGCACTTAAGCATTACCCAGAGAAGGAAAAAAGAGGCAGTGTGCACCTTGGTATTTGCATTTTTCTATTTGGATCAGGTAGATAGAAAAGACAAGCCCACACCACTCAGTTCCAGAGGTCCTCAGAAGATTTAACACTCTAAGGCATTACTCCACATTCCAAAGCATTCACACAGAAAAACATTCTATTTGTTAATAAAACCCATTCAACAGATCAAATACCCATTCATCTTCAGGTTTGTAAAACTGGGATAACACAAAGAGCACATTTCTTATTTTTATTTCAACATTTAAAATATTCACAGATGGAGTATTATATTCAGACATCTCCATGGAAGATGTATCAAACAAAACATACAGGCATTCCACAATTACAGAATTACATTATTTGTGACTATGTGAATGTTTACCCTAGAGTTTATCTCGAAAAACATTAGTTAAAAAAAAAAAAAAAAACTTTTGAGTGTTTCACTGGATTATATTTCCATAAAAAGTGAACTGCAAAGAATTTCAGGAAAGATACTTAAATATTAATCAGCACTTTTATAAAATTCCAAACTTTTATAGTACTTTTAACATACCTCTGTCAGGAACACTTAAATAATTTTTAGTACTCAATCCTTTCTCTTTTCCCCTCAATAGCCAAGCCAGGATGTACTTACTTTCATTTTCTTTTTCCTTAACTCTTTGTTTCTAAACACATTATGTAGGATAGGTTGATCACAGCATCTTGACTAGCCAATGAGGTAGGAGTATTCTTCAAAAAAAGTTCTTAGGCATTTATAAAGCAAAGTAAAACAGGATAATCAAATTATAAAAAGTTATTTTTTAGTGGTTGTTCTTTAAATAAGATGCTAAGAGCATTGGAAATTGGTCAAATGCTGCTCATACTTTAAAAACAAAGAGGAAAAATCCATTAGAAAGCCCTGATACAGAGTCTATTAAAGGGCAAAACCTGAGTACAGGCATTAATTAAGTCCATTTTGGCATTACAAGGTAAGATGCTTATCCCTCAAAATGCCAAGCTTTCTTCCTGGGAGAAATCTTACCAAAGACAAAGTTTAAACAGAAAACAACAGTACTCTATCCTTTCCTTTCAGTACAAGTTAATCTGTTTCTTCTTTTAACCCAGTTCTCATCATTTCACACACAAAGATTAATAATTTCAGTACATAGCATATCCAATAACATATTTAAATGAAATTAGCAGTCAACTTACCAACTGTGCCAGAGAAACACTCCTTTAGTAACAGAATGCTAAACTAGAAAATGCCTAGATAATAGATTTCAGCACCATCCCTATGTTAGATTTGTTTCAAAATGCACACACCCCCTAAATTCATATAAACCTAGGAAATTTACCCATCATTTCATCTTCATCTACATCAAAATCAAAGTTCTGTGTTCTAACTACCCTTTCTGTGTGTCAGAAATAAGGAATACTTGAAAAATCTATCCAATTAATTTAATAGGACACACATGTTCCATGTGGGACAAGCGGGGGTATCAATCAAGCATGTTTGTCTAAAATATGTATTTTGAACACACTGTACCTATTATTTGATGAAGACTAAACCACAAATTTATTTTAACAATTTGTATTGCTAAATACACTAAAAAAGTCCTCTAAAGAATGTTAAAAAAAAAAAAAAAAAAACCCACACAGAATAGCTGCCAGAAAAAACTGGTACCTATGCTATGTGGCCTGGCAGATTGGTTTTGAAATTAAGTCCTTGACGATTCTACTACAAAATGCTTTAGATGTAGGAATCAAACTCGGTAGCAAAATAGTGCAACTCTCTGCTATGGCAGCCCTTAATGGCAGTAGCCGTTTGAGATTTGCTACCAAAAATAATAATTTGTCAACACGAATTTTTTACATCTTTAAACCTTTATTTTTACTATTCTATCTAGAATTGTGTCCTCCTGATGTTATAAAAATCTCAAAATATGTGTTTATCATTTAGTTAGATGAGAATTCTTTCCTCTTCACTGCCACCTTCTTTCATTTGTTATAGTTCCCTTTACAAACATTCTTTTCCTAAGGCACACCATGCCCTATTTATTGCTGCAAAGCCCCTGAAACCTGTGCCTCAATCTGTCTGCTTCATCATTAGGTTAAATGAAAACCACTTACGAGTGTCTGCTAAAGCTTAGTAACATCAAGTCTAGAATGCCACTATCCAGTAGATTAACTGCAAAATAACCAAGTCTACTGAAGCAAAGGCCAAAAAACACAAGTATATGCTTGATAAGCTCTTTCCCCTACAAACTACCTACATTACCTACTATGACAATAAAGCTCAGTGACATCTCTGGCTACATATAATCCATACTCAATGTTATAAAATAAAATGTTAGGCCAGTAAGCTTTCACAATTTTTATTAAATTCTAGTCTAGTTTAATATCTGATTTTATAGACATCATCCCACAGTGAACATGTTTAATAAGTGAAAGTAAATCAGACATCTTACCTAAGTCATTATTTTCTGCAGACTAAGCAATAAGATAACTACACAGAACACTATGGGTGGTAATGACATACACTTGCTCAGAGTTTTCATACGAGCCATGTTGCTTACCAAACTGTATCTGCTAATATTTAACAACAGTAGATTTAGTGGTTGTAGTTCTCATATAAGTACCTTATTGACATAACATTTTGACAGTTTCACTGACTTTTCAAATTAGAAGATATTCAAGGAAAATAGTAAAGAGTGAAATGAAAACTGAACTGGAAGAGATTGAGTTATTAAAAGAAAATGAAATAAAAAAGAAAAGAGTGAAATATCCTTGGAGTGAAAAAGTCAAACAAGTCTAAAAATTTGGTCAGAAGAGAACAGATCAAGTATGGATTTCACAAACCAGAAGTTTATAAGCAAAAATCCTTCTTATTGTAAAAGGTGAACTGAAACTAAAGGATCTATAAAACTGTTACTTTTGGCCTTAAACAGTATCTTCTGATCAAAAAAGGCCACAACAGCTGAGATTGTATTATTCCATTTTATTTTACACTAGGTGGTGGGCACAAAGCAATCCTCCTTATTAATAAACATGACAATTAGCTTCACTCAGAACATTTTTAATAATGCACATTAAAAAAAAGTATTCAACTTACAAATTGTTCTGCAATCCAAACATACAATAGCTTGGAAAACAACATTTAGAAAACAAAAGCCAATGTAAAAAGACAGATTAAAACAACTACAACAGTACAGGTTTTATATGGCTCGGACTTTACAGTTTTCTTACTGCATCATCAATGTCAGAAATCTGTTCCTTCAGCTGGCTCCACTGCTCCGGATTTAAAGAAATACCTAAAACAATGTTTAAGAATTCAAAGGTGAAAATCTATTAAGCTTTCTTGAGGATTTTCATACTTCTAATTTGAACACTGTTTTATCAAAACTGCCATTTACAATGGCACAATGCTACAATATTGAGAGTCAAATCTCTTACATTTGTTAAAGATTCATCATAATTTCCTGAGCAGATCTTATATGCACAATGCACCCTGCAAAATACCTATTATAAGCAGTGAGAACAAATGATGGTTTGAAGATACACATCTTAAGACACCCACAAACAAGCAGGCAAGTGGTCAGGCCCGTATTTGGCATGTAAACCCCTTTACTACATCCAGTTAGTTCCAACATTTACCCAAAATTTCCACAGGAATTCAAGGTGACTATGCTGAGTTCTTCCAGAAGCATTCATTTCACTCCGGAAAAATCCCCGAGATGTGATTCATACAGGACTTCTTAGAATGTACACACTAGTTAAGTGTGCATTCTGGATTCAACCTATCAGGGTTCAAATCCTAGCCTATTGCTAACTGTATGAACTTTAAAATAAATTCCATTACCTTCTGAGCCTCAATTTCCTCACCAGTAAAATAGTACCTACACCCCAAAGAGTTGTGAAGAGCTGTTGTAAATAATTAGGTAATCTGCATAAAGGACTAGCATATCACCCAACACACGTAAGTAAGCACCTAAAAAATATTAGGTGATGACACCCATCTTTCCTAAGTAAGATGTAAAAGTATGAACAGAAATTTTTAGATCTTTTCTGTATTTTAAACTTACAGCCTTCTATTATCTAACACATGTAAACAGAGAAATAAACTAGAATTGGAATATTAATGTATTTCTCAAGAAAGTGCTGGAGGCCATTAAATTGTAAAGGAGAATAAACTGGGACAACACCTAGGAAGGGCTTAAAAAGCTAATCAGATTATTTCACTAAATAAATGTTTGCACAACACAAAATCTGGCATCAGCCAGCCACTCTGGAACAAAGTGAAATGACCAATCCATAAGTGACTTGAAGCAAGAAAACATGAAAGAGTACAAAAACAGAGGGTGAGTTTAATAAATCAAAAAACTGCAAACAAATGGTATTTTTCAAACTTCAAACTAATTAGCTAAGGATCAACTGACGGTGGCGATCCAAATTTTCAAATTTATAGTGGTTCACAAATGCTCTCTGGCTATTTGGTGAATGAATAAAGTATATTTCTACAATGCTAACAGGCCTGAGAATGGATGAAGGACAAAATGGAAAGTGGACAGAAACCCACCTGAATACTACCCTAAAGAACAGCCATTAGGAGCTGCAAATCAAAAGAAATTCCTGTAAACCAGGATTTTTCCATTCCTGATTTAACAACTTCCCAGATAGTGCCTAATCTTCAGAACTATTGTAATTTTTTAATTATTCAAGTAAGTTAGCAGCCAATTAAAGTGGTATCAGGGATGTTATTTTTCTGAGTTTTATTCCCAACACCTACATTTAAGACAGCTCCTTAAATATGTCCAAAACAACTACAGAAGATAAAGAATCAACTGAATAGTGCTCTTCCTTGCCCTGTGTGCCCTGCCAACAATTCAATTTCAAGTAGGTTACTTTAAAAAGTTTTAATTTAATCCCAACATTAGAACCAAATTGAAAAAAATAAATCTCACCTTTTCTTCCTGGTTTCATTTCACCTTCTGGATCCATCCAATATTCTCTAATATCAATTAGAACCTTCCCTTTAAAGTCCCGAACACTAACATACCTCATTTTCCCAATCTGCAAAAGAAAGAAAAACATAAAAAGAGTTGTTCTTTTTGACAGTCGTGTCTGTTCCGATCAAATTCATACTCACAACTTGCACATTCACTCTGCTTTTAAATCATGAAAATGACTACAGTTGACCCTCGAACAACACAGGTTTGAATTGTGCAGGTACACTTATAGGTAGATGTTTTTTCAATAAATATGTTGGAAAATTTTTTGGAGATTTGCAACAATTTGAAAAAACTCAAAGATGAACCTCATAGTCTAGAAATATCAAAAATATTAAGAAAAAGGTATGTTATGGGTGTGTAAAATATAGGTAGATACTCATCTGTTTTATCATGTACTATCATAAAACATACACAAAACTATTATAAAAAGTTAAAATGTGCTAGTACTCTGGGAGGCCGAGGCGGGTGGATCGTTTGAGCTTAGGAGTTGAGACCAGCCTGAGCAAGAGCAAGACCCCATCTCTACTAAAAATAGAAAGCAATGATTTGGACAGCTAAAAAATATATATATATAGAAAAAATTAGCTGGGCATAGTGGCGCATGCCTGTAGTCCCAGCTACTCGTGAGGCTGAAGCAATAGGATCGCTTGAGCCCAGGAGTTTGAGGTTGCTGTGAGCTAGGCTGACGCCACGGCACTCTAGCCCGGGCAACAGAGCGAGACTCTGTCTCAAAAAAAAAGTTAAAATTTGGCCAGGCGTGGTGGTTCATGCCTGTAATCCTAGCACTCTGGGAGGCCAAGGCAGGAGGATCGCTCGAGGTCAGGAGTTCGAGACCAGCCTGAGCAGGAAGGAGCGAGACCCCCGTCTCTACTAAAAATAGAAAGAAACGATTTGGACAGCTAAAAATATATACATATATATATATATATATATATATATATACACACACACACACACACATAGAAAAAATTATCCGGACATGGTGGCGCATGCCTGTAGTTCCAGCTACTCGATAGGCTGAGGCAATAGGATCGCTTGAGCCCAGGAGTTTGAGGTTGCTGTGAGCTAGGCTGACGCCACGGCATTCTAGCCCAGGCAACAGAGTGAGACTCTGTCTCCAAAAAAAAAAAAAAAAAAGTTAAAATTGATCAAAACTTATGTATACACTTACATACTGTACATGGTGCCATTCAGTCACGAGAAACTTAAGCCAAAAGATGCAGCATTAAATCATAACTGCAAAAACTGTAACATATACTGCATTATTATAATTTCACAGCCATCTCCTATTGCTATTGCAGTACACTAAAGTGTTGCAAGTATCTGTTTAAAATACCATGTGACTCTAATCATCTCCATGTGAGCAGTTCACCTCTCCAATAAATTGCATACTGCAGTAAAAAGTGATCTCTCCAGGTTCTTACATATTTTTCATCGTGTTTGTACAATAAACTTTGAGTAACAGCATGAGACCTACACAAAGTGCCACTGGTGATGTGGAAGTGCTTCCAAGAGGTCATGACATTACAAGAAAAATCTGAATTGCTTGATATGTACCACAGATTAAGATCTGCAGCTGTGACTGCCCACCATTTCAGACACATGATTCATCTTGTAAACAGAGACATAAACTATAGTATCGATGAATGTAGGACAGTATTTAAATGTATTTTTTCTTCCTTATTATTTTCTTAATATTTTCTTTTCTCTACCTTACTTTATTGTAAGAATACAGTATATAATATATATAACATACAAAATGTGTGTTAATTGACCGTTTATGTTATTGGTAAGGCTTCCGGTCAACAGTAGGCCATTAAAGTTTTTAAGGAGTCAAAATTATACTCAGATTTGATTGTGCAGGGGTCAGACCCCTAGCCCCTGCATTGTTCAAGGATCAACTGTACTATTCTCAATATCAAAACTGCAGCCAAAGAAAATCACTGTTTTAAAAAAGTTCTTTCTAAAAAGACACAAATTAAAGTACACTTAACATTTCCAATCATTTTTACATTTATAAACATCATTAGTAAAATAGTGCAACTGCTACGGAAAGCAGTATGAAAAGTTCCTCAAAAATTTAAAAATAGAACTACCATATGATCCAACAATCCCATTTCTGAGTACAATATCCAAAAGAACTGAAGGCACACTCACGTTCACAGCAGTATTCACAACAGCCAAAAGTAGAAGCAACCCAGATGTCCATCCACAGATGAATGGATAAATAAATTTTGTGTGAATATATATTATACACAATGGAATATTACTCAGGCTTTAAAAAGAAAAATCCTGTCACATGCTACAACATGGATGAATTCTGAGTACATTATGCTAAGTGAAATAAGCCAGTTACAGATAGGTAAATACTCTATAATGCCATTTACATGAGATAACTAAAGCAGTCAAGTTCATAGAAACAAAAAGTAAAATGATGGTTTCCCAGGGCTGGAGAAAGGGGGAAAGGGAAGTTGTTTAATGGGCACAGAGTTTCAGTTCTGCAAGATGAAAAAGTTCTGGAAATCTGTTTCACCACAGTGTGAATACACTTTTGTTTTTTACCACAATAAAATCATTAGGAAGCAAAATCCTGCAGAACAAACTACAACCAAAAGGAAACCACAGATGCAGCTAACAACTTTACTAATTCCTGTAACCATTCTGAATATAGGAATCCAGAGTTCCAGTCAGTATTAAACATGACAAAGTTTTTCTTTTGACTTTCATTTCAAATAATGTCTTTAATGCACTTCACTCACCGTCACACTGAGAATTTAAAAATATTCACGGAAGACTATTTTTGCAAAAAATCTTCTACTGCTACTTAATACAAACTACAAATTCCAGCAGAAGGAACAGACTTTCCTCAACAAAGTGTCTGTTAGCACTTTCCAAGACTCACTATAAAAATACAGGAAAGACGACAACGTGGTACTGGAGTAAAGACAGACACATATGGACTAAAATGGAGTTCAGAAATAAATGTATATTTTATAAATTCACTGATTTTCTTTATAAAAATCCAAAGTAATTCAAAGGAAAAAAGAATAGTCTTTTCAACAAATGGTGCTGAAACAACTGGATAACTGTATGGAATGTGAGGAAGAATCTCAATCCCTATTTCATACCATGCATAAAGAAATTCATTTGGGTCACAGACCCAAACATGAAAGCTATAATTATAAAAAGCCTTCTAAGAAAAAACACTGGCAAAAGTTTTTAAGCACAGAGTAAACAAAGTATGTCTTGGATAAGAAACAAAAGCATTAACCTAAAAAGGGAAAAAGTGATCAAATGGACAACCAAAATTAAAGCCTCTTTTAAAAGATGCTTCAGAAAATAAAAAGGCAAACCACAGACCTAAAGAAAATATTTATTCAAGCTACAGCTGCAGAGGCCTTGGCCTTTCAGGAGAGCTTAAGGACAAGGCGCTGAAGATGACTGTGCAGCACAGAGAAAACAATGGGCCAACTAGAATCTGTGATGCTCTCATCTCCAAGATGGAGAAGATCTGACATGGAGGCCACTGACCAATAGCTGGCCCTCCCTCCTCCTGTCTGTCTCAAGTCTTAAGTTTCATGTTCTTTCTTCTCTCTTAACCTCAGCTTCTTTTTTAAACTAGATTGCTTTAAAAAAAAAAAAAGTTAGAAAAAAGTTTCCCTCAACTAAAAAAAAAAGAGAATATTTACTATATTTACTTCTGACAAAAGACTTATCTCCAAAATATAGCCTTACAACTCAATAAATCAAACGACTATTTTTTTTAAAAAATGGCCAAACACACGGTTCACAAAAGATATAAAAATAGTCAATAAACACAATAAAGTTGCGCAATGAATTAACACATTAAGGGAATGCAGAGTAAAACCACAATGAGCTACTGCTACATACCCATTAAATAAAATGGATAAATTTAAAAAGACTGACCTTACCTAGTAAGGATGTGTAATAACTGGAATCTCATACGTTGCTAACGGGTGGATAAAATCGTACAGCTACTTTGGAAAACAATTTAACAGTTTCTTACACAGTTAAACATACACTTATCCTATGACCTAACAAATTTATCTGGTATCTACCCAAAAGGGAAAAATGTCCACAAAAAGACTTGGAAAAGAATATTCACAGCAGCTGTATTCCTTAAATAGCCCAAGACTCAAAACAATCCAAATGTCCATTCAAGGTGAATGGATAAATAAGTTGTAGTACAATCACACGATATACTACTCAGCAATAAAAAGAAACAAATTACTGATACAAGCAACAGGATTAATCTCAAGGCATTATGTTGAGCAAAAGAACCCAGACACACAAAAATAGACTAGAATGCTTCCATTTATATGAAGTTCTAGAACAGGCAATATAAATCTATACTGATACAAAGATAAGTGGTTATCTGGGGCAGAGAGATGACTGTAAAGCCAAGAGAGAATTTTCTGAAGTGATGAAAATGGTCTGGCCACAAGGGTGGGTACATTTATCACAGCCCATCAAAGTAGGCTTTTAAATTTGTACATTTTATTGTACATAAATTATACCTCAATAAAGTTTATCTTAAAAAAAAAGAAAAAAAACAAAAGAAATGAACTTGCCCAACAGTCACCTCTCCCTTGAGGAGAAATGGACACAACTGACAAATTCTTACCAAAAATTAAATATGAAAAGTAAAGAGTCAGTAGCGTAGGGATAGAAAAAAGGTAGAAAGAATAAAAATGACTGCAATAACACTTCATAGGAAAAAAACAGAATCAGATGACAGAAAATATATTTCATATGCATATAATTTGGAGATTAGCAGGAGGGGAAAAAAAGCATGTACATCATACAGAACTGTGATTCTTAAATTTGATTCCTTGTCACCTTTGAAGATTTGATAAAGGTTATGAATAATCCCTTCAAATAAAAAAAAAACATAAATTAAAAAATACACAATTTCATGGACTCCCTAAAGTCCATTCATGGGCCCTATTAAAAACACTTGACTCAATAATGATCATTTTAAATTAAGGGGTAATTTTAAAGTATCAAGTTTTTCCATAAATCATCAAATCAACTAAGGCAGTATTACTGACCATTTGCGCCTAACTGAGTAACAATATGGATCAAAGTCCCCTACACCTCAACCATTCGAATCTTTTAACACATAGGTACTACCGTAATTACACAGTAATTCTCCAGTCTATGTTTAATATCACAGATGTCACTTGGGTAGGTTATTTCCCTATGGGGCCACGTTCTTAAAATCCAGAGCTAAAGGAACCAGAATGCCAGCATCTAGTATTTCCTCTCTAATCAGGATTTTGCCCAAATAATTCCAGAGTTTAAAAGACTAGTGCAGTGATTTTTCCTTTGGTACAACTCTCTTCAAATATTACATTCAGAGAGCTGCTTATGTTTGATGTACATCATCTTATCAGAACTTAAGATTATTTCCTCTAGTTCTAGTCTCAAGAGATGGGTGGGAAAAAAAAAAAAATCCTGTCTTACAGGTACTAGCCAATACCCAAACAATTTTAATTTGGATTTTAGATCTATTTGTTTTTGGCAAAATATATCTGCTACCCTGGGTCCTGAAAGATTCTAATACTTGATGATCCAGCAATGTCTAAAAACATTCCACTCCATAGGAGCTGTCTTCAAAGCACTTTCTTGGTAAATGAAAAACACAGATTTAAAGGAAAAAAAAAAACTTATAAAACACAATGGGGGTACTGTTTTTCCTTCCAAAAACCCCATCCTTCATCATTCTAAGACAATTATCAAACCATTATTACTAATAAAAATGAAGGTCTCACTTAATATTATGTATATACTCTAATGTGCTCTTAAGCCAATTAAAATTCAGTACAACCACTAAAATATTTTTCTATGGCCAAACTACCATTTAAGGAAAAATCTATAATGCCAACAAAATTAAATATCATATCTATGACAATGCCCACATTACTAGATCTGTGAAAGTCACTTTGAAAACAAAGTCTATGTTCCTATGCAGAAAATAAGGCCTATGTGGACTTTCAAAAGGTGAAACCCTTAGGAGGTTTAAGAACCTTTCCAAATGAGGGGTTAAGAACTGAAACTTCTTTTTTTGGTAAGCAAACTACCCCCTAAAAATAGATCTGGTTTTCCCAAAACTAACAGAACAGAATCTCTACAATGTGGGTCCCTGGTTTATCTATAAAATTAGCGGATGGGATGGACAAGATAAAATCCATTAAAATGCCATAGATGCTCTATAATTACAGTAAAAGTAGGCATACAGTGAACAGAACTGATCAGAGAAAACCCCAAAACAGTTGCCCAGCAAATACACACAATAAGTTAAAATATTCCAAAGCAGTCCTTGATTCTACATGGGAGGAAAGTCTTAAGAAAGCCAGAGAGCATCTCTTGCAGATTTTACATTTCATTCTGCCCCTTAAAATACCTTCCCACCACACTCAGAATAAAACCCAAACTCTTAAACACAGCCTCCCAACAGGAAAGCTCTGCAAGATCTCGCCCTTCACTCTCCTCTCCAACTGGATCTCCTAGCTATACTCTCGGCCAGACTTTCCAGGTTCCAGCCACAAAGCCTTTATATTAATAATTCCTGCACAATCCAAAATCTTTCCCACTTCAAGGTAGTAACACAATTCCCTCTACCCAAAAGTGTTTCTCTTGTCCATACACTTCACATGGCTGGCTCCTCCTTAATGTCTTAAGCTTTAAAATCCCACTTCCTTTGGAAATTTCTAGAACACATACTCTCTCATAATAATCTACACTTTTATTTCTCAGCCTTTGTCATAATTTTAATTACAGACATGTTTATCTATATAATTATTGTCCCCATAAATTCCATAGCTTCATAGAAGCCACAGACTACATCTACTAGGTTCATCACTGCAATCTAGAACCTGGCAGGCCTGAATGAAATACACAACACAGTAAGCACTCAATTTATCATCCACTCAAAGCAATGAGGGCCCTTTCCTAATTCTTCCTTACATACGTTTACTTATGTTCCCTACCAAATTAATCTAGTCTGCCCCTAGTTTCTCTAAATTACACAAAAGTCAGAGGACTTAAACCCATAACTAAATAGTTCATCTGTACTTTGCCTATTTTCTTTATTCAGAAATATAAGGCAAAAATGAGTTAAAAAAAAAAACAAAAACACTTCCATTTTCCCATTCTCACTTTACTCCTGGCACTCCACCTTTCAAGGCTATCAAAATGCCAAAAATACACATATGCTAGCCTCACTTTCTAGTCAAGTATTTGCAGTCTCACTCTGTCCAACCTCTGGCTTCAATAAAACTTATGCCTCGTGGAAACACTCATCCTTTTCTTGCTTCCATTACTGTACTCTTCTAATTTTCCTTCACCACCTCTTGATCTCTATCCTCTTTTTCCTTCCATCCTCTATCTGAATATCACTGAAGACACACCCTCATCCACTTCCTCTTCTTCCTCTGGTTGATACTTACTTCGGTGGATGGCTTCAGTCAACCATGCTGATAATCCCACATGCACATTTCCCAACTAAACCCTCCAGGTGCCACAGGACAGAGACCCTACTTATTTTATCACATTTATAATCAGGTCCATGTCTTCATTAATAGCTAAATTCCTCTGATCCATTCTTCCTCACCAGTATTTCATAATCCTCACTATTCTTTGGGGAAAACCATCTAAGCCCTTATCTCACAGATTAAAGCCTACAGATTACCTACATAATCTCACCGGCATCCATTTATAACCACACAAATCTCCCCTCACAAATCCTTCTTGTACAGTGATGCCAATAACAAGTCTCCCTAAAACAAGATAAGGAATCGAAGAAAAGAAGCTAGACTAGTCCCCTCCAGAAGAGTTCATCAACTCCCTCTAATGAACTTACTTCATTTTACCTATTCAATCTACTCCCCTTTTCTGTTTCTCATCAGGCCAAAATTAGGCAAGTTCATACTGCCACTTCCTCTCCAATAACCTATTCATACTTCACAGCCCAATACATGACCTGCCTTCTCCAAGTTGCTTTCTAAATGTGCAGTTCTCAATCTCTTTTGGATTTCTGTAACATGTAAATTTGCATTGTTTTAAATACAGCAAAACTAGACTTCCAGAGACTTCAGCAATAATACAGCATTGTATAAATTACTTTTACTGCTACTAACTTATTCTTATATTTTAATAAATATCCTTAGTTAAGAGGATAATAACACACATAAAAGATTATGCAGTATCAGATCAAGGTAATTTTAACATTCTTCAGATCAACCCATATAATAATTCCTCTGGATCTAAGGAAATAACTAACTTTACCTGAAACATGTTATCATCTCTGCTGCTGCTGCTCTGTTTGGAAGATGACAGAGCTCTTGAAGTTTCACCAGTCTTTTGCTTCTTCACAGGTTTTTCTGGAGCAACTTGCTTTTTCCTCTTTAACTTGAAAGAAAGCAAGAATATGGTTAAAATCTGCACACATAATAAATAAAACACTTGTCAGGTTCAAAAGATTTCATTACTTTTTAAGACTTAAACAACCAAAAGACTACTCTTACTCATTAAGAAACAATCATAAACATATACATATGCAAGTTTCATGTAACAATAGAACTATGACTTCAACCTACACTTACACCTAACAGTGTTTTTGAATTGTGTTCTCAGGATCCTAAAAGATACCTCATGCACTAGAGTGGTATTAACCACAGCAACAGTCATTTTGTGGTTTGAGATCCCACCTAAGATTTCTTTGGGAGGAAAAAAAATGAAGGGGCTTGCTACTTATGAATAAATTTGGAAACCACAGGTCTACTAAAGCTAGTCCATTTTTTTTAAACAAAACAGACACACTAAATAAGAATACATCCAACTTATTCCATTTCTAGGATATGAATGTTTATGTATGCCCTGCCTATTCCAAAAGGGATTTAGACTGGCTGAAGGAATTTAAAATTATGCAAAGCCAAAGAGAACTATTTTGTACTGGACACTGGAAGTCAACAACTCAAGAACTTCCTCATCACAAAAAAAAAAAAATTACTTAAGACAGCTATGTGTTAAACTAGCAAACAAAAATCACAATATTTTAAAAGCAGCATTACTGCAAAAGCTTTTTATATGGTCTCATTCTAAAAATGAGCTAACAGCCCATAAAAACATCCAGAATTCCCAACCCAAACCGTAGAGGGCAGTCATGTTCCTTCTTGGTGTAAAAGTATAAATATTTTAATGTTACTAAATTAATTTAATGTACTAAATCAGATGAGGCTAGGAAAAATATTATACACATATGTATAACATGAAATAGAAAACATGGACATATATAATGTAAGTATTTACAGGATCAATATTCCTATTTGGGACAAATGCAAAAAATTAACTCAGCTCAATAAACAGAAAGCAATTATTCTTTAAATCGTGGGTCCTAAGTATTCCCTATGGACTAATGTAAGTCTGGCATATAAAAGCTCAACGCACGTTTGTTACATGAACACATTCAAATACTATATTGAGTGCAAATTTAAAAATTAAGAAATTTCCTCAAGTACATATGCTCTTTGAAGCCTTATTTCAACCTTCCAGGTAGTACAACATTTTGTATTTACATTTAAAGGTTCCAACTTCTCCAAGATTCGCCCATAAGCTCTCCCCCTTTTTTTTAGCTAACATTGCAAAGTTTTGGGGGCAAGAAAAAAAAGATGGAGGGGCTGCTGCTTTTGAACAAACTTTTGGAAACCACAGATCTACTAAACCTAGTCAATTACTTATGTACTTTTTGGTTTTGTTTTTTTTTTTTTTACAAAGGAGATATACAACTAGAACAAAATACAACCAACTTATTTCATTTCTAGGATATAAAGATGTATTCATATATGTAAAGGTCTGTGAGATAAAAGACAGTTCTTCACGGAAGGAAGCCGTGACCGCAGCGTGAAATGCTCAGTTATGCTCCACTGAGATGCTCAATTAAGCAAAATACACCACTTTTAGTGCAGTTATCATCTAATGCAGAAAAAGCCTATTCTGTCAAAATAGGTCCCTTCATGTTAGCTTTGCTGGTGCTAATTTAACTAAAAGGAAGGCACCAGAGCATATAACATTCAAATTTAAAATGTACCAAGCCTAAAATTCAGAAATCCTTGTGAGCAGAATAAACAACAATGGCTGAGAAAGCTGTCAAAATTAACATTATATTAACACCTTCAGGTAATCTGGCCCAACTACTACAAACAATATCTCCAATTAGGTAGATTTCTAAATAATGGCAAATAGTGGCTTTGGCCTAATTAGAATTCTACTCCCCTGGGGCCTAAGGCAGTGGTTCTCCAACTTTAGGGTTCCTAAAGGTCCTCTATAAAAGAATTATCTGATTTAGGTCCTGTGCATGTCAATGTGTAACAAGCATCCTAGGTAGGCCCTTCTTATCAAGTGATCCAGAGGCCATCCAGATTCACAATTTAAGATTCTAATATGCCTTCCTTTATCCTTCAGAATGGGATTTGGACAATTAAGTATCACAAAACTGACTTGGTGCAGTAATAGTCACCTTTTTGTCAACTTCACTGTCAGAATCACTGCCAGAAGAGCTTGAAGAAACAAGTTCCTTTGATTTAGGCATTCTGAAAGAAAAATACATCACATAAATAATTTACAAGTTACTCTACCTTCAACATAACTCTCCCTCAATCAAAAAACCAAGGACAAATTCCACGGTTCTTTCTACCATTTTGTGATACTAAAGTTGTTACACTGAGTATAAATTTTAATCTATGCTCTTCTAAATTGCAAATAATGTGCTGAACTCTGTAAGGAAAAAGAACTAAATGTCATACACTCCTACACCTCTTTCTCAAAGCCAACAGGTCTCTTTCTATACTTCATTTTAGACAGTCAGGGGTTAGATGTTTATAAGTAGGGTAGATTGCAGAAGGCAGCTGATAACAATTACTGTTAAAACCAGAAGAAATGTGAATAATTCTATTCATTACTGCTTTATACTTCTCTCCAATGAGATCAAAACCTAATGTAAAATTATTCAATGTGTGGAACTGACCACATTATTCACAGAAGAGGGAAACAGCTGTATTATGCAAATGTGATCTCTAATTAATTTTACCACTATGATAATTTTTTCATGTTTTGTATATGTTAATTTTTACTTTTTGGACATATCACCACAAGAACAATACAGGTACTAATTAATTCACAGCTCACAGTTACACATAATTCACAATAATTCATTACATTTCACACTGATTTTCTACTCTGGAATACAATTAAAATCTTAAGAATGTGTTTATGAGAGGGGCAAAATCTTGCCTTAAATTCGTACCATGCCTCTAGTTCCCCAGGTCCCCCAAGAGTTACATAGTCTAATCCCTTGCTTACAAGTGGATTTTCACTGAATGCCTGAGCACAAACTGGAAAGCAAACTATCAATAAGCCTAAACTACAAATTTCAAGGAATTCCAAGACATGTGGGTACCTCTTTTCAAAGCAGTTATATCACCAGGTAGTAAAACACTAATTATCAAATTATCTTTTGCTCTCTCCACCTCAGAAGACTAGGTCCTATTAATTTTTGTATGCCCTAAAGGGACTAATAAAGACCCTGTAAATATCTGTTCAATAAAAGAAAACAAGACTTCAATTTCTGCCCCCCCCCAAAATAAACCATAAATAATCTAACTCTCTAGACTAAACTTGCATTAGCACTGGCACTGAATGTGTTCCACAATAGGAGGTCAAGGTAAAAGAAGTGGGCCATCCCAATCCTGGCCATTAAATTCAAAAAGCTCAAACCATGCTTGACCCAGACATGCTGATTTTAACCAGTAATTTCTTGAAAAGGACAAAAGTAAATTTACAGGGGAATAGTAACGTTCATAACCATGTTACATACGTTTTTAATGTTACTGTCATTTTACAACCTTATCTCCAAAATCAATTGATTTCAGCTTTTAATACAATTTTTACAGAACTGCCAAAAAGTTGTTTAAAAGGTAGTTATATTAAACAATCAAACGTAACTACCATCTGTTATTAAAAACTGCCTGGGGGCCTCTAAGATCACTTCAAAGAACCACCTCGTATTCACCCAAATAAGAACTGTATTCAGGAAGAAAAGATAATGGTAACTAAACCCAGCTTCTTTAAACTTCTGACAAAATATATTTTTACTTTTACTTAACGAGACTTTACTGTTCCCAATGGGGGGGCCAGACTTGTATTTTGGGCAAATGATATTGAAAGCGTTGGTGTAGAATACACACAAAACGCAACTTAAAAAAAAACCCAGATTCTTAGGGCTTTGCTAATTGCGCGGGGGACGATTAGGAAAAAAACTAGGTGAAAATAAACTAGGACTGAGGGACACAAGAATTTGGTACAGCACGAGGGTGATTAGCACCGAGACGAGGGAAGGGGTCCCGCGGCGCCAGGATAGCTGCCATTAGCCCGGGGCTGGCAATAGCTCGGAGGAGGGAAGACAGGTTGGTCGGAGGGGGCGTGGGAGGCGGCGGAGTACGGAGAAGACCTTCTGGGAAGAGGCGGGACTTGCACCAAGCGCCATTTTCTTCCCTCGAAGCATTCCCTCCCCCCGCAAACCAGCCATTCTCCCCGCCGCCCCCTCCCGACCATATGCGCTGTCCCCTCCCCGGAGCGCCCCCGGCCTCCAGGGCAGGAATGGGGGCCCGAGCGAGGCCAGGAAGAGAAGCAGGCCGCGCACGCGCCCCGCTCCGGCTGGCCGCCACCGCATTGTCCTGGGGGCGCCACGACCCCCTCCCCGCGGCTCCTCGCCCCCAGCCGGCCGCGACCCGCCGCCCAGGGCTGCCACGCCCGCTGCCTCGGCTCCGTCCCTGGGGGCGGGCATCTGACGCGGAGGGGCCCAAAGCGCTACGGGAGCGGGGTCGGGAACGGAGGAGGGGTCCCAGGGACGCGGAGGCTGGGAAGGGGGAGGTCAGGCAGAGCCGCCATTTCCCGCAGCCGTCGTCGGCAAGAGGAGCAGATGGCCGTGGGCGGCTCACGGCCCGGCTGGGAGGGTGGGGGTCGGCCGGGTGGTGGCGCCGAGGAATCGGGGCTGGGGTACCGCACACTCACGCTTCGCTGGTGCAGTCGGACACCCTCCTGCTACCTCGCTCGCGACTGACAGAGAACCGGAAGTGACGGAAGTCAAGAGACGCCGGCTCCGCCCCGCTGAGGCCGCGGACACGTGACGGGGCGTGGCCTCCTCGCCGAAACCAACACCTAGTCGAGACCCTTTCCAGGGCCTTAAAGGGACCGCCCCTTGCCCCGAAGGGATGCCAGGAAAGTGAGATGCCCCAAGATGGCATCCGGCCTGAGAGTGAGTGAAGGAACTGCTGAAAAATGAATGACAAGCACCGATCTTGCACTTGTTCAATAAATTTTGTTCTGGTGAAGCGAAAGATCAACACTCTGGCCCATTTTCTCAGAAATGATCTTCCTCCTACCCCAACCCACCTCCCTCGGTGCACGATTCTGGCAGCTGAAATCCAAAGGAAGGAAGCCAGAGTCACAGCGTTTAATTCTAGAAAGGGCAAGAAATCTTTGCGGAAGTACTTTGCCACACAAGCCTTATTCCTAAATTGAAGTCCTGGAGATGTAAGCTTGTTCACAGAAGGCAAGACAAATCCAGAAATATAGCTAATAGAGTATTTGAATATATAGTTAATGAATGCCTATTACAACCAAGAATAAATATAAGGTTATTTATTAAACAAAGGTTTATCAAGCACCCACTATGTGCCAGACACTGCATGAGGCACTTCACATATATTACTCATCCTAATAAGCACCTTCCAAAGTAAGAATGATTATTCTCTCCATTTCATAGATGAGGAAACCAAGGTTAAATAAGTTGCTCAAGGTTATAAAGACAGTATGATTCAAACCCTTCCAACTCACACTGCTACCCACTAAGGGAGAATGGAAAAGCTTTAACCCATTCCTACTTGGTACAGTGTCAGGCTAGATAATTACTTTTAAAAAATGAAACACTTGCTGCATAATTTCTTTTATATGAATTTCCAAATACAGGCAAAATTAATCTATAGGGATAGAGATCAGTTACCCTGGAGGATATCACGGGGAGACAAGTATGGAGGAAACTGCTGAGGTGCCAAAAATAATCTTGGCCTGGGTGGTGGTTACACAGCTGTATATGGAGGTAAAATTTCACCTGCTTTATATGCTTTACAGTATATAAAATATTTTTCAATAAGAAGGTTGAAATATAAAATAAAAAATGAAAATATTAAAATTAAATTGTAAAAAGATGGAATGCACTCAATAACCACTATTTCAGCTTGGTAGCCTGGAGTTCCCACACCCAAAGGCAGTTAGGGAAGTTCCCACATGAACACTATGGCCAGATGACCAAAGTTTCCTTGAGGACATCAGTGTCCTTGGGCATTGTAGGGGAACCCAGTGCTCAGGATGTCTGGTTGGACTGGCCTCACATACTGGGGTAACTAGAGGATTACCAGGCTGTCCTGGCCCTGGGAGCCATAGATGTGATTCTCTCCAGAAAACTGGGTGCTGGCTAGCATTCAGAGCAGTGATCACAACTTTCCCTCCCTCTGTAACTCCAAAGGATGTTGGGCATCTGGGAACTGCCCAAAGGTCCTTTCTCAGTTCATTTACTCATTCAATATCAGTGAATATAAGCCCTTCTGAACTCTTTGTGCACATGTCTGGGTCCAACAGAGGGAGCATTAGGAGTAAAGAAAGATCTTTTTCTAAACTCAAACCCAGTGGGATTCCAAGCAACTCTGCTTTGAGATCGACTTGCCTGTATTGAATGCAGAGGGGAGAGAGTCAATCTTCCGTCTTGGCACAACTGTGAAATTGTTCAGGTGCATGGTGGCCACCAAGAATAAATTCCTAGGCCTTAACGAGCAGCAAGAGAGGACACCTGGTGTCCAGGTGGCAGAAGAGGCTAGCCATAGTCCCTAGCAGAAAACACTTGGTAAGAACAATGTTCATGTGTGACCACCAGGCCCTCAAGCAATCCCATTCCCTATAGTAGGAGATCATATGTGGTGCAGAATCCCAAAATGTGAAGAGGAATAGCACATTTTAGAATGATAAGGGATTTGGCAAAGTAGAAGGCAGAATCCTGGAGAAGCTCAGAATGCAGACCAGAGGTGCCACAGAAGGCTGAAGAAGGGCAATGGGTTGCAAAAAAGGGGGAGTGTTTGAGTCTATATATGGTGCAATTAGACCAGTGGTTCCCACCTACCCTACCCCCACAGGAGAAGAGAATTATATACTCTCTGGAAAAATTGGAGCCAGGGTGGAATGTGTGAAGGGGGCAAGGGGCAAAGAATACAGGAAATTGAGTCAAAGTCTGAACACTACATAGAAAAGCCTCCTTCCCCAGACCCTTCCCCCTTCCAGCATTACTTAAATAAAAATTAATTCCTTAAAATAGGCCGGGCGCGGTGGCTCAAGCCTATAATCCTAGCACTCTGGGAGGCCGAGGCGGGTGGATCGCTCGAGGTCAGGAGTTCGAGACCAGCCTGAGCAAGAGTGAGACCCCCGTCTCCACTAAAAATAGAAAGAAAGTATCTGGCCAACTAAAATATATATAGAAAAAATTAGCCGGGCATGGTGGTGCATGCCTGTAGTCCCAGCTTCTCGGGAGGCTGAGGCAGTAGGATCACTTAAGCCCAGGAGTTTGAGGTTGCTGTGAGCTAGGCTGATGCCACGGCACTCACTCTAGCCTGGGCAACAAAGCAAGACTCTGTCTCAAAAATAAATAAATAAATAAATAAAATATTTCACTGTAAAACCCTTAATCATAATGAAATAAAAATAGTCATGAAAATAAACACTGACACTATGCACTGTCTCAGGACCCTGCACACCTCCACTCCTACCTAAAGAAATTGTGCTTAATATCCAACGTAAACCAAGTGCACTTAAATTAATATGGCATCTCCTGCATCTCCATCCCTTCCCACTTTAACAAAAGTTTTCATTCAGATTCTGTGTCACTGAGGGAACTGGGCAGTGTGCCTGCTGTAGGTTTGAGTTTCCATTCTCTAAGCCTCCGGAGGTGGAGAGCTATTAAAGAGGTATGCATTTTTAGAAGCAGGGGGACCCAACGCTTTGCATGCAAATTTACTTGGCTCCATTTCCTTGGGTGTGATACTTTGTAAAACTAGTAGAAAATCCTTGATCCTAAGTGCTGTCCATTTTTTAAAAAGTAATAATTCAAAAAAAGAAACAAAAATAACTCTTTACACTTGGGTAAAAGAAAGGAAAATTTTTATTTTAAACAAAATAAGACTGTACTTGCTTTCAAATAATGGAAATGAGGTATAATTCACATGCATTTGTACAGTGTGGAGTGGGCAATAGCTCCTTTTATAGTAAAATACCTAGAGGGCATCTTTAAATGTGAAAGGACCCCACACTCCCTTCTCTAAGCCTTGGTCTGGAAGAAATGGATAATACAAAAAAGAAGCTAAATAAATGTACTGAATTTGGAGAATCTGTAGGTATCCCAGAAAGGAAGGTGGGCTTGGGAGCAGTAACACACTAACTATGAAAGGGCAGAGCTAGAGGAAGTGACAGCCAAGGAGCAATTCCTGGTGGCCTGGAGTGTACCTGGGGACTGTCCATGGATCCCTGCAAGCCACTGTGCTGGTGACACCCTCCAGAACTCACTTCAAAAGCTTCAGAAAAAGACCTATTCAACTAGTGGGATATTATTTTGAAATGTTACCCAACGTGGCTCTTGTTCCCAGCTCTTCCTGCTTTCTGACCACACCCACCACCCCCTCCATTTTCTCAGCTACAGCCTTACACAAGGAGAAAGATGGTATAGCAGAGCACAGGGGTCAGGTGTTTGGCTTTTGACTTTTAAAATATTAGGATTCCGGTCATAAATCATAGATTTAAAATAACATGTGATTAGTCAAAAACAGTTCTTTCTACCTTCCTTCCCACCCCCCCCCCATATTCTTAAGACTGTGAAAGGGAAGAGTCAGAGGAGAAAGGAGATAAGACTCCTCTTCCTGTCTTTTTTTTTTTTTTTTTTTTGAGACAGGGCAGGCTGGAGTGCAGTGGCCTGATCATAGCTCACTGCAACCCCAAACTCCTGGGCTCAAGGGATCCTCCTGCCTCAGCCTCCTACAGCTGGAGCTAGAGGCTCACGCCACTATGCCCAGCTAATTTTTGTATTTTTTGTAGAGATGGGGTTCTCGATATGTTGTTCAGGCTGGTCTCAAACTCCTGACCTCAAGGGATTCTGCTGCCTCCACCTCCTAAAGTGCTAGGATTATAAGCGTGAGCCACCGTGCCCAGCCTCTTTAGTGTCTTTGAGGAGTTGCTCTGCTCCTTGTCCCCAGATTAGCCCAGAGGAAGGAAGGAACCATCAAATCTCCAGAGGGTTTGGGGATCTGAGAGCAAAGGAAACTAGTGCTTTGCTTTCCAGGTAGGCAAGCTCTCCTCTCTCCTCCACAACCCCCCAGAGGGTAGAGTGTCTGTGTGTTGTGTCAGGAAGGCAGGCCTCAGGCGGCCTCACAGAGTTGCAGGACACCCCAGGGGGCTGCAGGACTCAGTGGAATGTCTTTCTCTTTGGCCAAGAGTGGCACAGATGTGTCACTGACAGCCAGCAGATCTGGGGAGACCTTGCAGTCAGGACAAGGAGATCTCACCAGCCATGACTTGCATAGAGTGGGCAAAGCAACAGGCATCTCAACAAAGACCAGTGTGAAGAAGTGAGAAGGACAAGAACCAGACAAGCTGAACTCTTAAGCCAAGGCCAGAACAGACAGATGGGGACAACAGGCTACAGTCCTCCACTACCCTTGATGTTCTGACACCATGTAAGCCCACCCCACCCTGCCCAGAATTTAGAAGGAAAGAAAAATGGAAGGGGAGAAATTATGAGTTTGCCCTGAAATTGGCTAAGATTAAGCTTCTGCCACTAAAGGAAATGGTGATCATTAAACACAATCATAGAAAAATCAAGAAAGTCACATTGCTCAAGAGCCTGAGTTTGTAGCACAGAAGTCATAACAGTAAGATACAAAGAGAAGGAAACAAGAAATAAAGGAAAAAGAATAGTGTGATATGCCAGGGACATGATGGGCACAGAGGGGATAAACAGCCTCTGGTTTAGCATTCAGATTAAAACAAGCAAGCAGATCACAGCATGAATGACTAGGAGAACATAACTCCTTCCAGAATATTTTGGGAAAATTTAAGGAGAATGCTGTAGGTCCCATGGCACATGAAATGCCAGCACCAACCTTTCCATTTAGATATTAAAGGATATGGTAGCTTTTGATGTCTAGAGGTCTTAGGAACACCTAGAATGGGGCCATCTGAATCATACATGCAAAAGGGAAAATAAGTAAAATAAAACCCTGGACATCCTCCAATTTTGTGAATCTGAAGAGTTGGGAGGGAGACGGTACAATGGAAGTGGTGGGTTATGGACTGAATGCTTGTGTTACCCCGCAGATTCATATATTGAGCCCCTGACCCCAGTGGGATGGTATAAGGAGATGGGGCCTTTAGGAGGTAATAGTCAAGACAATGCAGCTCTTGTGAATGGATCAGTGCCCTCATACGAAGAGACATAGAGAGCTTGCTTTCTCTCTCTGTGCTCTCTGCCACGTGAGGATACAACAAGACAGCCATCTGCAAACCAGGAAGCAGGCCCTCCTCAGATATACAGGCACCTTGCTCTTGGACTTCCCAGCCTCCAGGATTGTATAAAATAAATGTCTGTTGTTTAATCCACCCAGTCTATGGTACTTCTGTATAACAGACTACAACAGGGGTGGTAAACCTTCTGGCCAAGAGGAGACACAGGAAGCATCTATGTTTACAGAGCATGAGTTGTATCCCTCAGATGCACTGAAGTAAGAAAAAATTAAAGGAAAAAAAAGCTGTGCTTCACAGGCTTTGAAGAAGATGGGAAAAAGAATTTCCTTTCTCCTTTTCCCACAGTGCTAAGCCCTGAAGAGTTGGCCTAGAAACAGAGAGGAAGAAAGCAGTAAGTATGTCCATCTGGTTATACAGGCCTGGCTTCAGTGGGATATAACACAGGATCAGAAAGCCAACAGCAATTAAAAGCAAAGAGAGCAAAATTCCTCTGTCAGCAGCTGTGTTGGCAACGCTGGTCATCTGGAGACCAAAGTGGACAATTTGATGTGAGCGAGAGGGAGAAAAGGGAGGACTGAATTTGCCCCCCAGTGTGCAGCACTATGACCCTTTCAATGAAATTTTCTTCCACCCAACAAGCTGCTACAGACCCTTGCATTTTATCTACTCTCAGAAATTAACTTTCATGGTACAACATAAAGATTTTAATAATTTTTAATTCCAAAAGTTAAATACTCCTTCTCACTGAAGTAATTATAAACAAACATGAATTACATGTAAGGTCATATGCAATGAGTAACAGGAATATATTGAAGGAAGCTATTTAAATACAAACTGCTGAGCATTTCTCCCCCGGGGTGACTTTTCTGAACTTGGTACTAGAGCTATTCTTAGATCCAACTTTCATTAGAAATGCTGTGTCACCTTTTATAGAAGAATGCCTTTTATAATGGCAAATATATACACACCATTTTAGCAGGTGAATGGCATAACTCCTCTTACTAGCTAAACCTGACTTATTTAATGTACTATAAAATAGTGTCATTTCTACTAAGTATGCTACAACTTACATCCCAATGAGTGCTTTCTCCTTCGAAAGTCATCTTCTTGGAGGCTGTATAATCATTGCAATGACTCTGACATTGGTCAAAGTTAACTTTTAGAACTGCTCTTTGAGAATGGCTGTCAGAGCTTGAGGCTTTTCTTTTCCCGTGGACTTGGTCATGGCTGTTAAATACCTTAAAGGTACTCTGCACCAATTGAGACATCAGCATCCCCAATCCCCCTTCTATTAATACTTCTTGTAGTTTACCTATATGACTTGAGCAGCTGGAGTCCTGTTACAATTAACAGTCCCCATTTTGGATGGAGGCTTATCTGAGGTGGCCAAAGCAAGGCCCTGCACTAGGGAGGGGTTTTGGGTCTGTGGTGTGGTGCTTATTCCTTCCCAGAGAATTACTGATGGCTGGATATACCCTAGTCACCTAGAAGCACCCTAAAAGGGCCAGAGGGAGCAATGTAGTCCCAGGACACTCACTTAAATAATTTTCCAATTAGGCTGTTGCTGTGACCATCAAAGTTTTAACCTCTGCTTATATCAAATATTACTACCCAGATCAGAATGCAAACACGCAAACAAACAGAACCAGCGACACTTAATATATATGCACACATATCCAAGTTCCAAGTTCCTAGTCAAGAGTACCTCTGTAAGGCACCCCCTTATTCTCTTTTCAGCCAAAGGTGAAATCCCCCAACAAACCCCCACACCCCCTGCCACCACCTCCTGGAAGTCAACAAGAAAGGAGTTGAGAGGGTCAGTCACTTGTACTAACATTACTCACCAAAAAAAAGAGTAAAAGATGTCTTCCAAAATCCAAACTTTTCTCTGCTTGCAAAAATGGAAGCAAAATCACCTGAGGTCAGCAGCGCTGTGCGGGGGATGCAGGAGCCAGGATTGAATTGCCGAGTCAGTCAAATGTCCAGGCAGCTGCTCAGACCTGCTATCAGAGCCAATCCTCACATGGGGCCAGTGAGACATGGGCAAAAAAAGTTCAGAAGGGACTTTAGGCCCATCTAGGGTGCCATTTTGTAATGGAACCAAACTGGGTTTGTTTGCCCGTGTGCAAGGGAAAGCCAAACACCAGGTTTTTGCAGAGAGAAAGGTTTATTGTCGGGCAGCCAAAACAAGGAGACAAGAGTCAGACTCAGATCTGTCTCCAGCATTGTCTTTTTATATGTTCCTAGTGACAAGAAATCTTTTGCTTTTGAGGTCAATTTCTATTTGTAAAGAGCAAAAAAATTTCCAAGCTCCATGATCAGTTATATGAGTAATTAAGACATTTATAAAATGATATCCTTAACTGCCACATTCACTGCAAGGCCCATTCATCTCCGT
The DNA here is from genome assembly GCF_020740605.2 of Lemur catta. Lineage (NCBI taxonomy): Eukaryota > Metazoa > Chordata > Mammalia > Primates > Lemuridae > Lemur > Lemur catta. The sequence continues at coordinate 20,746,503 of NC_059139.1, read as the reverse complement.
CAGCATCCCAAAGATGAAGCACATATTCTGCTTAGCGATCTCACAAAGTGGCAAACACACTGCACCACTAGCATCACAGGACAATCACTTATAAAACTAGACTTCTGATGCTGGACTCCAGCTTCATTTTCACACAGGTAATCATCTTTATCGGGGAGAGCAAATTCTAAATCATGTTCATATTGGGCTGCCAAAGCTAGGTCCAGGACAACCTGTGGTGGGGCAAGAGCAGGCATGGCTACAGACTCCAAGTTAGGGTATCCAGTGAGTTTTCCAGCAAGCCAGAGGAAGGGCTTTTCAAAGTTGTAGCTACTTTTGGCAAAAACATCATAGTACTAAAGATTCTTCTTTTCATGGAAGACAATAGGTTTTGCCTTCTTTTTTCTATGCTAATATCCACTTTGTTGCCACAACACAATAAGGATGTTTTCATATACTCATACAAGATCTCTGTGTCACTTAGGCACATTCTATAACTCTCAATGTTATTTATACATTAAACATGATAATGGCACAATAGGCTTGGGTATGATAGCCATTTCTCAGCTCACCAAATTTTTCGTGGCCAGCCATGTCCCATATGCTGAACTTCATAGGCCCTCTGTGGTTGTGGAACACAAGGAGATGGACCTCAACACCCAAGGTGGCCACAGCCTTCTCAAATTCACCCGTCAAGTGATGTTTCACAAGCTGTTTTGGAATACGGTTGTTTCCTTCCTGAGTTTCAAATACTGTGTAAGACTGCTAGAGTCATATCACAATATTCAGTGGTGAAATGTTTGTTACTGTCATTCACATTCCTTGTTGTTTAGAATCAGAATAAAGTTACATTTCAAATATCTTTTTAAAAAGAGGAATTAAAAAATGTAGGCCGGGTGCGGTGGCTCACGCCTGTAATCCTAGCACTCTGGGAGGCCGAGGCGGGTGGATCGCTCGAGGTCAGGAATTCGAGACCAGCCTGAGCAAGAGTGAGACCCCGTCTCTACTAAAAAAAAAAAAAATAGAAATTATCTGGCCAACTAAAAATATATATAGAAAAAATTAGCCGGGCATGGTGGCGCATGCTTGTAGTCCCAGCTACTCGGGAGGCTGAGGCAGTAGGATCGCTTAAGCCCAGGAGTTTGAGGTTGCTGTGAGCTAGGCTGATGCCACGGCACTCACTCTAGCCCGGGCAACAGAGCGAGACTCTGTCTCAAAAAAAAAAAAAAATGGAGATTAACCACTTAATACAGGATTCATGTTTACTATAAGTATGTTATCATCATCATCACATCATTGAAAAGTATAAGAAAGTAGAGTTGGTTACAAATAAGCAAAAACCAAACAAAATCAAGAAAGAGAGAATATACATTATTGTTATATAAAATATAATGAAAGGTGAATCAAAATAAATTATAAATATCTTATAAAAATTAAGGAAAATATAAAAATAATTAAATAAAATTATATCTTTGTATGGATTACTAACTGTCCCTGGTAAGAATTCAAAAAAAAAAAAAATGTTGAGCACAAATGCAGGATCACTGTTTGAACAAATATGTAATGTCCCAAGCTGGTTACTACAAAGGACAGTCCATTTCTGTGTCACATTATTTAGGTAAACTTTTTTTGAATGCCCTAGTATGTAACATGCATACTATGTTGCTATGCTTGTGATAGTCAATGAAATGAATATGAAAAATCCAATCCCAGTATTCCCCTCTTAGCTGGGGCCCAGTGCTGGCCTGGCTTGTTTTGACCACAACACCCATTGCAAGAAGCACAGCATTAGCTCTATCAGCCAATGGGCGAGGTATAGTGACCAAACAGATGATCAAATATTGCCATGGTCTCTTCTGGAACAAGAACTCAATCTGCCAACAGCCCTGCAAAGCCACTTCGCCAGAGACCACAGAGCTGAGTGATACCTACATTGAGAAACACAAATAATTTAATTTGGTGACACCTCCAGAATAGTGGAATTCAGGATAGATATGTAGGATATTCAACTCTGAACCATCAGAGAAACCAACAGCCCAGGGTCAAGATTACACATTTATCACATTCTGAACTTTTCACATTATTGGTCTTTTCACATCATTGTATCTTCAGTTAATGCATTGGTTGTCCAAAAGGTCAGCTTATCACTTTCCAGTTTCAAAAATTTAACTATGATTTAACAAACTAAGACAGGCATATAGATTCTGGTGTCTCTGTTTTTTAAAAGGTCTACTTTTTAGTAATATCTTATGTGAACATCCTTGTCCCTCGGTGACTTCTGCTGGATTGTCAAGGCCTAGATGTCAATAGTTTATTCTTTTATGGCAGTGCCTAGGCTATAGTAGACTTTATATCCCTGAAAGTGACAATGAATGTGGAAACTCATGCAGAAGTACATCTGACTAAGCCAATCTGGAACATAGCACCAAACAAGGACCACGTGGACCTACACACACAGGGACATAGCAAGGTAAAAAAAATCAGCAACATCATCCCTGTTTTAATTATTTTTGATGAAAAAGATGAATGAATAATTTTCCTCACCCTACTTAAAAGGCTAATTTCATAAATAATTTCTCTCCAAAATTTTTTTATTAATTCTCTAAAAGAACTTCAACTGTTATCATTGTTAAGCAAATTCCTCAACAATCCTCCTTTCTTATACTCTGCTGTCTTAGTTTTCTGTTCTTCCTTGTTTTTAGCTCTTGCTCAAAATTTGCCTTTAAAGAAACTTCTAGAGACACCTTACCACATTAGGTTCTACTAAAATATATTATCAGATTACTGATTTCTTTGCTCCGAAGACCCGGATCTTTTTTTAATATGAGATATTTCTTCTACAAACTTGAACAGTTCTTCTCCAGGATAGTTTTCTAATAAAACTTGCCCATTTTAAACAATTTATACAAATTCACATTTCTTTAGACCATTTTTATTAATTTTTCAGCATTCTGATCAGGGCCTCACTTATAAAGCCCAATTAGGAGCCCTAATTCAATAGTGTAAATGTCTTTGTATTAATTCCACATAGAAAGTGGAGGTTTCTTTCCCACAGCTAATATCGGAGAGTTGCTGCTAAATCCAAGCAGAACCCCAGATGTGCAGAAAGGAAGCCATCCATTGCGGTTTAAGGAGAAAGCTGACGGAACCAGTAAGTACATCTCAACAGTGATCCTCCAAGAGGGACCAGTAGGGTCTGGCTTGTGAAGAGATCTTTAGAGAATGTATAGCCAGGCCTTCTTTGGGCCCTCTAGTGCCATGTCCACTGGGCATTAACCCCTCTGATCTGGAAAATCAATCCACTGGCAAACTTATTGAATACCTATGATGTGCAAGTCACTGAGCTTGACTCCAGGAACAAAGAAATCTGAGTGAGGAGCTGGCATCGTCTATAGAGTACCTACTATATTCCAGGCACATTATAGACATTATTATCTTATTGAGTGTTCACATCAACCTGGGAGACAGGTATTTTATCCTGTTACAAAAGGAAGAAACCATAGACAGATTAATGAAGGGAATTACCTAAGTTAATGGGTTGAATTGAATCCCCCCAAAAGATAAGCTCAAGTCCTAGCCCCCAGTACCTGTGAATGTGACCACAGTTGGAAAGAGCACCTTTGCAGATGTACTCACATAATGATGAGGTCAGTCTAAATTAGGGTGGGCTCCAAATACAATGGAAATAAAAATGGTCCCTAGTGGTTCTAGCCAACTGGTAGATATGTTGGTATCTTTTTAAGAGAAAGGAAATACAGTGCAGTATCTTTGTAAGAGAAAGGAAAAGGAGACTTGGATACAGAGGCAGGAGAAGGAGGCCATGTGAGGACAGAGGTAGAGATTGGAATGATGCATCTAAAAGCCAAGGAATGCCAACATTGCTGGCAGCCACCAGAAGCTAGGAAGAGGCAAGGAAGGATCCTTCCCTACAGCCTTCAGAGGGAGCATGAACCTTCCAACATCTTGATTTTGGATTTCTAGACTCCAGCATGGTAAGAGAAAAAATTTCTATTGTTTTAAGCCACAGAGTTTGTGGTAATTTGTTACAGCAGTCCTGGGACACTAAAACACAAGCATCATGCAGCTGGTAAGCAGCAGGGCTGGAGTTTGATCCCAGTTGTTTGCTCCTCAAATACCAAGCATAATTCATATACCATGCTTTCAAGGAGGAGTTTTGTTGCTTCATGATTCCTATTCAAGGCTGCTCTAGACTTCATGAGCCAAGTGGAAGTAGTAAACTGGCAGAATCCAAGCTAAGAGTTACAGATGCCCAAACTACATTATGCAGTCTCTTGGAGAATTGATACATGGAAGCTGTATAGCGTGATAAAAAGGATGCTAAAGAGCTGAGTCCAGAGACGAACAGTGATATTGACCATAAGAGGGCTAGGGCAAGTCATTTTACCTCTCCGGGTCTCAATTTCCTGTTCCCATCAGAGGTCAGGCTAAATATTCCCTGAGTTCCCAGACAACTGCGTAACCAGCTGGCTAGACCCACTCGGGACCATTTTTATTTCCACTTTTGTTTCTTTGTTTGGTCAGTAAGTTTTATTTTGATTATTTATTTTTAAAATGTTTTGCCATTGGATTGGTCACATCCATATTTAAATGTTGCTTCTATCTGTTCATTCTCAGGCATTGGGAGTTAAAATAATGGAAATATTTCAGTGCAGTGCACAGTATTTCTTGCTCTTTCTGAATTGACAGCAGCTCACACTTTAATAAAGGAACAAGCCAAAACAGTGCTCTTGTAGCCACAGCAGGTGCAAAAGAGAACTGGGCTGTTTCGAAGATAAGAGCAATGAACCGTTCCCAAAATAAATATTAATCTTTCGAAACCATCAACCATGCGGAGTAACGTAAATACTAAATTGGATAGTCTTCCAGGATGACCTTTCTTTAGGAATGTAAAATAAGCAAAAATGCATCCGCTTTTACAGCTGTGGCTCTGAACAGAACCAAGCAAAGACCCCCAGTGACACATCCTGTTCAACCTGGCAGGTGCAGAAAGTAGGCGTTCTTAGCTAAGAAGAAGAACTAGGCGATTTTCATTTTGACTTGCCCTTCTTTGTGTGTGTCCAAAAGAGTGCTATTTATAAAAAGGTCTGAAATCAAAAGATGCAACTGAGGAGCTTTCGAGGCACCCTCCTAAACTGGTTCAGTTTCTTCACTTTCAGCTACAGGAGCTGCAGTGACTGCCGACAGGGAGTGGAGAACGTGATTGCACATGAGAAGAACGTGGAGATTGGAACTCTTCCTTCCCATCTCCCTCAGGAATTCTCTCCCAGAGGTGGTGATCCCACAGCCTCACAACATCACAATAGCTCCCTTGTGTCATTTTAAGTGCACAACCAAGATTGTTATCAACAATATTATTGTTGTTATTTTTGCCTGTTCATCATTTTGATGTGGGAAAATCTGATTCCCCGAGCTTAAATGTGCGATGTCTGTAGGATATGTGTGTGTGTGTGTGTGTGTGTGTGTGTGTGTGTGTATGTGTCCTTACACACATACATATTAAATTAGGCTGTCAATTGTTGAATCAACAAGAAATGTTTCTTTAACCTTATAGGAAATGCCAATAAAATCAATAAATACTGAGAGTACTATGAGCAAGGTACTGTCCCAGCCATTTCAAAGCAAAGATGATTCATTCAAAAAGTAAAGTGACTGCTAATGGGTATGAGGTTTCTTAATGCAGTGACGAAAATGTTCTGGAATCAGTGATGATGGCTATACAACTTTGTGAATATACTAAAAACCACTGAATTGTACACTTTAAAAGAGTGAATTATATCTCAATTTTCTTTAATAAAAAAAAAGATAATTAAAGAATAGCTAGTATGTGCCAGAGATTCTGTGCTAGGCCCTGGATAAAAGTATAGCCAGTCTTTTGATTCACTTATTATGTGTTAGACTCTGTGCTAAGTCCTTTGCATACATCCTCATATTTGACCTTTATAACCTCTTCAGAGGAAGGGAATATTGGTATCCCAATTTACAGCTGAGGAAATGGATTTAGAGAGTCCCTTACTCAAAATCACAGATGTAAAATTAGGTGGAACCATGTGAAACTGCCATTTTGTAGGCAGTTTCTGTGTTCAAATGTCATCAGTTTATTATAGCTCAATCTAATAAGTAACTACATCTCTCCGAGTTTGTCAGTCAGATTAGGCAGCAAAGAACCATGGAAAAATAGGAGCCTAGGGCCATAAATGATAATATATACTAGAAAAGACTTCACATGAGTGAGAAATAAGCTTCTATGTGTGAGACCACAAAGAATTTGAGTTTTATCTCTTGTAGCACCTAGCACCACTTACCCTAATATAACATATCTACTGGACTCCAGAGGCTGTGTTCTTGTCTCCTTCAAGGAGTTTGGAATCTGCTGTTGATAGATACATGTGCAATGTACTAGAATACTAGAATCAAAAATAGAAATGGGTAAGTTCCACAAGAGTAGAACAGGTAATGAATTATAGGGTTAACGTAACAGAGAACACAGAAAAAACAATGGCTTGCCTGAATAAGGGGCTTATTCTTTTCACAAAGCAAGAAGCCTGGAGTCATGCAGGGCAGGGCTAGAAGGCTATCTTCATGATTTCATAAGGGACCCAAGGTATGTCTTCCTTTCCACCCCACCACCCCTGGCATGTGGCATTCTGTGAAGAAAGGATAAGTCAAAGGACAAAGGTACCTGCCAGTCAAGTCAACACCCTTTTAAAGAGCTTCCTCTGAAGTCCCGCCTAGGAATAACTACATGGCAAGAACTATGTTAGTGACTGCTTTTGGCTTCAAGGGAGACTGTGAAATACGATTATTTTTAAGATGGTCACATTTATTACCCTGTACAAAATTAGAATGCTGTTAGTAATGGAAAATGGAGAATGAGCAGTAGGAAGGCAACATTCTGTCTCATGCAGGAAGAAAGTTCAAAAGCCTGGGTAGCCAAATGTCTACTACAGGGGTCATCCATGATTTGAATCCAGGTCTGATGGCTCCAGAGCCCATACTCTCAACCCCAGGCTGTGCTGACTCCTCCCTGGAGTATATAGTCTAGAAAAGCACACACAGTACTTACTATAACATAAGGATAGTATATTAGATTCCTATTGCTGGTGTAACATATGACCACAAATTTGGTATCTTAAAAATAACACAAATTTATTGCCTTACAGTTCCAGGGGCCAGAAATCTGAAGTCAGTTTCACTGGGCTAAAGTCAAGATATTAACAAGACTGGTTCCTTCTAGAGACTCTAATCCATTTCCTTGCCCTTTTTAACATCTGGAGGCTACTCACCTTCCCTGGTTCACAGACCCTTTCTTGAATCACTCCAACCTTTTGCTTCTATGGCACTTCTCCTTCTTTCATGGGCAAATCTCCCTCTGTCTCCCTCTTGTAAGGACACTTGTGATTATATTTGGGGCCCATCTAGGTAATTCAGGATAACCTCTCCATCTCAAGACCCTTAACCTAATCACATCTGCAAAGTCCCTTTTGCTATCTAAGGTAAAATCTACAGGTTCCAGGGATTAGGATGTGGATCATTATTCAGCCTACCACAAATAGTAAGTTGGAAATTAATGAGTGCAAGGGGGAAAAAAGGATGACAACATTGGCAAGTGCCTTGAAAAGGGGAAAACTGGGAACCATAGGGATTCAGGAAGTCAAAAGATAGATACTGGTTGTCTGCAAGCAGTATCTAGAAAGAGGAGTAAACAATTTGGAAATGGAAAGATAATGCAGACAGCGTATGGAACAAGTGGAATAATGCTGGTCCACAAATAAGCTGGGTCAGAGCTGGAGGGAAGAATTTGAGACCAAGAGGCTTCAATGGAGTTTATCTCCAAAGCTGGACTAAGGAGACTGAAGATCACTCATGACCCTGTGAATGTGTTCTAAGCATTTGTACCCTTCTGTGTCCTTTCCAATGACATAAGGCAGCTCTGTCCCCTCCTGAAGGTTGGAAAGCCTCAGGGCAAAGACTTGGGGAAAGCAGGAGAGGCACCCAAGGCACCCTCAGGTTGGTGCTCACACTGACCCTGAACTTGCAGCACCCTGAGAGCCAGTGTCTTCTTACTCCTTAAATTTAGTGCATTAGGCACCTCATTTCTCTTACCCTAGTCCCAGCTCTGCAGGATGTATAGATAAGCAAGGCCTTGAGGCCTTGAGGAGTATACCAAGCCCTGAACAATGTAAAGAAAGACATTTTAAGCTATATAATTTACCAACATTCCTCCTGTTATAACCCCTTACAAGCACCTTAATTTCTGAGTCTAGACAATTTTGATGAAGCAAGGCATTCTTTCACCCAGAGGAGCCCTAAACAAAAGCTGAATGTCTCCTGCCATTTGCTTTGGGTTAACTTTCAAGTCATCAAAGTTCAAGTGCCTTTGAAAGATATAAAAGGAAGCCCCAAGCCAGTGGATTTCTCCTTACAACAGGCCTGCAGGGTCCTCAAGCAGGTCTCCGTAAGGACAAAGGGAGGGACGGAGGAGGCCTGGCTGCTCACACCCTGGTATGATCTTGATCCTGTGGACCACCTGTGCATGTTCATTTGCTGGTTTGGTGGTAAAACAAAGCAAATGGTGAAAAAGAAATAAGGATTAAAAGTATCAGCTGCGATTTGGAGATGGTTTATTTGTGCCCACCAAAACTCGTGTTGAAATTGGATCCCCACTGTGGTGGTGTTGGGCCTAGTGGAAGGTGTTTAGGTCATGGGAGTGGGATCCATCATGACAGATTAATGCCCTCCCTTGGGTGTTAGTGTGTCCTTTATTAGTTCCTGCTAGAGCTGGTTGTTAAAGAGAGTCCAGTACCTTCCCCCCACCCTGCTTCCTCTCTTGCCATGTGATCTCTGCACACACCGGTTCCCCTCTATCTTCTGTCAGTGGAAGCAGCCTGAGGCCCTTACCAGATGCAGATGCCCAATCTTGAACTTCCCAGTCATCACAATCATAAGCCAAATAAACATTTTTTTCTTTACAAATTACTCAGCCTCAGGTATTCTGTTACAGAGACACTAAGTGGACTAAGACAATATCAAAATCTAAACAGGAATATTTTTTCTTATTATATCAAAAGAACATGTAGCTTCTTCTAATGAGGTTGTCTCAGAGAAAAGGGAAAAGGGTCCAAAAATGCAGCAGAAAGAAAGAATCCAGGGATGTTTTTTTGATAATTATACTTTAAGCTCATGTTCCCCACAAGGATTGGGAAGAGAGGTCAGTTTGGAGGATTGATGATTGGCTCTTGGTCAGGGTTCCTCAACCTCGACAGTATTGTACTTGGGGTCAGATAATTCTTTGCAGTTGGGGACCCTGCTGTGCATTGTGGGGTGTTTAGCAGCATCCTTGGCCTGTACCCACTGGATGTCTGTGACACCCCTGCCCCAATTGTGGCAACCAAAAAATGTCTCCAAATACTGCCAAATGTTCCCTGGGGGCAAAAGAATCCCTGACTGAGAAGCACAGCTTCTGGGCTTGTCAGTGCTTCAGCTGAGTTAATAAAAGTAATTTTCCCATCACAGAATTCCTGTGAACTCTAAATGAGAAGAAAGGCGATAGTATTCTTCAAGATGACATGTCACAGAACAGTTATTCATCATTCCAGTTACCCTAGAATAATATCTAAAAATATACTACAACCCAATTTTTATGTATTATATGGAAGCTCTGACTTAGTGGAGGAATGAGGAAAAAGGGGGCCTGCTATGCTTCTCACAGAGACTCAAAAACACCACATACCTGTCTTCATCCACAAAAATCACCTACAGATGCTCCCTCATCCTGCCCTTCTTATTTGAAAATCATTTCAACAGGTAGCACTACTAATTTTTCAAAATTTATAATTCAGGGAAATTCAATGGCAATCATCAGATAGGTGATAATTTTTTAAAGGCTGAACTTTACATATATATAAAAAAGTTCATAAAGCAACCCAGCTATCAGAGTTATATTCTCTAGGTACCAAAGGTAACAGTAAAATGGATGTTGGTGTAGCTTCAAGTGCTTCGACGCATCACCTCCATAGATGCTCACAACAAGGTGGGAAGGTGATCGGTGTCATTTTTATTCCTCTGGTGTCCATGATAGTCACATAGATAATAGGTCCTTAACTACCTCTGTTATCAAAAAGGAAGTGCATGGTGCATAGTTCCTGGAGAGAAACTGCCTATCAAGAACATCCCTCTCTGCAGCTCCTTTGTCCTCTCTCATGGTTTTCAAGGTAATCAGGTTGCTTAAAAGAGGACACAGGCCTGTCATCTCTACCTTCTCCCCCTCCTTCAGCCCCATCCCCTCCCCTACTAGCTCTGCCTGCAGCTGCCGCTCTGCAGTTCTCTCCTCCCAGTAACATCAATTTTTCACAGCTTTAAGCCAGGCCTCTGTGCATCCTTAAAGCACCTCCCCTGCTGCCTCCTGTACAGCTGGCTCAGTGATTATCTCTGGGAGAGAACAGAGATGGACCATTAATTCTCAAAGCATGTCATCATTTCCTTGACTCTCTCTGTATGAACAAGTCTGGGGGTGGTCAGGCGAGGCTGCTGTTTTGCAAATTCCTCACGAGAGTGAGAAAAGCAAACAGCAGCAGAGGATGAATAGACAGCAAAGCTGCAATGGGGAAAGAGAACACCATTTTTAAAAGGCTCTTTAAGGGCAGGCTGCTGTAAAGATTCTGTACTGTTCAAACAGGGCTGTCGATGTGCATTGTGCTTCCTTCTGTGCCTGCGGTTGGTTTTTCCTGCAGCCTTGTCCTCAATGAGACTGAGCCTGAGAGCTAAGCCACCCCTACCAACTGTAAATATCTATCCTCACACCAACTGATAAGGAATACGATGGCTGTACATCTTTGGACTTCAGGGTAGTTGTATTAGTCAGGGTTCTCTAACAAAACAGAACCAATACGATATAGGATGTGTGTGTGTGTGTGTGTGTGTGTGTGTGTGTGTGTGTGTGTGTGTCTCAGGAGGGAGAGAGATTTTTTAAGAAATTGGCTCACATAATTGTGGGTGTTGGCAGGTCCAAAGTTTGCAGGGCAGGCCTGCAGACTGGAGACCCAGGGAAAAGTTGATGCTGCAGCTCAAGCCCAAGGCTGTCTGCAGCAGAATTCTCTTTTCCTTGGAGAATCTCAGTCTTTTCTCTTAAGGCTTTCAACTCATTGGATGAGGCCCATCCACATTATGGAGGGTAATCTGATTTACTCAGAATCTACTGATTTAAATGTTAATCACACTTGAAAAATACCTTCACAGCAACGTCTAGACTCATGTTTGACCAAGTTGACAAAGAAAACTGACCTTCACAGTAGTCCTAAAAACCTACCTTGTAGAATAGGACTGGATTCGAATCTGGCTGCAATACAGGCAACTGTCCATAGGGGGCCTCTCTGAGGTGCCCTGAACTTGGAGGATCCACAGATAAATGGGAGAGTCTGCCTTCCACATGACTCTCACTGCCGTCTTGTTCAAGCCTGCTCTAAAACTACAACTCCTGGCTGGGTGCGATGGCTCACGCCTGTAATCCTAGCACTCTGGGAGGCCGAGGCGGGCGGATTGTTTGAGCTCAGGAGTTCGAGACCAGCCTGAGCAGGAGCGAGACCCTGTCTCTACTAAAAATAGAAATAAATTATATGGATAGCTAAAAATATATATAGAAAATATAGAAAAATGAGCCAGACATGGTGGAGCATGACTGTAGTCCCAGCTACTGGGGAGGCTGAGGCAGGAGGATCGCTTGAGCCCAGGAGTTTGAGGTTGCTGTGAGCTAGGCTGACGCCACGGCACTCTAGCACAGGCAACAGAGGGAGACTCTGTCTCAAACATAAATAAATAAATAAAACTACAACTCCTGCTGGAGTCCCCAGTTTCTTCCCCAGATGATCATAATACTTGCACAGCCCCTCCTACACAGGACATTTGCTGGCATTTGCCACTAGTTCAAAGTCCGGAATGTTGGCTAGATCCTCAAGTGGGCCAAGAAAACAAATCATTGCAGCACTAATGTGGGGAACCTGGAGCTATTCTGGGATGGGGAGCCTGGGTTGGGCCCAAGAGCCAAGATAAGTAAGCACAATATTAATATAATGGAAAGATTACTAGAATGGGACCAGGGTGACCTAGCACTATGTTTGTCACTAACAAGCATTGATTAAGCACTGCATCTCTATTTCCTCATTTGTAAAATGAGAGGGTTGGCCCAGGGATCCAGAGCTGTATGGTCCATTCCAACTCGAAGACTTTGATTCCATCGTAATGTGGGCTCTGATTACAGGATACCCCACCCAATCCACAGCCAAGCTGATCCATATTTTGGGAGACAAAGTATTTTGGATTGCTATTATTCATTCTGCTATCCATTTGCTTATTAATTCAAGAAATTTGTACCTACCCTATGCAAGAAAATCTCCCATGGCGTTATGAGAAATATGAAAAAAAAACATTTAAATACAGTATTCCTGACTCAAGGAACTTAAAATCCAGTTGGGACGTAATTCAGTTAGGATGTATTTGGCTGCAAGTAATAGAATTAATTCCTGACCAACAGTGGCAAACATGGTAGACCTTCATTTATCTGCAATAAAAAAGTGTGGACCTTCTGTAAAAGGAGAAAATATGGAGAAAGTAAAAGGATTGGTGGTTGCCAAGGGTTACAGGGGAGAAAGGGATGAATAGGCAGAGCACAGAGGACTTTTAAGGTGGTGAAACTACTCTGTATGACACTGTAGTGGTGGATACATGTCATTATACATTTGTCCAAACCCATAAACTGTACAACACCAAGAGTGATCCCTAAGGTCAACTGTGGACTTTGAATGATTGTGATGCATGAATGTAGGTTCATCAATTATAACAAATGAATCACTCTGGTTGGGGATGTTGATAATGGGGAGACCGTGCATGTCTGGGAGCAGGAAGTGTAAGGGAAATCTCTGCATCTTCCTCCCAATTTTGAAAACTGCTCTAAAAAAAAGTCCAGAGGTTGGCGGTTCTGGGACTGGTTCAGGGGCTCAGTGATATCACCAAGCACACAGCCCCTCTCCAACAGCCTTTCACCGTCTTGTCCTTGAACTGTCACCTGGTGACCACAAGACGGCTGTCACAACTCCAAGCTCTACATCGTCACACTAGTGCCTCAGGAAGGAAAGTAGAAGACATAAAGGAAAAAAGCTTTTTGCCTGACAAGCTCTAATTTTTTTCTTTAGGAAAAAAGTTCTTTCCAGGTGCACAACAGACATCCTCTTTCATCTTATCATCTGCATTTGGGTCACACTCCCAACCCTAGGCTGATCCTGATGAAGGGAAATCAGATTCCCATTATGATTTCTCTCTGGGTGCCTCTGTGACAGCTGGACAGGAGGGAAGAAAATGGCTCACAGGGGGAAAAATATATATATTCAAAGAAAATTCAGATATTCATATGTTCACAGTCAGAATATATATTTATATATACTTCTTTTCTAGATATAGTCAAAAGAAAATTCAGACATTCATATATTCACAGGGATAATATATATATGTGTACTGTATTTATTGTCTATGCATATAGTCAAAAGAAAATTCAGAGAGGTTTATTTTATTAGGGAGAAAAAATAATTTTTTCCTCAGCCCCTCATAGTTCTTAGCTGGAATGCCTATAACAAAAGATGGATTAACAAGAAAAAAATAAACAAATGTATTAATGTATGTAACACACATCATGTAGAAGAAACCTCAGTGAAACATAAAGCAGTGGCTTAGAACTCTGGCTTATATAGCAGCTTTAATTACAAATAATAAATTTGTGGGGAAGTGATAGGACAAAAGAAAGCATTTCTAGGCTTCGAACCATGGGAAACTGTGGAAGGGTAAACGTTGGAGGAAAGGTTCCTCTGGTGCCCTCCCTGGACTGGTAAGTTAGAGCTGTCTCCAGTAAAGGAAAATCTATATATAATCTTCAGGCAGAAAAGAGGGGAGATACAGCTTTTCCTCTGCTTGCTTGTTCTTAATTACCTTTAGCTCAAAAATAATTTCTATGTCAAAGAGACATATTTTGAGGTAACATATTCTGGTTTCTTTCAACTTGATATTAATAAAAACTTCAAAACTGAAAGATAAGAGTGCCTTTCTCATAAAGTTTAGAGTAAGGTTTACAAAGAATAAAAGAGGAAGCTCACAGAACTTAATTCTCATTGGTTATTTTACAGTATCTTTTCCTTTTAGGGCAAGCAGGTTACTTAGGCCATAGCTGATTGGCTGCAGTGTGCTGAGTCATTCTGACTACGAAAAAAAGCTCAGCTTCCTTTATAGTTTAAGTGGGTATTTCAGGAAATGGGTCTTAATGAGTTTTGCTGAGCTAGATGTGGGCCATTGGATCAGAGGCAAAAGTCAGTCCTGCCCTCTGTTTTTATTTTTATTTAACAATATACAGTCAGTATAAGCATTAAACAGTACAATCCTAGAATGAACAAGAATCACTTTTCAACAGGCCAGCATTCTACTCCTGTCTCCCACCTCTCTTTGTATCTATGTGACATTGGTTAAGGTACAAGCTGGAGGCCTGAAGGCCTTTTCCCTCCTCCATAAAAGTAGCAATGGAGAAGATGGAGTGAGTCCAGTGAATTCTCTATCCTTCCAACTTAAAAACAAATTTGGTCCCAGTTTTTGGTTTTTTTTTTTTTTTTTTCTTTTTGTTTTTTTGAGACAGCCTCACTCTGACATCCTGGCTAGAGAGCAATGACATCACCATAGCTCACTGCCACCTCAAACTCCTAGGCTTAGCTGATTCTCCTGCCTCAGCCTCCAGAGTAGCTGGGACTATACCCATGTGCTACCATGCCCGGCTAATTTTTCTTTCTTTCTTCCTTTTCTTTTTTTTTTTTCCTTTCTTTTGTAGAAACAGGATCTCACTCTTGCTCAAGCTGGTCTTGAACTCCTGAGCTCAAGTGATCCTCCCATCTCAGCCTCCCAGAGTGCTAGGATTACAGGTGTGAGCCATCACACCCAGCCCTAGCTTTAGATTGCGGGGTAAAAGTGTATTACAAGAGATGACTACTCTCTCAGATGTAGGCCCTGACAACCCCTGTCCTGTGAAGGCCGGGCCAGCTCCTTCAGCCCTGCAAGTCAAGCTAACAAGATCAGACTAATCTCATCATCTGTTGAAAGAGACAACATAGGTTGAGATACTCAGCTAGGCTTTCAACTCTGGCCTAGAGACATTTGGCAAATCACTGAGATGTTCTACTTTTCTCCTCTGGAAGGAAGATGGTGCTGCAATCGTATCTAACTCAAAGAGCCGTTGAAAGCACCAAAAGAGAGAAAACACATTAAGCACTTAGCACAGTGCTTGGCGCATGGTAATTGCTTAATAAATATTGGAGTTCAAACTATGGTCTTACTTTTCTAAATGGATTACAAGATTGAAGCAAGGACGATGTCTAATATCTCATTCACTTTTTTCCTTTACTGACAGCCCACCTTCCTACCCACCTAGCGCAGTGTGTCAGATTTCAATTAAGAATGAATGAATGAAAACCATACCATGCTAGTGGGTCGGCAGAATCAACATTGTCAAAATGTCTATACTACCCAGAGTGATCTACAGAGTCAATGCAATCCCTATTAAAATACCAACATCATTTTTCACAGATATAGAAAAAATAATTTTACACTTCATATGGAACCAGAGAAGACCCCATATAGCAAAAGCAATCCTAGGCAAAAAGAATAAAATGAGAGGCACCAATTTACCAGACTTCATACTATACTACAAGGCTATAGTAATTAAAACAGTATGGTATTGGCACAAGAACAGAGACATAGACTTATGGAACAGAACTGAGAAACCATATATAAAACCAGCCTTGTATAGCCATCTAATCTTTGACAAAGTGGACAAAAACATACACTGGGGAAAAGAATCCTTATTCAATAAATGGTGCTGGGAGAACTGGATAGCCACATGTAGAAGACTGAAACAGGATCCACACATTTTATCTGTCACAAAGGCCAACTCACAGTGGAAAACAGACTTAAACCTAAGGCATGAAACTATAAGAATTCTAGAGGAAAACGTTGGAAATACTCTTCTAGCCATTGGCCTAGGCAAAGAATTTATGATGAAGACCCCAAAGCAATCACAGCAACAATAAAAATAAATAAATGGGACCTGATCAAAATAAAAATCTTCTGCACAGCCAAAGAAATTATCACAAGAGCAAACAGACAACCTACAGAATGGGAGAATATATTCACATGCTACACATCCAATAAAGGGCTGATAACTAGAATGTATTTAGAACTCAGGAAAATCAGCAAGAAAAAAATCAAACAACCCTATCAAAAAGTGGGCAAAGGACATGAACGGAAAGTTTTCAAAAGAAGACAGAAGAATGGCCAACAAACATGAAAAAATGCTCAACATCTCTAATCATCAGGGAAATGCAAATCAAAACCACAATGAGATATCACTTATCTCCAGTGAGAATGGCCTTTATCAAAAAGTCCCAAAACAATAAATGTTGGCGTGGATGCGGAGAGACAGGAACACTCATACACTGCTGGTGGGACTGCAAACTAGTGCAACCTCTGTGGAAAGCAATATGGAGACACCTTAAAGAAATACAAGTAGATCTACCATTTGATCCAGTAATCCCATTACTGGGCATCTACCCAAAAGAACAAAAGACTTTCTATAAAAAAGACATCTGCACTCGAATGTTTATAGCAGCACAATTCACAATTGCAAAGATGTGGAAACAACCCAAGTGCCCATCAATATATGAGTGGATTAATAAAATATCGTATATGTATATCATGGAGTACTACTCAGCTATAAGACATAATTGTGATATCGCACCTCTTGTATTTTCCTGGATAGAGCTGGAACCCATTCTACTAAGTGAAGTATCCCAAGAATGGAAAAATAAGCACCACATGTACTCCCCATCAAATTGGTTTCACTGATCAACACCTAAGTGCACATACAGGAATAACATTTATCGGGCGTTGGGCAGATGGGAGGGGGGAGGTGGGGATGGGTATATACATACATAATAAGTGCGATGCTGACCGTCTGGGGGATGGACACGCTTGAAGCTCTTTCTGGGGGAAGGGGGCAAGGGCAATATACATAACCTAAACATTTATACCCCCATAATAACCTGAAATTTAAAAAAAGGATGAATGAATGAATGCTATCTCACATACATTAGGAAGGCTATTATCCAAGAGGATTGGAATCAACTTCTTCCAAACTCCCATAAATACTGATATTTTGACCTCCTCCCATGAGTCACAAATGTTCTTAATGGCATCTAGAATGGTGAATACTCTCCAGAATATTTTCGATTTACTTTGCCCAAATCCTCAGAGGAATCATTATCTATGGCAGCTATAGCCTTACGAAATGTATTTCTTAAATAATAAAACTTGAAAGCCGAAATTACTTCTTGATCCTTGGGCTGCAGAATAGGTGTTGTGTTAGCAAGGCATGAAAAATCACTAATCTCCTTGTACACCTCGATCAGAGCTCTGGGATGACCAGTTACATTGTCAATGAGCAATAATATGTTGAAATAAATATTTTTGTCTGAGCAGTAGGTCTCAACAGTGGGCTTATAATATTCAGTAACCATGCTGTAAACAAGTGTTCTGTCATCCAGGCTTTGTTTCATTTATAGAGCACAGTAGAGTAAATTTAGCATAATTCTTAAAGGGCACTAGGATTTTTGGAATGGTAAATGAGCATTGGCTTCAACTTAAAGTCACCAGCTCCATTAGCCCCTAACAAGAGAGCTAGCCTGTTCTTTGAAGCTTTGGAGCTAGGCAGTGACTTCTCTTCTCTAGGTATTTAAGCCCTAGATGGCATCTTCTCCCAACAGAAGGCCGTTTCATCTACATTGAAAATCTATTGTTTAGTGTAGCCACCTTCATCAGTTATCTTAGCTAGATATTTTGAATTACTTGCCGCAGCTTCTACATTAGCACTTGCTGCTTCATCTTGCACTTTTGTTTTAGTTTTAGGAGATGGCTTCTTTTCTTAAACCTCATGAACCAAGCCCTGCTAATTTCCAACTTTTCTTCTGAAGCTTCCTCACCTTTCTCAGCTTTCATAAAATTAAAGAGAGTTAGGACCTTGATCTGGGTTAGGCTTAGGCTTAAGCGAATGTTGTGGTTGGTTTGATCTTCCATCCAGACCACGCAAACTTTAACTATATTGGCAAAAACGTTGTTGCTCTTTCTTATCATTCACATGTTCACTGGAGTAGCACTTTTAATTTTAATGTCCTTCAAGAATTTTTTCTTTGCATTCACAATTTGGCTGTTTGGCATAAGAGGCACAAGAGGCCTAGCTTTTTTTTTTTTTTTTTTTTCAGAGACAGAGTCTCACTCTCTCATCCAGGCTGGATAGAGGGCAGTGGCCTGATCATAGCTCACTACAATTTCAAACTCCTGGGCTCAAGTGATCCTCCTGCCCCAGCCTCCTGTTTTCTTGGTTTTTGACGTATCTTCCTCACTAAACTTAATCATTTCTAGATTTTCAATTAAAGTGAGAGACATGTGACTCTTCCTTTCATTGAATACTTAGAAGCCATTGTAGGGTTATGAATTGGCCTAATTTCAATATTGTTGTGTCTCAGGGAATAGGGAGACCCAAGGAGATGGGGAACAGCCAGTCAGTGGAGCAGTCAGAGCACACACATTTATTAAGTTTGCTTTCTTGTACGGGCATGGTTTGTGACACCCCAAACAATGACAATAGTAACATCAAAGATCACGATCACAGATCACTATAACAGATATAATGATAATGAAGAAATCTGAAATATTACAAGAATTACCAAAATGTAACAAACAGACACAAAGTGAGCACATGTTGGAAAAACAGAGCCAATAGACTTGCCTCAAGGTTTGTCACCACGAACCTTCAGTTTGTAAAAAACATAATACCTTTAAAGTGCAATGAAATGAGGTACATCTGTACTTTAAGAGTGACTTTATCATTCGTGAATTATATCTCATAATATTCTCATAAATAAAGATTATATAATTATATCTCACAAATAAAACTGTCATTTAAAAAATGAGTGGACAAATGAGGCTCTAAGTATATCCAGATCATTGAGATTGTTTTAATTCAGTGTCAATTCCAGCAGAGGGAGGTTGTCATGAGTGATTTGGGTCAGAAATACAGGTATCAAGAGGTTCAAATAGGTACTGTTAGCAAACCTTAGTCTCAGAGTCCCAGGAACCTTTGGGATTTGCTGGCTAATAGCCTGCCAAGAGCTGCTGGAAGCCCTAGGGCTAGGTGTTGACGGAGGACCCACATCTCTCTGGAACCACTAGGTTATCATCTAACTAGGCAGTTTCTTCAAGGCCCTAGGACTAGAGGCAGTACATCTATTCCTCGAGAAACACCCTACAGGGAATTCAGTTTACTACTTGCCATTATAATGATGTAATTGCATGCTACTCATCGATAATGTGCAAAAACAATCACGAGAGAGTATAAACAAACAGCTGGTGAACAACCTCCTTGCAAAATGCTAAAGGCAAACTTCAAAAGATTTTTTTTCAATCAGTTTTAAAAGGCTGATGCAGTAATCCCAAATGTGCAGCAGAGCATATGTGACAGCTCGGAAGCAACAGTGACACATTCTGTAAAATGGCACATTGTCAGCACCATTCGCAGGAGAAAACCTGAAGGCAGTGATGAGGCTGAAAGTGGAACTGCAATGCACTGGCAGGTCTTTATTTCCATCAATGATCCAAACTTTTCATGCTTAAAAACACCTTCTGTCCCCATAACACATTTTCACACAGCACATAAATTTCCAGTTGCTTCTCCTGAAAACACTTTTCTCACCCACCCGACAGGATCCTGGAAGACTTATTCACAAAGCTCTGCCCAAACAAGTCTTTTGTGCTTGTTGTCTGGGGTAACGTCCAGAGCATGTCTGGTTCCCAACCCCACCAACCCACACTGCACAAGGACCTGGAGCTATATTTCTAACAACCAAAATGGGGCTTCTAGAACTGAGTCTTGGAAAAACAACAGAAGAAATGAAGTATTTGAAACTTACAAAACCATCACTATGGTTCAAATATAATCACATGTAAACACTTCTTATGGGCCTGGATATAATAATGATTATAAACATAAGAAGCATAGTTTTATTCATTGCCTATCCATCTTTACCAAGGCATTGGTAACTTCTGCAAGCCCCAGCAAAGAAAGGCAGAGTCTTGGGCCCATCCAGGTTCGTCATCTGAACCCTACTGTATTTGATGTCCTTCCTGCCATCTCCTGTGGGTTCCAATCGAGGCATGACAAGCTCTGAGCATTTCCTTAGTTCTGATCCACAGAACATGAGCTGACTTCATTCCCTGTGATTGCTTCATTTTTTTCTCTTTTAAAATTAAGATATAATCTGCATGCCATAAAATTGACCCTTTTGAAGGGTACAATTCAGTGGCTTTCAGTATATTCACAAGGTTGTACAGCTATCACCACTATTTAATTTCAGAATATTTTCATCACCTCAAAAAAATTTTCCTGCCCATTAGCAGTCATTGTCATTTCCTCCTTCCCCAGCCCCTGGACACTTATTTCTATGTCTAATGTCTATGTCTCTAGATTTTCTTATTCTGGACAAATTCTGTCTAAATGGAATCATACAATATGTGGTCTTCTGTGTCTGACTTGTTTCTTAGCATAATGTTTTGAAGGTTCATCCATGCTGTTGCATGTATCAGGACTTCATTCCTTTTTCTGACTGAATAATGTTCCACTGTACAGATATACCATATTTTGTTTATCCATTCATCAGTTGGTAGAGATTTAGGTTGTTTCCACTTTTTGGATGTTATGAATAATGTTGCTGTGAGCTTGTCTATAGGTTTTTATGTCAACACGTGTTTTCAGTCCTCTTGGATATACACGTAGGAGTAGTACTGCTGAGACATCTGGGGACTCTATGTTAAACTTTTTGAGGAGCTGCCAGAGCAGCTGCACCCTTTTCCATCTGTGGTTGCTTATTGCTATGGCAGTGGTAGGGCCTTTCCTTGCCTTCTCCATTTCATGCCCCTCGTATTCTGCCTGAGCCCCAGGTGCCTCCTGCAACATACTTCTAGATATGTTCTTATTTTCTCCTCCAACTTGCCCTATGTCAAAGAGGAGTAACCTGCTCCCAAGCAAAACGCAAGGAAGGAGAACAAAAATGCAGCAAGAGCCAGCTCCACACCAAGCACTGTACTGCGTGATTTATGTATTTAGTTTTTTTGTTACTCACAATGGGATAGATGCCATTGTCCCCTCCTTATCAATGACGAAACGGAAAAGGCTGTGCTAGTTTCATTGCTTTAAGCTGCTTCTCAGGCCTCCAAGAATGTGCTTCTCAAACTGTGCACCACAGAAACTGATGGTAGTGCTTCAGGGGTTCAGCAAAAAATAGCATTTTCTGCCAAGCATTGAATCTTTAACATTCTTGAAAAAGTCACGCTTCATTTTTATCTATTTTGTAGTTCCATGAAGACCTTATCAGCCTCATTCACCACTGTTTGCCCAGCGCTTAGAATAATACCTGGCATACAGTAATTGTGCAATAAGTATTTACCTCGTGAATGAATTTTTCTGCTACAAATTTGGCAAATCATTATGCTAAGGCATTGCTTCCCAAACCTGTAAAAGTCAAAAATTGCCCATTGAGTATTTGCCCATTGAGTAAATTGCCCATAGAGTACCTTGAAAAACATAGTTCACTGGGCCCTGCCAAATCAGACCCTGTATGGTGGACACTGGAATCATTGTGATCAAATCTGCCCCGGTGATGCTGATGGAGCTTTCTGCAGATGCTATTTTAGGTGCCACTGCTCTGAAAGGTGCTGGCTTTGTTCATCTGGCTTCAGTGCCAGTGACATCTGGTTACCTTCCCAGGCCTAGGAGATCTTACTCTGGTCCAGAGCCACATCAGCAACTGTACAATCAGGGGTCTTTTTCTGGATCCGTTGTCACTATAGTCCACTAACCACTGCTGGCTTCACTCCAACCATTAGACCTTTCAATGTGACCATCTAAAGAGCACCAGAGGTCAGTCTTTCCCCAGACCTCTGCTTCACACCTGCTTTCCTATTATTAACTAACAGGGATTAAATCCATGCTAGCTTGAACATCAGAAGTTCTCTGTGGCTGGAGAAAATAATCTTAACACTTCTTATATTCTATAACTCTTCACCCCGACATCTCCCCAAGGACCTGAGGGATAAACACACGCCACGCAAGCAAGTATGTGGTTCCCCATTACCCTCCACCTATAAAAAGGTGTTCCCATAAGTTTAGTTCCCATAAGCTCGGTTCTGCTTTCAAAGTCAAAGACAGTGTAAGAAGTTGTAATATCTTCCATTCCATTCCATTATTCTGGGTCCCCCCACTGATGGGGGACCTAAAGAGAAAAAAAAATTCCTGACTCACTTTTATTTTCTCGTTTCAAGTCTCACTTCCCCTTTTCTCCTAGGAGGAAGAAGGACTTTATCATACTAGCAAATTTAAAGATTCTCTAGAGATATTCAGTTATTTATCTACAATCAGAGTAGTCCCACAGAATAAGGAAGAGCAGGCCATGGCACTAGAGCTGCCCCTGAGGCAGAGTAGGGGTAGCAGAGTGAAGGGAGGGAAGGGGGAAGCAGGAAGGCAGGGTGAGTCTGGAGGACCGCTAGGTAGAGCACAGTCAACACAGCACAGTAGCCACAAGGGTGCAACAATCTCCAACCCCAGTGCAAGCAAACCATTGGCACCAGGGACTTGAGAAGTCTCAACATGGGCCCCACCAGTAGGCATAAGAAATCAAAACAGACTCTCTAGCATTTGCCACCCAAAGTGTGGTCCTCCAACCAGCAGCAGCAACATCACCTGAGAGTTCGTTAGAGACGCAGAATCTCAGGTACCACCACCCAACTTAACAAGACCTCTGCATGATGTGAATGCATACTTAAAATGCTCTGAACCAGCTTGAGAACAAGCACAACTCAGTATTAATCACAGTTCAGCTGAGGCTGGGACTGAGCAACTCTTAATCATTAGAATTGCCTGGAAAGATTCTGATACAGTAGGCTTTGGGTAGGGTGCAGGAACTTGTGTTTTTAGCAAGCATACAGATGATTCTGATTCCAGAGGTTCCAACTGGTTTAGGTCTGGACAGATGACATGAGGTTCCCACTTATGTGTGTACAGAATAATATTTTAAATTCTAACTAATTTTTTCTGTGTATTTTTCTCTTTTGCCTATTGTCTATTTCTAGCAGAAAGGCCATTTGGTGCCCATTGCCATTTGGAAGGGATGTAAGAGGAGGGAAAGCTAAAGAACAGTGACATACAGACAGACAGACAGACTTCTTCCTGACTGTGGCTCCCAAAACTCTAAAGCTCTTAGTGGTACTAGAGGCACTAGACATAGCCCAGTGTTTAGAAATAGGATTGGGGAACAAGAGGACTTTCCCACATTAGAAAAAAAGTGCTTCATGGTGGAGAAAGGAGGGACAGGCAAAAGGACAGATGTCACTGAGGCCTGGAGACTGGGACTTTGTGCTGTAATTGCTGCAGAGAAGAAGTGGCCACCTCAGAGTTATTCCTATACCCTCAAGAATGGCATGGAATCACCCAGAAAAGGCCACGTGACTTGGAGAAGTCTCTGCAACTTGCATGTTGGGGGACCATTTTGGCAGGCACCTACGTGGACATGACTAGAGATCAGATGGGCCTTGGCCACTGCCACTACCATCATGCCTTGGTATTCTGAAGCCCTCCAGGTGCAGACGGAAACTCAGATAAATGCCCATAGAAGGGACAGGGTATTGAGTGTGAAGCCCAGAGGGTTAGGGACTCAGAATTAAGTTGTTACAAAAAATAAAGAAAGCTAGAATGTGCAGTGAAAATTATACCAGATACATGGGAAGGTTGGCAGGACTGGAACTCAAGAAAATTCTTCCAGATAGTCCTCCAGTGGGGCCCTCACGTGGCCCCTCTTGTGCAGCGGCCCCTCTTGTCACTAACTCCAACTTTTCTCCTCAGAATCCCCGCCTTTTCTCCCCAGAAACCCTATTTTCTCTGTTCTTTCTTTGTGTACTTTCTTTATTCACCTCAAAACTGCCTCTAATGGTCCAGCAGAAAACACCTCCATGACCCTTTAAAACTAGACAACCCAAACAACAGCGAAGGGAACAGCAATTCTCTTTTTGATCCATTTTCTCCTGGGCTAGGGAGAACCCAATTTTTCAAAACACATGGCTTCTGCTTCCTTCCCTGGAGAGAGTGACCCATGCGAATCCTTCCTGGAGAGGCCAGCCTTGGGCCTAGGGTGGGCTGAGGTGCTCTTGAATGGGCAGAGAAAAAGGCAGTGTTTCCATATTAAAACAAGATTAACTTTCTCATCTGGTTCTCAAGTATTCTCACCAACATAGTTTTTCATTTGAAGTCAAAGTGAAATATGTCTTAGCTTTTGGGAGAAATGCCAGCTAATAACAGCTAAGGTAGTATCTTGATTTCCACATCTCTAACCTTCCCAAGCTCAGTTTTCCTAAAGCTTCAGGGATTCACCACCTGAAAAGTCAGCCCCAGAAAGACGAATTCCTATGAAAAGCATTTGCCCTGTAATTGGTTATGGAAATGAACCTTTAAGTGAGTTTCCAGGAGTAACAGTGGTCTGTGAGAGGCAATGGAACCCAAACCTCCTCCTTCCCGAAGTGAGCACGTACCCAGAATAGGAGACAATCCCAGACACATCTCCAGTCTCTGTTATTTCTGTGCAGAAACTTTTCCTCCTGGATCCAAAAAAACAACAGGATCTGGCCTTGCGCCAGCCCCACATCTCCACACCTGCCAGCAGCCTCTCTAGCAGCCTGCCCCAGTGCTCCCTGGGGGCCAGCAGCAGGAGGCTGTCTCTCCTCCGAACCCAGCAAGGTTTTTGCTCACTTTCCCAGTCAAAGAAGTGGAATGAGCTTCCTAGAAGTGGGCACAGACAGTTAACATAAGTGACTCAAATGACAACTGCCGCCTCTGCCTGCCCCCCACTTCCTCTTCCCTCTCATCATTTCTGAGAGCTCCCTGTGGGTGCCTCCTGCACGTACACCCTCGTAACCTTGGCTGAGGCATCTATATGACAGCATGACCCCACCCCACTCCAGAGGCACAGCCAACTGTAGGGGAGTCCATGGATTCTGGGGTGGCCTCCTTTGGTCATGTTTTTCCTTAAAAAGAGAGAGAAGGCACAGTTAGAGAGAAGAAACTGTGAAATGGGCAAATGAGAGAGGATCAGCCAGTCCTGGATCCTGGTAGTTCATTTCCTGCTTCCCTACTTCCTGAAGCCCGATGGCCCAGCACCACTGAGCATCAGCGACTGTCTCACGTCTCTGTCACAGCTACCCTATTTCTTCACTTCTGTTGTCTGTTTCTCTCACAATGAGCCAGGACACCAGGGACCTTTTTTTATTCATATTTGTAACTCCAGCCCTTGGTGGAGTCGTCTGACACAGAGAAAGTGATTCAAATGTCAGTTTAATAAATAAAAGGACAACTTGATTGTCACACATTATCCTGAAAGAGCATGTGTTTCATAATGAAAATTGCTGGACATCATGTTTGGTGCTTTACACACACACAAAGACAAATACATACACACCACACAAATATTAAACATCTTTCCTGATATCTCCTTTGTAAATAAACATGACTATTTATATAGAACATATGGCAGCCAAATAAAAACACTGTATGCACATGAATGACTTTTAAAAATCACATGTAATGTTGTAGGGAGTGAATTTAATGCTTGTGGGGGTTTCTTGCCCAGACAGAACAGGGGTGAGCACATTTTCTCTGTGGAATCCAGGAGGCTTTGTGGAAACAATGGGTTTTGAAGGAAGAGGTACCATCTAAAGAGTTTCTGAAACACAAAGAAGGGGACCACAAAGGTTAAAGGCAGGGATGGCCCAGCTCAGGGAGCTCCAGGTGCCGGCTGGGGAGGAGCATGCAGCCAGTATACACCTTTGAAGGGAGCAAGGGCAGTGAGAAAGTCAGGGTGTTTACGTTTGCTGGGGCCACTGTAATAAACTACTGCAAACTGGGTGGCCTAAACAACAGAAACTTATTGTTTCACAGTTCTGGAGGCTAAAAGTCCAAAAATCAAGGTGTCAGGTGTGTTGATTCCTTCTGACCTCTCGCCTTGGCTTGTAGACAGCCATCTCCATGGTCACATGGCATTCTCCCTATGTACATGCCTGTCTCCAAATATCCCCTTCTCATAAGGACACCAATCATATTGGATGAAGGCCAACCCTATTGACCACTTTTTAAGCTGATTATCTTTGCAAAGATCCTATCTCTAACGAAGATTACATTCTGAGGTATTGGGGATTAGGACTTCAACATAAGAATTTTGAGGGAGAACATAATTCAACCCATAACACAGGAGTGCTCTGGAAGTGCTATGAGATCAGGGTATGTTCATGGCCTAGTTCAAATTCTAGATCTCCAATCAAAAGGGTTTTTTTAAATCACCCATTAGCACACCACCACCACCCTTGCCCCCAAATCTCCTCATTACATGTGCTTTTCTATGGCTGCTAGAAACAAGGGTGCTTTGGTGGGACCTATGCCTGTGGAATCCCCTACAGGACCTTCAGCGTGAGCTGCGGCCTCCCTAGCAATCATTTAACCTCCTGGCAGCAGCACCAACATCCTGCCGCAGAGCTTAGAAATGCCAGACTCGCAGATTCTCAGTCTAGTTTGTAGCCAGAGCACAGGAAGGTGACCCAGTCTTGGCTAACGGGATCTGATGTGGCTTCTGCTGGAAACTTCGGAAAGCACATCCTCCTTAATAACTGAATGACACAGAATGGGAACATCCCTCCCTTCTTGCTCTGGACATGGCCTGGTGAGGATGCGCTGCTTGGAGCTCCAAAGTGATTTTAAAACCATGAAGGGAGATGGCACCAAAACACTGAGCATGGCAGACCAGGAAAATGAAAATTTCTTAACCACTTCGGTAGGCTGATATCCATGTCCTAAGCCCTGGAACCTATAAATCTTACCTTACAGATGTGATAAAGTTAAGGATCTTGAGATGATGAGATTATCCTGAATTATCTGGGTGGACCATAAATGTAGCCATAATTGTCTTTATAAGAGGGATGCAGGGGGGTGTGCCTACAGAAGCAGGAAAGGTGATGAAGGAAGCAAGAGGTTGGAGTGATTTGAGGAAGGAGTCGTAAGCCAAGCAATGCATATGGCCTCCAGAAGCTACAAGGCAAGACAACAGATTCTTCCTGAGAGCTTCCAGAAAAAAGCGGCCCTGCCAACTGCCTTAGGTCTGGTGAAATTGATTTTGGTCTTCTGGCCTCCAGAACTATAAGAGAATGAAGTTGTGTCGTTTTATGCCAAGTTCGTGGTAATTTGTCATAGCAGCAACAGGAAATTAACACAATGAAACATCTCTGGGAACACCTCTGGATTTCTTGTAAAATGACATCATTTTTTAAACTCCTATGTTTTTAGGCTACTTTCAGCAAGGCTTGTTGTTTGTTACTTGCAGCCCAAAGCATGCTAAATAATACTTTTAGCATGATTTATGGCAGTTTTGGTAGAGCTATTAGGATATAAGTACAGCTGCTAACACAGAAGGAAGTTTTTTAAAAAAATAGAGGGCTGGTAGTGCAACTCTGCTTCAAGAGCTTTGCTTAGAACTAGGCTTCTTTTTTTAACATATTGGATACCTCCCACTTTCTTTTTTTTTTTTTTAGTAGAGATAAAATAAGTAACAATATTTTTAAATTACCATAAAACTAATGTCTCATTGTTCTGCCATTCCTGGAGTGTTGTTCTCATCCTCACGGCCTGAGATAACCTGCTACCATGACAATTGCAAGCCAGCCCAAGGGAAGAGCAGAAGGCTCAAGGACAAGGCACACCCCAGAAAGCTGCACTTCCATTCATAGTGTAATGGTCAGAACTTGGGCATCTGGCCAGGTGAGGTGGCTCACACCTGTAATCCTAGCACTCTGGGAGGCCAAGGCAGGAGGATCACCTGAGCTCAGGAGTTCGTGACTGGCCTGAGCAAGAGCAAGACCCTGTCTCTACTAAAAATAGAAAAATTAGCCAGGTGTGATAGCATGCACCTGTAGTCCCAACTACTCAGGAGGCTGAGGCAGGAGGATCGTTTGAGCCCAGGAGTTTGAGGTTGCTATGGGCTAGGCTGATGCCACCACATTCTAGCCTAGACAACAAAGTAAGATTCTGTCTCAAAAACAAAAGGACCTGGGCACCTGGCCACACCTACTTATCTGGGGAGCTGGAAGTCTTTAGTCCAATGTGCACAATTAGAAACTCAAAAAGGCTGGTGTGGTGGCTCACGCCTGTAATCTTGGCACTCTGGGAGGCCAAGGCAGGAGGATCACTTGAGGTCAGGAGTTAGAAACTAAAAAAAAAAAAAAAGAGAGAGAGAGAGAGAAAAAGAAAGCACATATTGGGGGACAACAAACGGTCTCTGTTTCAGGAAATATTACATGAGCACTAAAGTGAAAATCCAGGAGGCTTCAGCATTTCAGTACAATGACCTAATATTCAATCGTACTGATGAAGCTTAACTCATTCCAGACCTATGCCTGGTCTACCACCATGGTTTAAGATATACATATATATATTTTTTGGTAGCAGCAGAACCTGCAATATATAAGAAAAACAAATGGTAGTACCCTTCCTCCTTACTGACCCTCACACCTAGGACACCTCTTTGGAGCATTAGTGCTCAGAGCAGACACTTCGAAACAACACATTACTCTAAGAGGAAGCAAAACCGTGCTTTGCAGACAGAGTAATTCTTGGGGATTCCCAAGGCTGCTGAGTTTATTTCTCCTGTGAGTTATGCTGAAACACACCCCCACACACACCACCCCTTGGTAAAGAAGCTGAACCAGTCCTGTTGGTACATTCAGTGCCTGGTATATTCTCAAATCACTGCAGGGGCAACAGAAGCTGGAATACTCCACTTGCTAGGTGAGAAGCCATTTTCAATTACACCCTGTAGTTCACGGTGCTATCTGGGGCCAGAGTGAATGCTGGTTGCCATGGCATTGCTTTAAATTGTGCCTGTGCTAACACATCTTGTCACACTGTCACATGCTGCTCCCATACACTAGGTCCACATCTGTCTCTTCCTCCTGTTTGCTGAGTGATGCCTGAGCTCTGCACCGGAAATAGAGAGATGTCACCCAGAAAGCAAATCCAGTGGGTGCCACACCTTTTCCTCAGCTCATTTATAAGGTACGGGGGTTCGAAACACCTGAACTAGGAAACGAGATATGGGTTCTACCCACAGTTCTCCACTGTGTGGCTTTGGGCAAATCCTTTAATTCTTTGTGCCTTAGATTCCTCACCTGTACAATGAAAGAGATGGAGTAGAATGTGTCCAAGGTCTCTCGCTGATGTAACTGTCTCTGATTCCTGCATGCTGTTTTGAAGCAGCAGAGGCTCTGCAGAGAACCAAGATCAAAATGTGAGTGAGGCAATTCCTGTAAGTGGTTGCACAGTTCTCCCATGCTGACTGATTCTAAAACTCCCCTCCAGCAACTCTGAGCTGCTAGGGATTTGTTCTGAGTTAATTTTCTGGCAAAATGCCACTTGCCAAAAGGTCCCTTCTAATGTACTAAGGGGACTGTTTTCAGCTTGGGTTAAGTCATTATTTGCTCTGGAAATGCTTTCCTCTCAGGATAGTCCCCAGTTCAATGCTCACAGCTGTGGCCCCAAAGATAGCTATCCTCCTGAACAAAGTAGGTTCTAAAACTAGAGAAAGACATACATATGAGGCTGGCCTCTGGACCTGTTTTACAGAGTAGCATCTCATGGGATTGAGAGAGCTGGCAGCTCTGGTAATTGTCTAAGCGACGTGCAGCTGATCTCACTGGCTGGAGTACAAATGAGATCATCTTTCCATTTCTGCTTACATCACCCTGACCCCTAGCGCTCACCTGCTGATTGCAAGAACTGGGCTCCCACCTTCACATTCTCCTACCCACCCCACCTCAATTATGTCTGGGAATCCCCAGATGGGGTCTCACGTATATCCACCGAACAAAAATATGGCCTGGGAGACAAAGGGAGACGAGGGCAATAGGGTGTCTTGGCTTAAACCAGGGATACACAAGTCATAGAAAAAAATCCAAGGCCTCAATAACAATCAACATCTTGATAACAAAGATGGTGCCCCTCAGTTTACCTGATAGAGAATGAGAGAAAAATCTAGACAGACTTCACAGAGAAGGTGAAACATTAGCTGACTGAAAGAATGGATGCTGGATCAAATGATGATGGCTTTCAGGGAAGATGTCATGAAGCAGATGCCCAGTGCCTTGCTCCCCGAATGACTGAGCATCCCCACCCCAACCTTCAGTTGGAGTACCTGTTCATGCATTCTATTTTTTAACATGTCTAAAAGAATTAAAGCAAAAAGATAATTGCATGTCCTTTCACTGCCATGCTGGAGCATTGTCTAACAGGCCCACTCAAGTGTGATAACTCTGGAGAATGTACCTTAATTTGACTTATTAATTATTATTATTAGAGTCCAGATTCTATGAAGTTACTTGTTAATTTGGAGGTTTTTGTCTGTTAGAAATGCAAACTATTCCCATTCAGTAGGAAAGACAATACCAAAGATTAAAGTGTATTGGCCTGTAAGACATTAACCAGATTTGCCTTTAATTTTGCTAATTTATTTCAGCATGCCTTCTCTAACTCTGTATAAACCTCTGTTCCTTGAATTCTCCTTGGACCAGCTTTATTATCTTGCTGGTTCCTTTATTAAATGAGCTAAATAAATATGCAACACATGCTTACTATATATTTGATGACAATATGTTTTTAACTCAGGGAAAATTATTCCTTGGCATTCATGGAACAAATATTTATTGAGCAACTATTATAGCTGTCTTAGTCCATTTAGGATGCTATAACAGAATACCAGACTGGGTGGTTTATAAACAGCATAAATTTATTTCTAACGGTTCCGGAGGCTGGGAAGTTCAAGATCACAACACTAGCAGATTTGGTATCTGGTAAAAGCCTGCTTACTGGTTCATAGATGGCCCCACAAGACAAAAGGGGCAAAAGAGTTCTCTGGGGCTTCTTTTATAATGGCACTAATCCTACCCATGAGTGCTCTATTCTTATGACCTAATCAACTGCCAACGGCCCCACCTCCTAATACCATCACATTGGGGGTTAGGACTTCAACATATGGATTTGGGGGAAAACATACGTTCAGTCTATGGCAATAGGCAAGGCACAGTGCTAGGGACAGGGTATATTACAGAGAACAAGACAGACAAGGTCTTTGCCCTCATGGAGCAAACATTGTACTGGGTCAGGGAGGGAATTGCAAATAAATCACTATATTATAGATTTGATTAAGGCAATGAAGAAAAATACATAAAGTGCTGTGACAGAGATTAATGGGGGAAGCAATCAAACAAGGCCTCTCTGAGAAGGTGACACTAAGCTGAGATTTGAAAGACAGAAGCCAGCCCTACAAAGAGACAGAGGTGGAAAGTTTACAAGAAAAGGAAAGCAATGAGCACAAGGACCTGCAGGGGGGCCAGGTGCAGCATGTCCTAGGAACTACAAGAAGGGCGGCATGCCTAGGGTGGAATTGATCAAAGGAAAGATAGCATGAGGTAAGGTCAAAGACGTAGTGTGGAACTTAGAATTTTAATGTCAGAGCTTGTCATTTACTGAGAATTAAGGAAGAAGGAAACTGTTCACCATCTAAAGCTGGTAACCTCCACACTTTAGTTATTTTAATTTGTCAAATTATTAGCCTTCTTAATGTTAACATCTCGCATACCGTGGTACAGTACATTTCTCAAAAATAAAAAAATTGACATTGGTACAATGCTATTATTAATAATTATACAACTAAACTCAGTTTATTCCAATTTCCCAAGTTTTTCTACTCTATTGTTTTTTCTGTTCCAGGATCCAATCTAGGACACCATATCACACCATTTGTCATGTCTCCTTAGTCTTCTCCAACCTATGACAGTTTCTCAGTCTTTTCTTGTTTTTCTTGACCTTGACACTCTTGAAGAGTATCAAATAGTTTGTAGAATGTTTCTCAATTTGATTTGTCTAATGTTTTCTCATGATTAGACTGAAGTTATGAATTTGGGGAAAGAAAACAACAGAGTTGATGTGACAATTGTTCTTTTACATTTTTTTTTCCTATGACAGGCTTTCTTTCAACACAAATACAACTTAAGAGCCTGGCTGATAATTGTCTTATGGTACTTAGGGGAGGCAGGATTTTCTGATATTCAGGCTAGAAAATGAGAAGGTTCATAAAACTGAGGTGAGGGAAAAGGATTTCACGTTATTCCACAGAGGAAGGGAAGCATGATTGTAAGTGAGCAAATGCAAAAGGCTGGCTTCAGTAAAAGATGTTAATAGCATACATATCAAATGGAACAGAGTGTCCAGCAAAAAACTTAAAGAGCTGGGATTTTGCTAAGATTTTAGCTTTTTCTCTAACTGGCTGTTTGAGTAATGTGAAGCTCTATTGTTGGGAGTTGTTTTCTTTATCGGTAGGCATGATGAAGAAAAGGATATAGTCACACACAATTATGATCTACTTTCTGTTTCTATTAATTTTCTTATTCTGGACATTCCATATAAATTGAATCATTCAAAACGTGGTCTTTTGTGTCTGACTTCTTTAACTTAGCATAATGGTTTTTAAAGTCCATCCATGTTGTAGCATGCATCAGAACTTCATTCCTTTTTATGGCTGAAAATATTCCATTGTTTGGATATACCACATTTTGTTTATCCACTCATCAGTTGAGGGACATGTGGGTTGTTTCCATTTGTTGGCTATTATGAATAATGCTGCTATGAACGTTCATGTGCAAGTTTTTGTATGGACATATGTTTTCATTTCTCTTGGGTGTACACATAGGAGTAGAATTGCCTGGTCATATGTTGACTCTATGTTTAACTTTTTGAGGAACTGCCAAACTGTTTTCCAAAGCGGAAAACAAAGTGGCTGCACCATTTTACAATTCCATCAGCAATGTATGAGGGTTCTAATTTCTTCACATCCTATCCAATGCTTGCTCTTGTCTATCTTTGTTATTTTTCTCATCCTAGGGGGCATGAAGTGGTATTTCATTGAGGCTTTGATATATATTTCCCTAATGACTAATGAGGTTAAACAACTTTTCACATACTTATTAGCCACTTATGTGTCTTCTTTAGAGAAAGTCTATTCAAATCCTTTGCCCATTTTCTAAATTGGATTATTTGTGCTTTGATTGCTGAATTGTTAGAATTCTTTATATACATATTCTGGATCCTCACACTCTTTTTAAAACCAGCTGAAAGGCATCACTAACTGTGATCTTTCCTCTGTAGATTTTTCAAACTGTACTAGGCTAGGACAGGGGACCCTTGTCAAGACTTTTAGGTGGTTCTCTTGCAAGTATGGCCCATAAATCTCTCTCTAATTTCCAGTCTTTTTGATCTTCAACTCAATCTTGACCTTGAGATGGATGAGGGGATAAGAATAACAAAAGTACTTTTTACCTGCTCCCTTTATAAGCCCTGCATGGTTAAGGTGACTAAATAATTTATCATTCAAACCAGAACACTTTTCAATGAAAGTGGGAACTAAAATACTGAAAATTATATAAATGATTAGAATATTTATTCATTAACTGATAGATTGGCCTTATTTTATCAGTGGAGTTACCTATAGTAAAATTCTTTTCAAAACCTACTTTGAAAAATACATTGTTTCCTAAAAAATAAAAATAATGAAAACTATGTATAGCAAGAACCTTCTTTACATTGGTTATCTACACATTAAAAAACAACCTAAGCACAACCAATTATCCTGGCATAAATTCATGTACCATAACCAATTTCTCTCAGCTGTGCTCCTTCCCTCTTGCCTTACCTACAGGAACTATGACCTCCCCTCCACCACTTGGGAGCCACAGGAAACTTAAGGGATATTTCCTGGCTGCCTCCCACTAGTCTCATGATGCCAACATCTCTTCCGTTCTCCTGATGTGGTGGTGGGCCATCTCTGCCAGTCTTACATTGCTAGATGAGAAGCAGAGGATAAGCCCATGTTGCTCTTAGATCTCTGTACAGAAAGAGAGATTCCTGCCCCCAGGGCCATTGAGAGTGGGGTAGGAACAGAGCATATGGCCCTTATACTCTTTCTAACTCCCTCTCAACTCCTTTATTCTTCTCAATTGGAAAGACTTTTTCCTTGTTGGGGAGGGAGGGGGCCAGAGAAAAAGGGTTCTTGCCATTTGCAAATCCTTTCAAGTTTTCTATTTTAGACTTTAAACTCTCAGCTCTAGAATTAGAAGTTGAGAATTTGGCTACTTTGCTTGCCCATATCTGGCTCTCTCCTGAGATCCATGGTGAACCCATGTTCCACGGTCTGAACCAGGGCGGTCAAAGGAGAGAAAAACAAACACTACTTTATTAATTTTATTATTCTGGACTATACATGCATATATGTGTGTGTGTGAGAGATATTTATACATCAACTTATTGAAAGAGGTAGACACTTAGAAAGAAACACTGCAACTGGTCACTAGTTGATATTTAAGAGTTCTTTCCTCCATTCTCTAAGTCCTTCTTCCCCTGACCTCTGGCCAGTACCTCAGCTAGATGGCAGTTATTTCACCCAAGGTTGCATTACTAAATGATCTCAGCCTTTGGTGGCCCTGCCAATGAAAGGTTGAAATAATCTTCCGCTGCCCATAACTACTGGGCATAGAAATATATGATAGAACAAGGAGGGATCCCTGAGGAATTTTCTGGGCTTCTTTTGTATACCCCTGCTCCCATTGCATGCCAGAAATCTCATTTCCCTTTGAGTAGTACCAATCTAGGGTGACGCCATAACCCTTTTCGGTACCTATCCATGGCTAGGTACCTGGGACAGAAAAACATTATTGTGTCCGCTAAGGGAAGTATTTCTCCTTTGGAGAGTAAAGCCACCAAGACAGCAAGACTCAGAGTTGTATAAATGAGAAGCAAACATTTTATAATTGGGTAATTAGACATAACTTTGAAAGGCACCACCCTCAAATCTGCTACCTGTATTTCCATCCAGGCATCAAATGCTTCAAGTTACTAACTGAGTACATGAAAAAACTAGTTAACTGGTTAGCACAGTATCTCATTGCCTTTCTAATCTCCTTATGAAGTGAGTTCCTCAATTGAAAACTTATCTCCTTCAGACACTTGGATGTCCCATCACTGTATCTGCTGAGTCATAAAGGAAAATTGGCACCTCCTCTTCCTCTGTGGTCTAGATGAGCTGGAGAGGTTTTTCTTGTTCTGTACTCAAGGCTGGCAGATCTGGGTTCACCAGTAAATGGGTTGAAGCAGGGCCACCAAATGTGTTGTCTGTTTCTTCCAAAACAGAGAGGATATCTATACATATTTCAGTCCAATAGGTCATCCCATAGAAGATAAACTGATGAAGCAAGTCCCGTGTATTTTCATAGGATTTATTTTTCAAACACTAGCATATATGGGTCTAAGATATCTATATCAATATCTGTGATACTGGTTTCTTCCTACTCCCCAGGCCTTCTATGTGTAGTGGACATTCAATGAAGACCAGCCTTATGTCCTGTAGGATGATGAGATGGCCAAGATGTCTATTGGACTTGACATACCCCTGAGGCAGTATGGGAAAGGTACATATTTCTATTGGGTGAAAGCTATCTATCTCTGGAATATCCTTTATCAGAATAAGAAAAAATGCACTTACTAGATTAGTTGCTGGTACCAGGGACTATGGTAATATGCTCCAGAAAGGAGACTATATCTTTACTAGTCACTGCCATAGGAGTTACCAACTAATTAGGCTTACTTAATCCATTGTTGTTTCCAGAATTTATCCATCCTGGTACTGGCCATACTGGGAAACTAAGCTATAGCTTCAAAGTCTTTAACAGTGGTACTAATCTTTGTGGTTCCCCTAGGGGTGTGGTATTGGTTTGGATTCATTATTATGGTAGGGAGAAGAAACTTCAATGGTTTCCATTTGGCCCTTCCCACCATACCAGTCAGAGAGCCACTGTGGGGATTGTATCCTGTAATAGAAAAAATAATAGAGTAGAAAAATTGGGGAAATTGGAATAAACTGAGTTTAGTTGTATAATTATTAATAATAGCATTGTACCAATGTCAATTTTTTTTATTTTTGAGAAATGTACCATGGTATGTAAGATGTTAACATTAAGAAAGCTAACAATTTGACAAATTAAAATAACTGAAGTGTGAAGGTTACCAGCTTTAGATGGTGAACAGTCCCCTTCTTTCTTAGTTCTCAGTAAATGACAAGCTCTGACATAAAAATTCTAACTCCCACGCTCCTCCATTGACTGTCTCTTTCATTTCATCAGCCAGAACTCTGCCATGTGTCTAACCCTAAACCAAATACTAGAACAGGTGAACCAGATGATCATGTTTGATTGAGATTAGTGGTCCTCAGGCCAGCAGCATCAGCATCACCTGGGAACTTGTTAGAAATGCACATTCTTGGGCCTCACCCAGACCTGTTGAATCAGAACCCCTGGGAGTGGGGCCCAGGCCTCCAGATGATTCTGATGCAAGCCAACATTTGGAAGGTCTGGCTTAAATCTATCACAGTCCATTCAGAGGTTGGGGGAGGAACCTGAGCATCTTGCCTCCTAGAATAAAATCAGGGTTCTATAAACTAAGGAAGAAGAGAGTAATGCTGTTGGGTGAATGGCACTCTTCTATTATTTCCATTTAATTATTCCTAATTACATTATTTACCCATTGATTTCCTTGCTGACTCCCCGATCCAACTGCACACTTCTTGAGAGCATGAACTTTGTCTTTTATTAGTGTTTGTGTCCCTAGCATAATAGTAGGCACTCAATCAATGTTTGCTGGACACACAGATAAATGTTAAAGTGTCTCTCCTTTCTAATTGCCCAACCCCTTAACAGCTGCTTCCTGCTGCTTTCCACTCAAGGAACATTTTCACATCAGTTCACGTCAGTGAGCCAAGCGCTGTCTCTACCAGGGGCTCTGAGAACAATTACTCCTTTGCATATGGGTGCAAGTAGAAACTCTGGTTTCCTTAATGCACATTGGACCTTTATGCACATTCATTTTTGTTCAGGGGTGTTCTCAGAGAGCACTCCCATACAATAGCACAGAACTGAACACAATTGTGCTGAGTTCTGGCTGCCGACTCCTGGCTGGCAATCTTTCCCAGAGGCAGCTGTGTACTCAGAGTCAGACACAACCTGGAAATAAGCCTACAGGCTTCATCCACAGCAAAAGCAGCATTGAGGCAATGGCAGCTAGCAGCACTTATTTTGTTCTGCTCAGCACAGTGACCTGGACAAACCTCTTGGACTTTCTGAAGCCACTTGTATTAGGTCGCAACGCTTTGGGTTGCCAGCAACAGAGACCCAAATCCAAAGTGATGAAAATAAAGGCGTGGGGGAAGTCTCGTAGGCAGATACACCTAAAGTATCCTGGGGTAGTATCAGTTGCAGCTGCAGCTGGATCCAGATGCTCAGACAACATCCTCAGGAACCTTCTCTCTTCATTGCTCAACTAGATCTTTTTCTACTTGGCTTCATTCTCCAGCAAGCTTTCAAAAAGCGCTCCAGACTTGTATCCCATATGCTTGACACTCTCAGCAGAAAGCCCCTCTTTCACAAAAGTGTCAGCAAAAGTTCTGGGGCTGACTCTCCTCATCCTAACTTAAGTCACATAGACATTCCAGTGCAATCAATTGCTTAGGTTGGCATAAATGCCCAGCTTGGAGCAGGAGCATTAAGTAGGGTGAGTGGGGTCAGTCTCACCTGAACCACGTGGACTGATAATGAGGAAAGGTGTCCCCCCACCCTCCCCCAGCTAAATCCTAGCACTGTTACTAGAGGAGAGGGGAATGTCTGCTGAGGAGGCAAAAATCCACAGATGCCCAGTCTACCACTGTTTCTTATTTTGGGTCCCTGAGTAGCACTTCATAAAAAAGGCACCCACGTGCATGCAGAGCCAGGTATAAAATGATACTAAAACAAGGAAGAAAATAGAGTGCCTCCTAAAGACAGTACAGACTCTTTCCCAGCTATTTCTGGCTGGAAATAGCTCCCAGCGCTACACAGCAGGGCTGGGGGACGGCACCAACAGCCGCACTCTCCGTGTAATTTAATCCTCCGGAGCATCTGCCTGAACACTCAGCTCAAGAACGAACGTCCACCCCCTCCCACCCAGGGTTTCTTGGCCTGCTTTACTGTCTTTTGTAATCATCAGCTAACATCTGCGATATTTTATTCTCGGCAGGAAGGATTTTTTTTTCTCCCTTTCCCTCCTTCCTCCCTAGTTGAATGCAAAATAGAATAATAAAACAAGGCAGATGGGATTCTTAACATTATAACCTAAAGATCTGTTAAACTGGGATCCCTCCCCTCTGCCACCCCCTGAGGGCAAGCCCTCTCTTTCCAGCACTCTCCTGGCTCAAAGCCCTGGATCTATCCAGGAAAGAACTGGATGAAGCATAGTGACGGAGGATTCTGAGGAAGAGGGCACAGGGGTTAAGGGAAGAAAAAGCCACGGTAAAGAAGTAAAGGAGGTAAATCCAAGGGAGATAGAAAAGAAAGGGAAGATGTCCTTTGCTGTCTTTCAGGGAGCCTGTATATTTTCTGCAAGTAGACAACAATGCAAGCTCCATGTGGAGGTGAGTCTTTAAATTGATGACAAAATTGAGAACTTAATGCTGGACACAGTGGTACGTACCTGTAGTCCCAGCTACTAGGGAGGCTGAGGCAGGAGGATAGCTTGAGCCCAGGAGTACAAGGCTAGCCTGTGCAACATGGGGAGACCTCCATATCAAAAAAAGTTTTTTGTTCCAAGAAAAGCAGGATTACATTTTTTCCTAACAGATTTAGTTGACATAGTGTGTCCTTGGTTACCAAAATACTCACATAGCTTTGGGATTTTGAATTGGTTAGTGTTCATGACATGTGAAAAAGCATGTCACGTACTGTTCCATCTCAACCCCATAAAATTGGAAGTTGTGTATTTATACACACAGGACCTAGAAGGACACGTCAAACTGTAAACTGCTCATGATTGTGGATGACTTTCTTCTTTGCTTCTGTTTTTCAGTTTCATATACTGTACGTACTAATTTTAAAACATAAAGGTTATTTTTAAAAAAAATTTTTTAAATCAAGGATTTATTCTCTTCCCCCAAACCTAGCTCTTACCAGAAGTTCAAGAACTAACAAAATGACTAAAAGGCAGATAGCAAAGGAAGGAGAGACAATCTGGCTCAAGCAGTTCTAAACTGAGGTTTTCCACAGCAGGAGGAAAACTACAAGGCAAAGCTGGCAAAATAGGGCAGAGAGTACACCCCCAAATCTCCGGCTGCCCTGTGGACCCTCTAACAGACATTCTTCCAGACTCAGTGTCTGCACTTCATCAGCAAATCCATTTGTGCAGTGGATCAGACAGTTACTTCCTTTCCAACGCAGGGGTAAACCAAAGGGATTACATATTTATTTATTTTAAAAGCATTCAACTAGTAAATCACAAAGCATAATGCATCATAAAAGGGATATTTTGCTGATTTAAAAATTCTCTATTGAATTTGTTTCTCAAGTGAATATATTTCTTCTCCTCTACTGAACCTGTAACATTCCCCTACATGTGAATATTATAAGTTCTTTTCAAGGAACTTACTCCATCCTCCCAGAGGTTAAGTGAAAGCTAACTTCTCTATTTCTGGGTTTCTTCCTATGGGACCCTTCTCTTCCTCTTACAGACCCCAAAACTCTTGCGTTTCTTCCTCCTCTCCTCACTGGTTATCTTTTGTGTCTGCATTGGTCAGGATTGTTAGTGATAGACAAACACCCTCTCTAGTTAGTTAAAACACAAAGAGATTAATTAAAGAGCATTAGGTGGACTCAACCTATGGTGAGTTGTATAACTATTTCATTATATATTACAATGTAATAATAATAGAAATGAAATGCATAATAAATGCAATGTACTTGAATTATCCTGAAACCATCCCCCCCTCTCCAGTCCATGGAAAAATTGTCCTCCATGAAAACGGTCCCTGGTTCCAAAAAGGCTGGGAGCCACTGGCCTAATGCATTTCTGAGAGGACTAGGGAAACACTCAGTAGAATCTTCTAACTACAACCCCACTATTACCACCACAGGCCACTTAGCATCTCTGATCAGGATTCTCTTTACAATGCCAGGACATTCTGGTCACATCGTAGACATCTTAGATTTGTTTATTATAATTCCTAGCAGATAGCGTCTTATTTTAATATATTGGCATACTAATGACAAATTTTTTTACAGATGGAATTAAAATGCTTTAGGCAAAATTAGGTATCTTTTTTTAATTAATACAAAGATGCCAGCAGGTTAGCAGTAACCATGGCCATGACATCATATATGAAACAATAGAAACTTCACCACGGCTGTTCCAGAAGAACCAAAACCTCCACAGGGGTGCTTTCCAGAATGTTACCGAAACCAAAAGGGGTCCACCCTAGGTCCAGTTACTCCCCATGCAGATAGACAATTATTTAGATAATGAGGATTTGGGTAATAGGGATTGCCAAGGAAAAAAGGAAATTTTAATTCAGTCATTTTTAATGTGGGGCTAAGTGCACTGGGGCAGGTTGTATTGAAATTAACAAGGGGCTACGCGTAGTGGAGCAGATTAGTGAGGGATGGGGAGTCTTGGCATCAGTAAGTCTGCCTAGGGGTTGTCAGAATCTCAACTCCTTTGTCTTGCAGAAATTCTGCCATTTCTGAGAAACTCAAAAATGGTCAAGTAGTTAGTTAAAAGTTATAGGTTCTAGTCATTAAGCCCTACCGCCCTGAGAATCTAAAACATGAGAGGGAAAGGATTATAAAAAGTATATAGGAATCACTGAAATTCATTCATAGAGGCAGTTACAAAAATATGTAGAGCCTTCAGCCAGGGTCTCACTTCCACTTTCACGTGTCACCCAGTGGGTGGTCTGGTGGAATGGCAGTCTCACGAGAACCCTAGCTGCAAAAGAGTCCGATGCTGTCCAACCCCTGCACATACGAATTTGTGGAATGGTGTTCTTTGAGCCAATCCACAGGGCAATCTCTGAGATTTGCAGTGGAGCATATCACATCTCCTTGTTCCCCCTTCTTTGCTGCCTCTGAAAAAAAAAACTGCTTAGACTCTGCTCTTTAAATGATTCTGCTGGGACAGGGCACAGTAGCTCATGCTGTAATCCTAGCACTTTGGGAGGCCAAGATAGGAGGATTGCTTGAAGCCAGGAGTCTGAGACCAGCCTGAGACCCTGTCTCTACGAAAAATAAGAAAAATTAGGCAGGTGTGATAGTGTGCACCTGTAGTCCAAGCTACTTGGGAGGCTGAGACAGGAGAATCACTTGAGCCCAGGAGTTTGAGGCTGCAGTGAGCTATGATCGTGCCAGCGCACTCCAGCCAGCCTGGGTAACAGAGAGAGTCCCTGTCTCTATAAAAAAAAATAAATAAATGAAAGGTTCTACTGATACCTATAGTGAAAATCTGAGGAGCCATGCAGGAAAGAGAGATTCTGGAATCAGCAAAAGTATCCCTTTTTATGATGTATTATGCTTTGCAATTTACTAGTTGACTGTTGTATTATATTTGTAAGGCTATTGAAAATCTCAGAAAGTTCTCTGTGTTATTTCTTCAGTTTATATTGAAATGCAAATGAGCTCTGGTTCACCTCGGTAATCTGAGCACGCACATTAATAATTACCCCTGCCAACACCTGATACTTCATCAAAACTACTGTGAAGGAAGAGAATGGAAGGAAGGTATCAACAGCTGAGGGATTTCAGAGGCCTGAGGGTGGAGGAAGTCGCTGCCTCTAAAATACAGGGAGTGCCTGACCCAGAGGAGGAAGCAGACAGCCCGACAGAGGGTCTGTGTCAAGTGGTCAAACTGTCCCTGAACAGCAGCAACTCCTGCAGCTGCCAGGTCTGCTGCCTTGCCAAGCTTCCATAGATCTGGCCATGCCAGATAGTTGTAGTTTATCGCTCACAGCACAGCAGGCAGCACAAGCCCCATGTTCCCATCAATTCTGCTGGCCCCCCAAACCTCGCAGGGGCAATACAGTGTCAGCCAGGTCAATGCTGTCACTGAGGAACACTGAGCCTATGAAGCCCCCAATTTGCTGGGGGACCTGCTAGCAAATCTGCCCCACCTTTGCCCCAGAGGAATATATTACCTTTATTATAGTGGTCAGGAAGCAAAACTGTCCTCTGACATAGAGGGAGACAATAGCTCTAACGTTCAGTGATGTTTGCTAAGCAAACAATCTTGAGAAGACTGGTCAAAAGTTGTCAAAAAATGCATAGGAACACCAGAGAGAATGACCTCCCAACATTCTGTGGGTATGAGAGAGGCAGGTGAAATGAGGTGTAAAACGAGGGGTTAAAACAAGGTCTTCAGTGGGAGGAGCCATGTCCAAGTAGCCAGGGCTCCAACCCTGGCAGGCAGGTGGGAGTCTTAAGCTATAGCTTTCCACCCCTCAAATTCCAGGACCAATGTAGGGAGATCTCACCCCATGAGTTTTAAGGATATAGCCTCTTTTCTGGGGCTTAGTGAAGTCACAGGATGTTATGAAGTGTAGGATAAACCATTACAGGAGCTAAGCAAAGGTTTGGGGACAGACAGGAGCCGCTAGGTTGCACTGATATGGAAAGAGGTGCTGCCTACTACTGAAGAGGTTCCCAAGGGGTGTCAGTGGGAAGCAGAGCCTGCCGAGCCCCTGGGGGTATGTCATGACCAGTGGAGACCACTGGTCTGCAGATGACTCAGCTCCCACTCTGTTCCGGTCCTTGAACAAAGCCCTTTCATGAAAAGCCCCTTATTCCTGTCCACGTGGGCCCCTCAGGCCAGGCCCTCTCTCAGGGGAGCCCTGAAACCTCCATCCACATTCCCCTCCTCCCCTGGAGATGGTCACCTCCTAGGACCACGCTAGAGAGACAAAGCCTGGGGGAGTCAATTGTGGCTACAGAACAGAAGGTAAACCCTACCAGCCTCAACAAGGTGAAAGTAAAATTACAGATGTCAGGAATTGGCAAGGAGAACATGCAGAGATGAGTTTAAGGGAAAGTCAAGCTTTTTTTTTTGCTTTTAATGAAAGGAGAAGTCAAGAAGATACTGCTTGAAATCACTGGAACAAGAAAGAGAGATTTCAGTCTGTTACTTAATGTTAAAACAGTAATGTAGAAGAACTAAAAATAACAATGTCCCTCTATGGGGAGGGGAGTGTGAATGAGCGAAATCCTT
This sequence comes from Lemur catta, assembly GCF_020740605.2. Classification (NCBI taxonomy): domain Eukaryota; kingdom Metazoa; phylum Chordata; class Mammalia; order Primates; family Lemuridae; genus Lemur; species Lemur catta. The sequence continues at coordinate 20,703,137 of NC_059139.1, read as the reverse complement.
ATCTATCACAACAGGAAGTCAAGAGATAATGTCTAAATCAGGAAATAGCAGCATAAGCATAGTATTTAGACACACAGAGGTAATTACCTAAAAATTGAAACCAAGCAGCTGCCTCTAGGCACAGGGATAGGTGTGCACATTTGTAGAATTTGATTTAAAAAAGAAAATCATGTGCCTGTAATACTTTGGTTAATATGTTAAACAATTTTAAGAGCTATAAATGGGGTTATGCCTGTCTCCCCACTCTTCCTGTGTGTTTCCATGAATTAAAAGGTTCTTAAGCGTTTTCCCTTCTTCCTTTACTTCTGGTAAGAATTATCAATCTAGCCCTCTCTTCCCAGTCCCACAAGCACCGATACTAAAGGATGTTCACCAAAATTAAGGATGTCCGGGCCGGGCGAGGTGGCTCACGCCTATAATCCCAGCACTCTGGGAGGCCGAAGCGGGCGGATCGTTTGAGCTCAGGAGTTCGAGACCAGCCTGAGCAAAAGCGAGACCCCGTCTCTACTAAAAATAGAAAGAAATTAGCCAAACAACTAAAAATAGAAAAAATTAGCTGGGCATGGTGGCACATGCCTGTAGTCCCAGCTACTCGGGAGGCTGAGGCAGGAGGATCACTTGAGCCCAGGAGTTTGAGGTTGCTGTGAGCTAGGCTGACGCCACGGCACTCTAGCCAGGGCAACAGAGTGAGACTGTGTCTCAAAAAAAAAAAATTAAGGATGTCCAGTGTATCAAACATTTGGCTGAACCAAATGCCCAAGACCAAGATGAGGAATTTCCCTGTTAAGTATTTATTCATTCATTCACACATACATTCATTCATTCAACATATACTTTGTGACTGCTTAATACGCACTAGACACTGGGGATCCACCGGTGAGTTTGACAGAATAGTACGCTGCCTTCGAGGAGATTATAGTCCATTAAGAGAGAAGCCTGATTAACTCATGACACAATAAACTTTGCTGTGACAAGTGCCATGAAGTAAAAATAAATGTATAGGAAGCCATGAGAGCTAGATGTCACCTCTGAGATCGAGAGGCAGGGGAAACTGTCAGGTGAGAGGAGCTCTAACATATTTCAACTGTTTTCATATTTCTGGGCACTCACAGCCCAATTCTCAACTATTAATAGTACAGCAGTCTCAGATACAACTGTATCTGCCTGGCCATACCTTACAGCACTTTGTCCTCTTTGGCACCTTGCCCTACCCTGACGCTGCATCTGAGAAGACAGGCAGAGTTCCTTCTGCCCCCAGGGTGTTTGTCTTCCCCCCAACCTGCCACCCCATCCCTGTGTGCAGAGACCAGTGTCCTCTTACGTGGGCATCCATCAACTTCCACGCCCACAGGGCTTCTACTCCACTTCCCCCAGTCACAGACATCTTTATGAAGTCCAGGGTGCCAGGGTGCTGGGGCATGGCTTTTGCATCAGATGATTTCTAAGTCCTTCCCGTTCCCTTCAGTGCTGGGCCATTAAAACTCAAGCTGAACTGAATGTGGAGGAAGGTGGCAAGGACATTACAAGAAATACACAGTGAATAGATGAATATTGCCCTGCCCTGTATTTCTAAGGGTGACTATTCACAACTGATAATAAATGCTTGTAATATGAAACAGTTATTTATTGCTGCTCTTATTATTTAATATTTATAACAGGTATTTATTCCACACAATAAAAAAATACATATGATCAAAATATAAAAGACAATCGAGTAACACTTTGGTATAATGATGACGACTCCGCAGTGGAGCCAGTGTCCAGTCTAACTGTGCTAGTCCCTCCTGCCCTACTGTGTTAGGCCTAGGGGAAGGAGGGAGCTCACACCAAAAATAGGAGTTGTCGAAGTGTGTCCTTGGTGGCTTCCCACCCCTTCTGATGTTACTCCTGCAGGCTCTTCTCAATTCTCACTCCTGCCCCAAGTACCTGATGCCCCATTAGTGGCTGATAACTATTTTTTTTTTAATTTTAAGCACTTTCTTTAGAGTACAAAAATGTATATAATTGGATGTATATCATATGTAATAGGATTTCATGTTTTTTTAACACTAAGATTCATGATACCAAGGAGTCTGTATGACAACTTAGTATTCCTTTAAAGCCGTGGTTCGGCTCTGTCGCACAATGGACAGTTCATTGGAATTCTAACTCAAAGGTTATGGGTGCATATTTTTAAAAAGTAAAAAAAATCATAAAACTGTGGTTCCAAAGCAGAGACATTTTTGTCCCCCAGAGAGCACTTGGGAATGTCAGAAGACATTTTTGGTGGTTACAGCTGGAGGAGGGGGTACTACTGGTGTCTAGTGGGTAGAGGCCAGAGATGCTACTTCCCGTCCTATGTGCAGGACAGCCCAAAACAAACGGTTGTCAGGCCTGAGATGTCACCTCTGAGATCGAGAGGTGCTTTAGAGTGTTAAAAAATTTGTTATTAAGATGTACTCTACACACAGTAAAATTTGTCCTGTTAATGTACTGTTCTGTGAGGGTTTTTTTTTTATCATTTACATTTGTATGCTTATATCTGGTATGTTTAGTAGATAAGGAAGGCTGCAGTTTTTAAGTCTCTATCTTTTGTGGTTTGCTTTGGTTTGGATGTTGTCCCTTGAAGTCAGGGAGAGCCCTGCTTCACGAGGGGGAGGAATAAATTACTGTGACTTTTGCCAAATGAGTAATGAGGCGGAAGGAGTTAAGTATCTAAAAGGGTCTCACACTGCCTGACACATGCGAGAAATTTATTAAATATTGATCCAGCACATGAACGAGAGGAACGATGTTCTGTTCGAGCTGGAAATCCATGAGACCCCTGTTTCTCATATTCATCACCCAATCCTATTGATTTTACATTTTTACTGTCTCTTGAATCAGCACTTTTCTATCTCCAATGCTTCCTGCTGGCTCCAGTGGCCATTCTTTCTCGCTTGGACTACGAGGCAGCCCATGGCCAGAACTGCCGCAGGCCTGATGCAGCTTCCTGGACCACTAGACTTACGGGGCAATGAGACCCAGGAGACAAGACCGGAAAAGGGGAGCTGGGGGCCTACAGAGCAACCTAGGAGTTTATTACAACTAAGAAATTTTTTAAAAAACAACGGTCTTCCACACTAGCTATGGTGCATGACTTCATCTAGCATGAAGTTAATCCAAAAACGGAGCTGTTTCATGTCAAAAACAGGAAGACAGACTCTGGGGCACTTTGGAGAGAGCTCTAATTTTATTGGATCTACAGTGTCAGGAATAGGAATCAGAGGGAGGATAAAATCCATAAAAGAAAGCAGAGTGGAGGAAAATAAAATCTGACATGGAAACTTTGAGCTTGAACTAACAGATCTCCCAAGGAACGCTGCAACTTACAAGGGATTGTAAATCGTCCAGACCGGGACCCCAGCCGGCTTCCTGGGTTTGTGACCTGCACAGTTGCACAGGGCACCCTGTGCAGAGAAGGGCCCTGCTCTTAGTTAATGCTTTACTGTCAACATCTTGAAATTCTTAATAATTTTTTAATAAGGGCCCAAACATTTTCATTTCTCATCAGTTCTCGTAAATTATGTAGCCAGTCCTGAAAAAACCACCTACTTTATGGTACCCGGAAAACAGAAGCTCTAAGTAACTTTGCGTTTTCACTTTAGGTAAAGCTAATTCCTTTCTTCAAGGAGAGGCTCCTTTTTCCCTATACTGACTTCACACTGGGGAGTAAGTTAGGGGGGAGCCAGAACGGACATGAGTGCCCCACCCAGATCCTCTTGACACTGCTGCACTCTGAAGGCCGCTCACCACCGACACCCACAACTCCTCCTGAAGACTCTTTTCTGGCCACGGAAGCCTGCCTGGCCTGCAGGCAGTGCAATCCTGAAGTACTAGACAGAAATAGCCGTCACAGGGAGATGAGGTGAGCTCCTAGCACAGCCCACCCTCTGGATGGATGCCTCACTCACTCTTTTCTAGTAAGCTGTGACTTCCTTTGTTGTTGATGCAGCTGGGCCATCTGCTCACAGCCTTGAAACAAAACAAATACAACTGACAAACAAAAGATGGAATGTAGGTTCTAGGAATTTCTGTGTCAGTTTTCTCTTTTCTTTCTGTATACAAGGAGAGGGGTCTTTTCTTGTGATGTAGTCTTTGATGACAAAATTGAGAACAAATGGTAGTCTCACCCACTCAGTTTTTGCCATATTTGCAGAGAACTGATGACATGGTCTAAAAGTAAACTAATAAGAAAGAATAAGCAACCAGCTCAAAGAGTTTTCAAATGAAAACTAAAATAATCTAGAGTTAAATGCAATCTTTAATTCATTGTCTTTATAAGCCTGGTTTAGCACCAACAGCTGTAGGGTATTGGCCAATTGAAGGGTTAACAACTTCTATGGCCTCTGCGAAGAGGCTGGGAGCCCCCCACACCTGGAAGTAATCATCTGCGCCTGGCTCCTGCCCAGGCCCAAGCCAGGTCTCTGACTGAAATCCATGCGCCCCCTGGTGGTGGAGGTAAACAACACTAGAAAATCGCCGGTTTTTATATTCTTGTATTTCACCTCTCTCTTCCATTCACACCTACACAGAGCTTTTTCGGGGATCTGCAGGTACAGAGTCCTCCTCAAAGCTGCAGCGGAGCTGTTTGACAGGTAAGAATGTCATAGTTCTGGTGGCATCCCCACACATAACCTGTACACATCAAACGTTTGCTGGGTACTTTGATACTTCACAAATGTAGACATTGAGCAACTCTTAAAAGCACAGTTCTTGTCTGGCCCAATTCCTACACACAAAACCAGGCTAACCCACTAGTATATGGCACAGAAAGCAGTCAATAAAAATCAAGCCTCAATCACTTCAGCCCCACGTTCAGCCTGGATCCTCTGGCTTCCCAGCACCCCCACCAATCCCAGTCCTGACCAGTTTCTCCCCTCCCACACGGGGTCTGCTTTTCCAACCCAACACTCAGCCCTCATTGTGGATCCCAGAATCTGCTCCCAAGGCAGAGCTTACATTCACTTTGTAATCCTGAGGTCCCTGTGGCCAGCACATCCACCCCCTTCCCACCACTCCAGTTAGAGAAAATCTCACAACTCCTAACCTGGAAGTAATAGAAAAAGTCCTACGAACCTTTAAAAGGGGCTTGGCATTAACCAAACACTCTACTTACACAATTTTTTAAATTTTAACTATAAATTACACAGACACATTCTGTTGTTTTTAAAAATTCAAATACAACATACAGAATCCATTGTTATTAGTTTGCCACATGTCCTTCCAGAATTTTCTATATATATTCACATACATACATGTACGTAGAGTTTTGTTGTTTGTGGAGCTTTTTTCCCCACATAAACGGGGCCATATTGCACCTATATTCCGCTTTTTCTTTTGTAGCTTGATTTTCTAAATTAACAATGAGACTTGTTTAATCAATAAATCTTTCCATGTGTATACCTATGGAGCCACTTAGTTCTTTTTTAACTGCTGTATACTACTCCACAGTATTTAGAAAGGCAGAATAATATTCCTTTCTTCCTTTCCTAAGTCTAAAATCAATGGAGAAATAAGACAATGAAAGCAGACAGATACAAATCAAAAGCTGACATAAATCAAATGCCAGCGTTGTTAGCAAGCTATTTGGAAAATATGTTTTAAGGGTGTATCTAAGAGAATTTGCCAATAGTTTACCCCTGAATGAATACAGGCTTACCTATTGGGTTGCATGCATCCCTGGACATCCACTGTGTGTGTGAAGTAGGATTCAGAGCTTGCTACAGAGCAGGGCACAGGCCAGAACACCCTCCAGACAGATACTTTGGAAGATGGCAGGGAAAGAACTGAGCTAAAGTGCCCAGTCCCTTGTACCTAACTCACCAATCAGGCAAACCATAGGGATGAGTGAGCAGATAAGGGTGGAAGAGAAGACAAGAGTATCATTCTAAAATCTAACAGAGGCCAGGGAAATAGAGATTCCCCTAAATATTTTCCAGATCTTTATTCTTGTAACTCTTTTACCTCAAAATCTGCATGAGCATGGCTAATTCCATTCCCTCAATACCAGCCACTGCTCTTTTGTAGATCTGTCTCATGGACAGTGTACTTTGGCCTCAGGAAACTAACATGGGTTAGGATAGTACATTAACTTCTAGACCATGATGTGTTTCATATTCTGTTTCCCATCAAAACATGCCCAGTCACATTGTTCACTGTAATTCACTAAATATCATATAACTAAATAAAATGATAGCAAAAAGATACTCCTTTCAAAAATGCAGTATCTAACATAAAATAGTTCATATACGAAAAATTCACAGCTGCCATCATATTCAATGGTGAAAGACTGAAAGTTTTTCCTCAAAGATTAGGAACAAGACAATGTTCCTAGCCAGAAGTCCTAACAAGAACAACTAGGCAGGAAAAACAAATAAAGGGCATCCAAATCAGAAAGGATCAAGGCATCTGCTCACAGATGACATCATTTTATACATAGAAAACTCTAAATATCTCACAAAAAACTGTTAGAAATAAATGAAATCAGCAAAATTGTAGGATCAAAATCAACACCAAAAAATCAGTTGCATTCCTATACATTAACAAAAAACAATCCATAAAGGAAATTAAGAAAACAAGTCCACTTACAATAGCATCAAAGAGAATGAATTACTTAAGAATAAACTTAACTGAGGAGGTGAAAGACATGTATACTGAAAACTACAAAACATTGCTGAAAGATTTAAAGACACAAATAGGCTGGGCATGGTGACTCAAACCTGTAATCCCAGCACTTTGGGAGGCTGATATATGAGGATCACTTGAGCCCAGGAGTTCATAACCAGGATAGGCTACATAGCAAGACCCTGTCTCTACAAAAAATAAAAAAAATTAGCCAAGCATGGTGGTGTGTGCCTGTAGTCCTAGCTACTCAGGAAGCTGAGCAAGAAGATCACTTGGGCCCAGGAGTTTGAGGTTGCAGTGAGCTATGATTACACCACTGCACTCTAGCCTAGGCAACAAAGCAAGACCCTGTCAAAAAAAAAATGACACAAGTAAATGGAAAGACATCCCATGTTCATTGATTAGAAGATATAATATTGTTAAGATGTCAGTACTACCCAAAGTGATCTAAAGATTCAATGCAATTCCTATCAAAATCCCAATGATTTTTTTTTTCAGAAAAAGAAAAATCCATCCTAAAATTCCTATGTAATCTCCAAAAACCCTCAATAGCCAAAACAACCTTAAAACAGAAGGATAAAGGTAAATGTCTCACACTTCCTGATTTTGAACTACAGTTATTAAAGCTGCAGTAATCAGGCTGGGCATGGTAGCTCATGTCTGTAATCCCAGAACTTTAGGAGGCCAAGGCAGGAGGATCACTTGAGCTCAGGAGTTTGAGGCTGCAGTGAGTTATGACCATGCCACTGCACTCCAGCCTGGATGACAGAAAGAGACTGTGTCTCTAAAAAATAATAAAAACAATAAGCTACCATAATCAAAACAGTGTGGTACTGGCATAAAGGCAGACATACAGACTAATAGTATAGAATAGAGAGCCCAGAAATAAACCATAATCCCTAACATATGTGATCAAATGATTTTTAACAGGGTTGCCAGGAACATGCAATGGGAAAGGGACAATCTTCTCAACAAATGGTGTTGAAAAAACTAGACAACTACATGCAAAAAAATGAAGTTGGATTCTTACCTAACACTATATACAAAAATTAACTCAAAATAGATCAAAGACCTAAATGTGTGAGCTAAAACTATAAAACTCTTAGTACAAAACACAGGGGAAAAGCTTCATGACATTGAATTTGGCAATGATTTCTTGGATATGACATCAAAAAACACAGAAACAAAAGCAAAAATAAACAAATGGTACTATATCAAACTTAAAAACTTCTGTGCAAAGGGCACAATCAACAGAGTGAAAAGGCAACATATGGAATGGGAGAAAATATTTGCAACTCATATATCTGATAAGGGATTAATACCTAGAATATGTAAAGAATTTCTACAACTTCAAAGAAAGCACAAAGAACCTGATTAAAAATGAGCAATGGACTTGATTAGACATTTTTCCAAAGAACATATACAGATGCCAATAAGTGCATGAAAAAAATGCTCACAATCACTAATCATCGGGGAAATGCAAATCAAAATCATGATGAGATACCAAGTCACTCCCATTAGGATGGCCATTATAAAAAAATACACAGAAAATAAATATTGACAAGTATGTGTAGAAATTAGAATCCTCGTGCATTGCTGGAGGGAATGTAAAATGGTGCAGCCACTATGGAAAAGAGTATTGATTCCTCAAAAAATTAAAAATGGAATTACCATATGCTCCAGCAAGTTCACTTCTAGGTATATACCTAAAGAACTGAAAGCAGGTACTCAAACAGATATATACACACCCATGTTTTTAGTAGCATTATTCACAATAGCCAAAAAGGGGAAAAAGCCCTAATGTTCATTGACAGATGAATTGATAAACAAAATGAGGTTTATACATAGAATATTATTCAGCCTTAAAAAGAAAGGAAATTCTGACATATGCTACAACATGGATTAGCCTTGAAGACATAGTGCTAAGTGAAAGAAGACAGTGTCACAAAGAAAAAAAAAAATGTATGATTCAACTTATATGAGGAACCTAGAGACAGAAAGCGTTAATAGAATGGTATTTGCCAGGGGCTGGAGAGAGGGGGAAAGGGAAATTATTGTTCAATGATTATGGAACTTCAATTTGGGAAGAGGAAAAAAGTTTTGGAGATGATGGTGATGGTTTCACTGAGATGGTCAATTTTATGTGTCAATCTGACTGGGCTAAGGGATATCCAGATAGCTGGTAAAACGTTATTTCTGGGTATGTCTGTGAGGGTGTTTCTGCAAGAGATCAGCATTTAAATTGGTGAACTGAGTAAAGTAGTTGGCTCTCCCCAGTGTAGGTGGGCACCATCCAATTTGTTGGACTTGGACTGAATCACACCATTGGCTTTCTTAGTTCTGTAGCTTGCAGACAGAGTATCATGGGACTTCTTGTCCTCCATAACTGCATGAACCAGTTCCTATTGTGAGACAAAGTAGCAAACACAAAAGACCATCTTTGCTAAATTCCGCTTGAACCCCTGACCCTGTGAATACATGCAGCTCTCCAGAGGAATGCTCTGAGAACAAAACAGGATAGAGCAAGTACATGCCCCCCCACCATGTCTCTTACTTAAGTCACTATATTCCTTAACAGATAAATGACTCTCATCCTTTCCTTTTCCTACATACAAGATAATGTCTGACAGGGTAAGTGATTATGCCTCTGTAATCTATAAGCAGATACTCTTACACCCAAATATTGATGTGATTCGGTAATTTCTGAGCAAGCTTGATGTGATTTTGCATGTACTGAACTCCCACCCCCTGTAAATAAGAAACGGGCTGAAATACTGTGCTGGTGTAGTCTGATAACACCTATCTAAAGGGCTGCTGCCAGGCTATGGTTTTCAGTAAGACTTCTAAATAAAACTAATTTTCATTCTTTAAAAGCTTCATTTTTTTCTTTAGTCGACACTATAATATATCTCTATCTACCTATCTATGATTGTATTAGTCAGGGTTCTCTACAAAGACAGAATCAAAAGGAGATAAATATAGACATATAGACAGATATTGAGGAGATTTTTTAGGGGGGTTGGCTCATGTGATTATGGAGGCCATCTGCAAGCTGGGGATCCTAGGACGCTGGTAGCATGGCTCAGCCTAAGTCCAAAAGCCTCAGAAGCCAACGATGTCACTCTCAGTTCAAGGCCAAAGGCCTGAGAACCTCGAGAGCTGCTGGTGTAAGTCCTGGAGTCCAAAGGCCAGGGAGCCTGGAGTTGTCCAAGGACAAGACAGGAAGTATATGTCCCGGCTCCAGCAGATAGCTTGAGTTATTTGCCTTCCTCTCCGTTTTTGCTCTCTCTGGGACTCCAGCAGAGTGGATGATGGCTGCCCACATTCAGGGTGGATTTCCCCACTTTGCATACTCAGACTCACATGCTAATCTCCTCTGGAAACACCCTCACATACTCCTCCAAAAATAATGGTTTACCAGGTTTCTAGGTATTCCTTAATCCAGTCAAGTTGACACCTAAAATTAACCATCATAATGATACACGTCCCTTGGTTCTGTTTCTCTGGAGAATCCTGACTAATACACACAGCAATGTAAATGTATTTAATGCCACTAAACTGTACTCTTAAAATGGTAAATTTTATGTACATCTTACCACAATTTAAAAATGCTATATCTGCAACAGAGATTTTTTAAATTAATTAATTTATTTATTTATTTGCTGAGACAGAGTGTCACTCTGTTACCCCAGCTAGAGTGCAGTGGCATCATGATATTATAGCTTACCGCAAACTCCTGGGCTCAAGCAATCTTCTCGCCTCAGCCTCCCAAGTCACTGGGACTACAGGTGTGTGCCACCATGCTCAGCTAATTTTTCTATTTTGTAGATATGGGGTCTGCTCTTACTCAGGCTGGTCTCAAACTCCTGACTTCAAGTAATTCTCCCGCCTCAGCCTCCCAAAAGTGCTAGGATTATAGGCGTGAGCCACCATGCCCAGCCCAACATAGAGATTTGAATGCACTGTCCTTCCTATTATGCCTCTCTCAGAGAAACATTAAAGTCCAAAAATTGAATTCCCTTATCCTTGTAAATTAAAATTTAAAGAGAATAAAGGTCAAAAATATTTAGTTAAAATCCAAAATTCTTCCTCTTCAATTTCTTACTATGTTCGGTTTCTGTCTGAGGGTTCTAAGACTGGTGCCCGGTAGAGTCAAGTTCATCTCAGCAAATCGCCCTCTCACTGATGTCCACTGGAATGAGTATCGTTCTTTTAAGATTTCAGACGTTGAATCCGTTCAATGATAAGACTCTAATGTTCCTCTCTTTTAAAGACTCCAAAGAGTAAATAGGACTCACAAGACTGTCATAGCACCAAGCCCATACCTATCATATTTGGAAACTCAAGCAATCCCAAATCCTGCCCCCTCCAACCCGACAATGTTTCTAAAAACTCAAAGCTTACTCTAGAAACTTATGATTACCAAAGATCGAGACAGTGGGTGAGATCTGGGAGAAGGAGAATAGGTGGAGAAACCCTTTTGTTTCCAGCCCTACAAGAAAGTTGGTCATTCCATGTCAGCTATCTGGAGACATAAAAATAAACTACATCAGAAAGAACTCCCTCAAGAGGCAAATTAGAGAACCTGACATTTGATATATCTAGAAGAAAAAATGCCTTCTCCTTTGGAGGGTGGCATTTGAGACGTTCCTGCCTCCTTACAAAGTCACCGTGTTTTATTTGAGGTTCCTTTCTTAGCCATCTAGCTGATTTCAACCCTCTCAGTTTCAATTTCCCCTTGTGTTCCTGGCCACTCATTCTCTGTCTGGTGATAGCCTGCACACTGTCTCCTGAGCAGACATTTTAGCCCTCTGCTCCTCTTGCCATAGAATTGCCCAAGCCCATGCAGAGCTGAGATTCAGTACAGAAGCCCCAGGAAAGCCATTCTTACCACCAGCATTCATTGGGAATCACCCCTGGGCCTTTGAAATCTGCCTCTTTCCCCCAGTCCCCACATTTGTTTCAGCTGGAATCAGCCCCAGCAAACTCCAAACTGAAGCATCTCTCTCGATGCCTAGAGGCCCAGGGAAAGCCTATACCTTTGCTTTTCACATCTTTGAAATTCTATTTGAATATCAGGTCTTGAATTGCTTTCCTGTGGTGTGCCTTTTTCTGCAGCAGTGGAATGTGCCTCTGGGGCTCCATGTTGCCCTGTAGTAGCTCCCAGGAAGATTTTAAGCAGTTTGGCCAGCTACTTGTGTTGGTTTACTCTCTTCTCTAACTCACCGGGCCTGAGCGCTTTCACCTCCACCTGCTTTCTGCTTTCTGGCCCAGATGTTTGTTTTTCTCACGTCATTCTCTGCAACTTATTTTGTGAGGTCCCAGAGAGAGAAACATAAAATCAGTGAGCCCTGGGTTTTCTGAAAGCATTCATTTTCAAACAAACAACAAACAAATTCTAACATCATCTTTCTGCCTCAAATAATTCTATCCTGTGGATAGGTATTCTCTCTTCAAAACATTTAACAAAGTCTAGACTTACTATTGTTCTGTCTGTCCCACCTTTTTAATGTTTCATAGTCCTTAGGCCTCTCCTTGGAGTCCAAGTCTATATATATATTTCAGGCATGTTCCCTCAGGGCCAGATAATATCCATTTCCCACCTACAGCAAATGACATTTACTCAGTAATGTCCTGGTTATGTGGAGGCTTATTTTTCTGATTTTTTAAATGATGGTAAACTATACATAACATAAAGTTTGCTATTTTAACCATTTCTAAGTGTATGGTTCAGTGGCATCAAGTCCATTCATATGGTTGTATAACCATTACCACCATCCAGCTCTAGCACTTTTGTTTTTAATCACTCACATTTTACACCCAGCACTTTTTAATCATCCCAAACTCAAATTCTGTACACTTTAAACAATAACTCCCATCTCCTCTCCCCTACCCCAGCTCCTGTCAATCAATCAGCCACCACACTGCCTGCTGTCTCTATGAGTCTGACTACTCCAGGCACCTCACATAAGTGGAATCATACAGTATTTGTCCTTTTACATCTGGCTTATTGCACTTAGCATAATGTCTTCAAAGCACATCCATGTTGTAGCATGTGTTAGAATTTCCTTCCTTTTTTAAGGCTTAATAACACTCCATCCTGATCTTCTAAATCTACCCCAGTCTTCTTATGTAATTCCCTAGTTGTTTATTGTGGATCCTCCATCTAAAGATTAAAGAAGACCTTTTGTTACCGAAGCCGAATCAGAAGAACAAGAACAAGTGGTTTGGGGAGGAAGGAAAGAGACATTACTTTGTCGGCCAATGAGGAGGGTTGAGACTCCTGTCTGAAATGCTATCATCCTAAAAGCAGAAATACAGAGCTTTTAAAGGATGGGTTCTCAGTTCAGGCAAGCACTGTTCAGCTACAGTTGATGACTCTGATGGTCCCATCTCCGCTGAAGACAATCCCCTGACCTCCACCCAGGCCCTCCCTTTACCAGCTCAGGCTGAGCCAACTTCTGTAGCACAAACTAAAGACTTATCCTGCCTCTCCCAACCACTGGCCTGAGGCAGGGATGCAGGTTTTAGTTCTCAAAAAGGAGTGGAGGATGTTTTAAAGAGACAGAAAATATTTTTGCCATTTTTTCAGGCCATTCTGTCTACTACATATTCCCCACTCTCAATATTTCCCTTCCGTATCTATGGGAGAAGGGGTCACTAGTCTGTTATACTTTCTCAATAGTTTCTTGAACCTGGCTCCTTTAGAGGAGTCCCTTTAATCTGTTGAGGTCGTATTTTCTGAAATCTAATTAGATTGCCCTGAGTCCAGGTAATCTTCCTGATCTAGTGATAACAAGATAATTCCCTTTTTTAATCTCTTCCTTAATGACTCTTTTTTTTTTAAGGACTGAACACACTTAAACAGAAGAGGAGAAACTATGTTATATTCCAAACTAATAGACATAGATAAATAATCTGAATCTTAGAAAATATTAAATTATATCTAGAACCCTTTGATTTTTTTTTCATTAAGCCCATTTCATTCTAGAAGAGGACTGTTTGATTTTTAAGACTGATAATGAATGATATATTTTAGAACAATTTGATTTTTTTTAAGTGGCTAAAAATAAACACAGTTTTGGCACTTGAAGGGGCAAGTTTGCATTACATGGAAATATCAGTTACGTGGAATTCTCATTCCCCACAGTTTTGCTTTTAGTTTTTTTCTGTTGCTTGTTTTGTTTTTCTTTTTTTTTTTTTTCCTTTTTTTCTTCTTTTCTTTTTAGGACACTCCCTAACAAACAATTTCCCCACAATTTTGGATAAACTAAGTGCTGCTATAATTCTTAGACATGAAGTCACTATAGAACCAAGCTCATAAATACAGACCAAGAAAGAGCTAATATTACCTGTAATTTTAAATAAACCTGAAAAAGACAGGTGCCTTCTCTTCTTATGCCAGGCGTGGGTACTACATTTCCCTGCAAGGGTGTGTGGCCCTTCGGGTTACAAGTTACAAGCTCTCTGTGTTCAAGTTCTCAGCCCTGTTGCTTCCTGCCAGAGAGAGATATGTTCACAGTCCTGTAATTTAAGCTTCCGAAAGGCTCAAATTTAGCCTGAAGGTAAAAATCAAGGAAGCTCAAATTTAGCCTGGAGGGTGAAAATCAAGGAATACTATCAAAGTAACAGTAACAAAGGAACAATCTTCTGCTTCTTACCCTTACCCTTGAGTTTCTCCCTTCTCATTCAAGATGTCTCCATGGTAACTCACTTGTGCCTCCAAACAGCCTGGATGGCCCTGTGGGAGACTGGATTACTGCTCTCAATTCTCCACTTTCTGCCTACAATAGAATTAAACATCCGCAGCCTTTGCCATGGGACTTTGCAGGGTCCCCACTAGAGTAGGCAGAGTACATTTTCATGACCCACTGATGTTGGGCTTGATTATGTGATTTGTTTGCCAATGGAATATTAATGGATGTCACCTGAGCAGAGGTTTTCAATGCACTTAGTTTGGGTTGGTTTCTTGAACCTCTGCCGTCTGCCGTGCTGGTCCCAGCAGGAAAGCCACGTGGGGTGAACTTAAACCAGACCCACAGCCTGAAGCAGAACCACCACAGCTGACCTGAACACCTATAGGTGAGAAACGTAAATGTGGTGTTGATGCTGTTGTAAGCCAGGAAATTCGGTGTGTTTTCTGACACAGAACCACTGCAGTAAACCCTGACTGATCCCACCCCTTCTTTGGCACATCCCTAGTGTTAACCATGCAGCTCCCGTGTCATTCCCGTATCACTCCTCACTGGACATGCCCTGTGACTCTTGCTGTACAGGTATGTACCCTCCCTGCTGTGGCCGGTGCCCTGTCTGTCATCCCTGTAACATCTCCCAAATCTCTGAGGTCAAAGGCAAAGTACAGCTCCCTTCCTTTGCTGCTGAAGTAAAACAGCTTTTTTCAACCCAGGTTAAACAATATGAGGCTGTAAAACACAGCCACCCTGTGCTGTTATCTACCGCTCTTAAGCTTGACTGAGTTTTTTCATTTTAGTACAAGAGCCTTCTCCCCAGGAGACAGATACATAACAACCAGGCCTAAAGATCATTTGAGATTCTCCTCAGGGCTACATTCAAACCATCTCTCCTACCAACTAAAACGGTGTTCAGAAGCCAATCATGAGCGCCCTTGCTGGGGTGAGTTGCTTTTTTTCTAGAACACCACCGGGAAGGTTAAAGTAAAGTCATTGTTCTCTAATTGGAAGTCCCTGGGGGCCAGCTGACAGTCTCAGTACACCAGGCACCAGGCCTTTTTGAAAGAAAAATTCCTGGTGGCCCAAGTGAAAATTGACATGAGCTCCATCATCTAAGCCTATACATACTCTGGGACTCTACCTAGGAAAAGTGGCTAGTAAATGGTATTTTCACTTTTCCATTCTCTAAAGAAGATATATCTGTATCAGACTAGTCTTGGAAGAGTCATTCATTCATCCTTCCAACAAAGACTTATTTACCTATGGTGCTAAGCACTAAAGACGCAAAGGTGAAAGAGACAAAGTGCGTGCCCTCATGAAGCTTACATTCCTGAGAGGAGGACGAGGGCAAGGAAACAGAAAATAAAGACATAGACACATAAGTATATCATTTTAACTGGTGATAAGTGCTACAAAAAAAAAAAAAGCAAGGCAAATGGCTGGAAAAAGTAGGGCTCTTTGACATAGAACGAGGGAAGACATCCCTGAGAACCTAAGTAGACACCTGAATCTAAGGATCTACCTGATCACAGGTGGGAACAAGCCATAAGTATGAAGGGAAAACAAACTAGAATAGGAAGAGCAAATATAAAGATCCTGAGGCTGGGCAAAATTCAAAGACCATGGTGATGGCCGGTGGCTGGAGGAAAGAGTGGGTGCACAGGGGCCAGGTCACATAGGGGTCTGTTGGCCATGTAAGGAATTTGGATTTTATTGCAAGTGGGAAAAGAAGCCACCAGAGAGAGTTGATCAGGGGAGTAGCTTGTGACCTAATCTTCACTGATACAAGGGACAAAGGAGGAAGCAGAAAGACCAGTTAGAAAGTTACTGCAATAGCCCAGATAAGGGATACCAGTGGTTGGGACTAAGTGGTAGGAGTGGAGGTAGTAAGAAGTAGTCAGATTTGGGGTAAAGTTTGAAGGAAGAGTCAATAGTACTTGGTGAGCAATTGGAGGTGAAGAATGAAGAAAAGAATCAAGGATGATGCCTTGGGATGGGCAGACCAAGGTGCCAGTGGGTCTCGGCAGGGGAATGATCCCAAGGCCTGTTTCACATATGGCAACTTTGAGATTCTCCTCTGTCATTTAGATGAGAATGTTGTGAAGACACTTGGATATGTGAGTTGGTGGTCAGGGGAGAGTCCAGGGATGGCAGTTTGAACACAGAAATCATTAGCTTTTAGATGAATTTGAAACTGTGAAGCAAGATGAATTCTCAAGGCAGAAATTATAATGAGAGAAGACCAAGGAGCTGGGGACAGCATCCAAGACATTCCAGTGTGTCTGGAATCCCCCAATCTGGATGATACCTTGAGAAATGTGAATCGTTCTCCCTTTGGAAATAATGGTGGATCCATGTTCTTGAGAGCAGAGGCTTCAAGGTTCTTGGTTACCCCTCCAGTTTTTTCATAGGCCCTGGTGTCTGTCCCTTGTTTCTGAAGCAGGAGATGTCTCAACTGGGGCTTCAGCTCTGAACCGGAAGGAACACAGCCAAATCAGGGCCAAGTTGCAGCCAGAGATTCAAAGTAGGCTGACAATTTACTGTGTGTTGTACATAGTTTCACACAAGTTCTGTGGCTAGGATGTCAATTCTGTTTTGTGGGAGGGGGAAGATCAGGATGAAGATTTCTTAGCATTTGAAATGTTCAACTGTCTTTTAAGCGAACCATTCAATTTTAAAAATATTAATAAGTCTTTCGTGGTTGCTAGGGTAGAAATGATCACCTGCAATCAAATTGTGCTGGCCATATCATAATTTTTTAAACCTTTCACTTATGAAGAATTTATACCTTACACATAAGTAGACCAAATAGTATAATGAGCCCCCCCCATATCTATCACCTAACCCTCAAAACCAACAACCCACGACAGTCCTGCCCCATTCACACCCTCATCCTTCCAAACTATTTTAAAACAAATCTCAGACATGACATTATTTGACCCATGAATACTTGAGTATATTTCTCTAAAAGATTAGTTTTTTTAATATACCCACATATAACTATCACACCTAAAAAAATTCCTTAATATTATAACATGTTCGGTCAATGTTCTAATTTCTAATTGTCTCATAAATGCTATAATTTTTTTTCTTTTTTTGGTTTGTGGAGGTTTTTTTTTTTAATGGGATCCAAATAATACCCCCACATTGCAAATGGTTACCATGTCATTTAAACCTTTTTAAATCATAAGTTCTCCTTTCACTGTGTTTTATAACATTTAGAATTTTTTTCTTTCTTGAGACAGAGTCTCACTCTGTCACCTGGGCTAGAGTGCCGTGGTGTCACCCTAGCTCACGGCAACCTCAAACTCCTGGGCTCAAGCAATCCTCTTGCCTGAGCTTCCCACGTAGCTGGACAACAGACACTCACCACCACACCTGGCTCATTTTTACTATTTTTAGTAGAGACGGGGGTTTCACTCTTGTTCAGGGTGGGTCACTTAGAATTAATCTGTTGAAGAAATCAGGTTCTTTATCCTGAGTAGTTTCTATCAGTCACAGATTTTGTTTATTTCATCATGTGGTTTATTAAACATTTTCCTCTGTCCTCTGTATTTTCTATAAACTGGTAGCTGGAATTAGATCATTATTTTGTAATGTAGAAAATTTTTAAAACCGAGAATTGCACAAAAAAAGAAAGCACAGAAGCACAGTTTACTCAAAGTTCCAACACTTTTAACCCTCTTTTTGAACAGTAAAGAGTAAAAAAGGGAGCACTCCCGTCTCCTGGAATCTCATCTCTCAGGAGTAATCACAGTTAACAATTTAGGGCTGGGAAGAAATAGTTCAAATTTTTAAAAATGAAGGAAGGTGTGATAGTTAATTTTCTGTGTCAACTTGGCTGGGTTTTGGGTTACCCAGACATTTGGTCAAACATTATTCTGAGTGTGTCTGTAAGAGTATTTTTGGATGAGATTAATCTTTGAATTGGCAGACTTAGTAAATCAGATTGCCCTCCCTATTGTGGGTGAGCTTTATCCAATCAGTTGAAGACACGAATAGAACAAAAAAGCTGACCCTCCTATTAGTAAGAGGGAGCACCTCCTGCTTGACTGTTTGAGCTGAGACATTGGTCTTTTTCAAGTCTTTGAACTCAAACTGAAACATCAGCTCTTCTTGGATCTCAAGCCTGCATGACTTTGGACTGGAACTTATACCATAGGCTCTCCTGGTTCTGAGGCCTTCAGGCTTCGACTGGGTCTATGCACTGGTTCCCCAGACCAGAAGAGGAGAAGACCAGACTGGAAGAGGAAGAGGAGACCAGACTGGAAGAGGGAGGCTACCAGACCAGAAGAGGAAGAGGAAGAGGAGACCAGACCAGAAGAGGGGGAGACCATAATGGAAGAGGTAACCAGATCGGAAGAGGAAGATGCAATGAGACCGTAAGAGACAAGACCGGCAGTGGAGGAGGAGACCAAATCAGAAGAGGAAGACGAGACCAGACTGGAAAAGCAAGAGGGAGGTGACCAGATGGGAAGAGGAGACCAGACTGGAAGAGGAGAAGAAACCAGACGGGAGGAGGCGATGAGACAGGATGAAGAAGAGGAGACAAGGAGCCTAATTTGGGACAGATCTATAGTGCAACTAGTAGAGAAGCTTTCATGACCTGAGCAAGTTGGTTGACATTGTTACGCTCATCAAATCACTTTGATGCCCTTGGGTCGGCCGGCACTTTACTTATGAGAGAACATTGATGGCTTACAACCTGGAAGTCATCCTCTACATTGGTGGTTCTTGACCAAAGTGACATTGCCTCCCAGGAGAATCTTGAAAATTTGTGTTGGTATTTTTAGTTGTCACAGTGACCCCACTGGCATTTGATGGTCAGAGGCCACAGATGTTCCACATGCTACAATCCTCAGGACAGTCCTGTACGACAACGGATTGTCCCACATCGTGCACTACTTTATGATATCAAAATGGACATACATGTATGTGTAAAGAGTGTTTGTAACAGTCTGAACTTAGAGTCTAAGTTGGCTTTGACATATAAACACAAAGTATTTTTTCCCAGTTCTTAACATGCTCTAGATTTTAAAGGAATATCATTACCATTTAAATGGAAGAGTGGTTATACTGTGTTCTGTTTAGCATGATAGCACAGATTGTTTTACCATTTCAGAAAATCTGTGTCACCTGTGCCTTCCTAATTACCTCGTATATTACTTCATTCAGTCTGCACTTGCAACTGTTGCTGCCATGGAGATTTTTATACAAGATGCAAGCACCTTATGTACTCAATGTCTTACAGAATAGTCATGACTAAACATTAATGTACTGAAATATACATATTTTATTAGAAAGTTTTTACCCTCTCATTTTTTCTTAATACTTCAGCTAAGGCACTATATCACTATTTTTAGCTATAACATTACATTTTTATTTTAAAAATAAAAAATTTTAAATTATGCACATAGTACATATAATTATCTACAACTTTCATTTTAGGAGAGTACAGAGGATGGTACAAAATATTTGTTATAGGCCGGGCGCGGTGGCTCACGCCTGTAATCCTAGCTCTGGGAGGCCGAGGCGGGTGGATCGCTCGAGGTCAGGAGTTCGAGACCAGCCTGAGCAAGAGTGAGACCCCGTCTCTACTAAAAAAATAGAAAGAAATTATCTGGCCAACTAAAAATATATATACAAAAAAATTAGCCGGGCATGGTGGCTCATGCCTATAGTCCCAGCTACTTGGGAGGCTGAGGCAGTAGGATCGCTTAAGCCCAGGAGTCTGAGGTTGCTGTGAGCTAGGCTGATGCCACGGCACTCACTCTAGCCCGGGCAACAAAGTGAGACTCTGTCTCAAAAAAAAAAAAAAAAAAAAAAAAAAAAAATATTTGTTATAAAAAGGGACCATTTGAGTTTGATTAAGCAGGGAACCACTGCTCTATGGGGCTATTTTTTTTTTAAGTAAAGGTTAGTTTGAAGTAAACACACATGCAGAAAAATACACAAATCATGAGTGACCACTTAATGAATTTTTATAAATGACCCATTTCTTACTCAATTTATACATTTATTAATTAAATTATATAAGTTACCCATCTCTTCTGATGGACCCTAATATTACCAGCCCACTCCTGACTTATAACAAAAGAGATTAATTTTGCTTGACTTTAAAACTCCACATAAATGACAACATATTATCTATACTTATATCTGGCCTTTGTTCTTGTTGTTCAACATTATATTTGCAGAAATCATCCATGCTGTTGCATCTAGCAATAGTTCACTCATTCTCATTGTTGATAATATTCTCTTTTATGAATAGAATAGAATTTATTTATCCATTTGACTACTGATAAACATTTGGGTAGTTTCCAATTTTAGACTGATATGAATAGTTGCTCCCATGAATATTTTTATAAACATATACACATATTTCTGAGGTATACCTGGGAATAGAATTGCTGGATCGTAAGTATGCACTGTTGAGCTTTAATAGATTCTGCCAGTTTTCCAAAGTGGTTGAAATAATTGGCACTCCCACCACAGTTATGACAGTTCCACTTGCTCCACCTTCTTGAATTTAGACATTCAAATGTTTTCTTCTAACCTTGCATCGCACAGAATCTTACCTATGTGCCTTTGAGATGTTGCTACCTGAAACTAGAGAGGTGGGAATGTGGCCACCTCAGCATAGAGTTCCTGGTCCATGTCATCTCTGAATGTACACCAGGTTGGGTGCTGCTTAAGGACATTGGTGGCAAGTCCTATGAGAGAAAGGCCTTGGCCAAGTCACAGCCAAGCCCACCAGTCAGCTCTGGGGCTTCCACTCTGTATCACAGAGAGGATGACTCACTCCACACACCCCCAACCCCACCAGGCAGAAGAAGGGGTTGTTCAAGTGCTCCTGGCCTCCAGCCCAGCTAGGGCTGCTGGAGTAAGGTGGGGCTGGCTGTGCACAGGTGGAAGGTCCTGGAGTAGGCAGAGGAGAGGTAAATGAGGGGGCCGTCCAACAGCTAGAAAGCAGATTCAAGGTAGGTGGGAGTGGGGGAAGCCAGGGTACAAATAAATGACTGTATTTCCAAGACATATGTAAATCAGACATACTCAGAACTAGATTTTTAATTGAAAAATTAATTCACTATATGGGGGAAAACGTTTTTTCCAACTACCACAGAAGAGCATATAATGAAAAAATAAAGACTCTTTTATTAATCCTTCTTAGATTCACAGTCCTCCTGGCTTCTTCTCCATAGGAAGGCATAATCCTTCCAGAAGCAGAAGCAGCCTGTACTCACACAAGCAAAGACACAGGCATCTTCAATAAGTTATTCAACTTCTCTGGGTGTCTTAGTCCATTTTGTACTTCTATAACAGAATATCACAGATTGGATAATTTATAAAGGAGCAGAAATTTATTGGCTTTCAGTTCTGGAGGATGGGAAGTCCAAGATCAAGGTGCCAGCATGTGGTGAGAGCCTTTCTGCCACATCATCACATGGTGGAAGGCAGAGGGCAAAGAGGAATCCTGTATCCTCACAAGGTAGAAGAGCAGAAGAAAGACAACTCACCCTTGCAAGCTCTTTTTATAGCAGCATTAATCCATTTTTGAGGGTGGAGCCCTCATGACCTAAACACATCCCATGAGGCGCCACCTCCCTACACTGTTGCATCAGGGATTAAGTTTCCAACACATGAGTTTTGGAGGGGACAAAAACATTCAAACCATAGCACTGGGCTTCACTGCCCTCATCCTTAGAATGATGAGGCTGGACACTTCCTTGCTGATAAGAATCACTTTGGGGAACTTGTTCAATATATGATTTCCCAGACTATAGTCCTTGGGATTCTGATTTAGTGGGACTGCAGTGGGATTCAGGAATTTGTATTATTGGAAGAATCTCTAGGTGATTCTTTTTTTTTTTTTTTTGAGACAGAATCTCACTTTGTTGCCCAGGCTAGAGTGAGTGCCATGGTGTGTCAGCCTTGCTCACAGCAACCTCAAACTCCTGGGCTTAAGCGATCCTACTGCCTCAGCCTCCCGAGTAGCTGGGATTACAGGCATGCGCCACCATGCCCGGCTAATTTTTTCTATATATACTTTTAGTTGTCCAGATAACTTTTATTTCTATTTTTAGTAGAGACGGGGTCTCGCTCAGGCTGGTCTTGAACTCCTGACCTCGAGCCATCCACCCGCCTCAGCCTCCCAGAGGGCTAGGATTACAGGCGTGAGCCACCGCGCCCAGCCTAGGTGATTCTTATCATCAGGAAAGTTGGGGCAACACTGGTTTTAGAGAGTCTCTAACATCTAAAATTTTTCAAGTACCTAGAATATTCTGTCCTTTAGAAATCTTAACATGATATTACTCAGTAGAGATCAGAAGGAGTTTCTGAAGGAGTAATAAAGAAGAAAACTTCTTTCATTGCAGCACATTAAAATTGTCAAAAACATCATCTCTCTCAGAAGAAGGACCAGGCAAAAAAAAAAAAAACCCATCATCTGGGCCTTTTGTCAATAACACTGATGACTGTTGGCCCCTCTCCTTGGTCTTGTGGCTTTTCTGTGCATGGAAGCCTGTAATGGTAATTGAGTTTCCTCTGATGACAATGACTCAAAGAGAGGAAAATTTTTTCTGGGCAATTCAGTGAAGAACAGAGAGCCTGCCTCAGTGGGGAGGGAAATGTATGAGACTTCTGTAAAAATCAGGAAATGCCTGGAGATGGCTATGGACAACACAAGGCAGACTAAGCCTTCCCCAGATAAGGGGTATGGCAGGCCTTTAGCCTAAATCACAGCTTGGACAGATAACATGACCCAGGCAAAGACCTAGAACTCAAGACTAGAGATGCAGCCCCCTCAAAAAGGACTTCTTATAGCTGAAGAATCCCTCAAGTGGTGCAAACTAGATGCATTATTTTCCCTACATGGACAGTACCTTCTGCAGGGCCCTGCCTGACACGGGTGTGTGTGTCTACAAATGTGCATGCTTGTATTTTCACTTAGTTTTTGTGTTGTTGGGGGAAGAAGGGATGAAGAACCTAAAGAACCAGGCTATATTTTTTCTAGTATTCCTGACATTTGAAAGGGAATAAGGGCACCTAATGCAAGTTTATTTTGCAAAGTTGGGGAGTTGTTATTATTGATGCTAATCATAAATAATAAATCTATATGACAAAATGAAACTGGCTTTGGGGTGAAAGTCAGGAGATGTGTCTAAATGTGGCACTGTCACTAAGGAACTATGTGATCTTGAGCAAGTCACATCTCTGGACCTGTTTCCTTATGTATGATAAAAGGGTAGATTAGCTGGTACCTTATTTCACTGATTCTAAGGTGCACTTTTTCCCGCATTTTAATATTTCTGAACTTGGAATGCTTCTTATAATCAATGGTAGCAGAGTTTTCTTCTTCACTGTTTTTACAATCTATAGCATATTAGATTCAATTAAATCCCATATCTAGCTCTATGAGTAGCTGCATGTCTTACATTTGTACATTAATCTAATACTCTGTATTCTTTTAGTTACATTCTAAATATTCATTCATTCATTTTTAGAGGATCCCAGCTGGTGGTTTTCTACTCTGGCTTCTGAGAAAAGAAGTCACTTGAGCTAACTCTTTTTTTTTTTTTTTTGAGACAGTGTCTCACTCTGTCACCCAAGCTGGGGTGCAGTGGTGTCATCATAGCTCACTACAACCTCAAACTCATGGGTTCGAGCAATCCTTCTTCTTCAGCCTCCCAAGTAGCTGGGATTACAGACGTGCACCACCACGCTCCGCAAATTTTTCTATTTTTTTATGTAGAGATGGAGTCTTGCTCTTGCTCAGGCTGGTCTTGAACTCCTGACCTCAAGCAACCCTCCCACCTCGGCCTCCCAAAGTGCTAGGATTACAGGCCTGAGCCACCGTGCCCCGCCACTTGAGCTGACTCTTATAAAAGAAGTTATCACACACCTGGCAGGTAGAAGAGAAAGAACATAACAGGCAAAGGGAGAAAATATATGGGGAAGCACAAAGGTGTGGAATAACAAGACACATTCAGAAAACATCAAGTATTTTGTATGGCTGGAGGACAGAGCATACACAGGTGGGTGGCGAAAGACCCAGGAACCAGATCTCTGAGGGTGTTGAGTACTATCCTAAGAAGCTTGGATTTCATCCTCAGGGCTAAATGTGCTAATGGTTTATAAACAAAGGGATGATGTAGCTGGATTCATGTTTGAAGTTCAGGAAAATCACTCTGGTGGCATGGTATATTTGGTTTAAAAGCGTGCGGGAAGGAAGATGAATTAAGAGGTTGTTGACATATCCAAATGAGAAATGATGAGGGCTTGAGCTGACAACTTGGGAGGGAAATGGAGGAGCAAAGATAAAGCTGAAAGATATGTACAGAATGTTGACCAAAGAGACACAGGATATAAGGGACAGGGAGGGATCAAGGACAATTCCCAGGTTTCTGGACTAGCGTTTAAACAAGTGACAGTGCTGTAACCAAAGCTGGGGGCTTACGGAAAGAAATGAGTTTGGAAAGCAAAGACGAGTTCTGTTTTACTCATGTTGATTTGAGAGAAATATTCGATTGAAGATGTTCATAAAATAAGTGAAAAATGGGTCTAGGTCTCAAATCAGTTTGACTCTTATAATATCTTTAGGTTAGAAACGTCTATTTATTTGCTCCTCCAAATCTACTCTCTACCATTCTCCACCCTTCTCCGTGTCCTGAGAGGCTGAGCTATATGGATCACAGAGTCATCTTACTAAGGTTGGCCAATCTAGAGCCCTGGCAGATCAGAGAGGGGGAGCAGAGGAGCTCTGGGTATTTGTGCGCTCCCATCTCCCTCCCTCCCAGGTCAACAGCCCCTGTCTGGTGGCGTTTTCCAAACGGCACTCTTTCTCAGGGTTCCTGGACCTAGTCCTTTCCTTGATCCTTTAGGTTAAATTACCCAATTGGAATGTGCTCTCTGTTTTCTGTTGGGTCCTCACTGTATAATGTAACAGGAGAGGCCAAGGAAGCAGAAATGGAAAAATAGAACTGGATTGCACCCATATTTGAGGAGCACATGGAACTTCACCTTGCCCAGGGGAACAGGGATATGAATAGACCCTGGCATGTGATGGCATCACAGGTCTCACATTATGACTGCTGGGTGGCATGAGACAATGTGAAGGGGCAGGACAATGCATTGGGAACTCAATTGACCATCCAAGTAAGAAAATAAGTTGTTACTTGGGAACCGTCAATGGCAGTTTTGACTCAGTCCCTCATCTCCTATGAGGTCATACGGAAGAAATGGCTAACGACCAAGCCCAGGGCTGAATGGTAAGGGCCAAAGAGTTTCCACACCAATTAAAGGCTGAATGTTGACAAGTGTTTAACTAAGGCTACAACACAGGTGGGGAAAGAGTGGAACCTTGAGACATGGGATGGGATAGGGACATTTTGGAAGGGACAGTCAAGGCTAAGAACTGTGAACCCCAAATCCCCCATACCACACTTGGCAACAGAGGCAGCCCTTCTCCAGTCAGTGGGAGCCCACCTACCCTCACAAAAGCTTTTTAATGCTGCACTTGGAGCAGCTGCCTCATAAGCTAATGCCTCCTCTGAGGACCCACATCCAAAACCCTTATTGCCCCAAGGCACATTGCTTGGTGGGCATCTTTGGAGTTGTGAGGCAATACGGACTATATTTGGGCATGCTACTCTACCCCACTTACTGGGCAACCCATAAGGCTACCAGTTTTGAGTATGAATCAGTTACGAAAAGGATCTGAAGAAGGTGCAGGCTGTGATCCCAGCTGCCCTGACACGGGGCCTTATGACCCAAGGATACAGTGGTCCTGGAAATGTCTGTGGCAGACAAAGATGCTATATGCAGCCTCTGGCAAGCCTCAATAGGAAAATCAAGCACAAATCCCTAAGGATTTGGAATCGAATTGTTTCTGCTAACAACTATTCTTCCACTTGAAAAGCAGCTCCTGAGAGGCTTCTGAGCCCTAGTAGAGACTGAACACCTGAGTATGGAACCCCACATGCCTATGAGAACTGTCCGTCATGAACTGCATATTATCTGATCCACCAAATCATAAAATTAAACTCTCATAGCAGCATTCCAAAATAGAAGTGGTTCTATAAAAAAACAGGCTGGAGCCATCCAGAAGGCACCAATAAACTATCACAAGCAGGTGACCCAGAATCCCATGGTACCTTGTACTCTCTTCCACCAGCCATCCTTGTAGCCTCACGGGGAGTTCCCTATGACCAGTTAATGAAAGAGGAGAACAAGGAAGACTCAAGGACCTGAATCGTTGATCAATCTGCATGGTATGTCAGTATTAGCTGAAATTGGACAACTGCTGCCCTATTGCCACATGCAGCAGGGCCTTGAAATAATAGTGGTAAAGGGTAGATTTGGGGGAGTACACCTTATTATCTACTTCATGTGTAAATAAAGATAGACTGAGTATGGATATATACTTATATACTTATAAGTATATATGCATATATACTTATATATGGGGACTGGCTGATGGGTTGGCTAGCTGATCAGGGACTGAGAAAGAACAAGGGTAGAAAATTTTGAGGGGTTGGCCGGGCAAGGTGGCTCACACCTGTAATCCTAGCACTCTGGGAGGCCGAGGCAGGAGAATCGCTTGAGCTCTGGAGTTCGAGACCAGCCTGAGTAAGAGTGAGACCCCGTCTCTACTAAATATAGAAAAATTTATCCGCGTGTGGTGGCACACACCTGTAGTCGCAGCTACTTGGGAGGCTGAGGCAAGAGGATCGCTTGAACCCAGGAATTTGAGGTTGCTGTGAGCTAGGCTGATGCCACAGCACTCTAGCCTGGGCAACAGAGCAAGACTCTGTTTCAAAAAAAAAAAAATTGTGAGAGGGTAGGCGCAAAAACCTATGTAATGGGTACTATGAACACTATTTGGGTGAGGGGAACACCTTTAACCAGGACTCAAGCATTACAAAAGTGATCCATGTAACCTAAAACATTTGTATCCCCTTAATATTTTGAAATAAAAAAAAGAAAATTATGACCAGAAGGACCGGGGGAGAGGTACATGGATATGCCTTTCTGAATGGTCAAAGAATATAAAGATATTCATGTCCCACGTGTCTTAGGCCCCCAAACCTAAGAATATGTCATCTTACATGGAAAAAGGAACTTTGCAGATGTGATTAAGTTAAGGATTTTGAGATGGGGAGATTATCCTGAATTATCCAGGAGAGCCCAATGTAATCACAAGGATCCTTATAGGAGGAAGACAGGAGTGTCAGAGTCTGAGAGAGATCTGAAGATGCTATGCTGCTAGCTTCGCAGACAGAGAGAGGGTCCACGAGACAAGGAATGTAGGCAACCTGTAGAAGACAGGAAAAGCAAGGAAATGCATCCTCCTCTAGAGCCTCTAGAAGGAATGCAGTCCTGCTGACAATTTGATTTTAGCCCAATGAGACTTCTAAGCTACAGAATTGTAAGATAATAAATATGCATAGTTTTAAGCCAGGAATTCTGGGGTGATTTGTTACAGCAGCAATAGGATACTAATAAACTATGTAAATACCCACCAGAGAGTGTTCCCAGTGGAGTAGACACTCCACCAATCAGGTGGGCAAGGTGACTCATTTCATGGATGTCAGTCAGCCTCTTTCTCCAGCCAGTCTTGTGCTAGCTTGATGGACCCATATACGAAATGTATTCAGTTATTTAATCCTCATATCAAATTTATGAGGTAGTATTATTGTTATTTATCTTGTTTTGTAAGTGGGGAGACCAGGACACAAGGAGATAAATTAGCCAAAGTCATATTGTCAGTAAGTAGTGGAGCCAGGATTTGAACTTAGGTCCTGACTCTACTAGTGTATTGTCTAGTATGGTAGCCACTTGCTACATGAGTATTTAAATTGAAGTTAAATAAAATTAAAAATTTAGTTTCTGCCGTACTAGCCCCACTTCAAGTACTTAACAGCCACATGTGGCTAATGGTGACCATATCGCACAGTGCAGATAGAGAAAATTTCCAACTTTAAGGAAAGTTCTACTGACAGTGTTGCTCTAGAGTGTGGGTTCTACACCAATATGCTTTTCAGCATTGCTCATTAACAATCATATCAAGCTTTAAATCAGGTCACAGTGTGGCTGAGACTCTTCTCAAGCCCCTAGTTAGCTATTCCTGTGGCTGCCTTGAGTTCTGCAGGTTTTTCAGATTCCTAGGGATGTGTTACTGATACAAAGAAAACCTTATAACACTGGTGTTGGGTGTTGAGACTTGGCAGCAAATAACACGTACTAAAATGTCCAGGGAACCAGGAGGACTAAAATAGGTTGGCATTTGCTTATGTGCCTAGTACCATGTCAGGTGGTAGTTGGGGGAGGGTGGAGGAAGATATCAAAAACATATATCAGAAAACCATTGCCCTCAAGAAATGGACACAAGACTAATTTCATTCATCCCACCAATATTTATTAAGTGCCTATTATGTTTTAGGCATGGTCCTAGGTAGTAGAAATTCAGTGGCAGATAAAACAGACACGGTTCCCCATCCTGTGGAGTTTCTTTTCTTTCTTGGGGGGAGGAGAGATATTGAGCAAGAAGTGACAAGTCTGATGAGTGTTAGGAAACGTGAAGTGTTGGATGTCTTGAAATGAAATAATTAGAGAGCCAATAATATAAGTGCTCTGGGGCTTTATAAATAAGAAATAGTCATATGCATTAAAATTGGAAATATAAAGATGACTCTAGTGACCCACCAGTAAGAGGACATGTTCTTACTTTAGGCAAGTGGGAATCCTTGCAAAGTTTTCAGCAGGGTAGTGACATGTTGTTCAGATGTGTGTCAGGGAGGCAGTATGTCACAGAGGTTAGGCATTCTGGAGACAGGTAGGCCTAGTTTAAATCCTGCCTCTGCCACCTACTACCTTTGTGAACTCAGTTTTATCATCTCTGAATGGGATGATCATAATAGTACCTACCTTATAAGTTTTTATAAAGGATAATGAGATAATTCATTGTAATGTACACTGTTGTTATTATTATTACTACTATTTTTTAAAATCTTAGATCCTTTGTTAATTGTGTAGGGATGGTTTGGGAGGATTAGATCCTTAGGAAGAGAGAACAATTAGTAGTTTGTTGAAACAGACTTGGGCAAGAGATGAACTGGGGCAGTGGTTGTAGACGGGAAAAGATATACCACCAATTCTACTCCTAGGGATATACTCAGGATAATTGAAAACACATGTCCACAGAAAAACTTGTACATCAACAATTCATAGTAATATTATTCATAATAGCCAAATAATGGAAACCCAAATATCCATCAACTTATGAATGAATAAACAAAATGTGGTATATCCAATGGACAAGGAAACTTGAACACGTTGTGCTAAGTGAAAGAAGTAAGATACAAGCCACGTATCATATGATTCCATTTGTATGTCCAAAATAGACAAATCCCTAGAGACAGAAAGTAGTCTTGTGGTTGTTGGGGGTTTAGAGGAGGTGGAAATGGGGAGTGACTGCTAATGGTATAGAATTTATGATGGGGATGATGAAAATGATTGACCTTACGAGTTGAGATGAGGGGCCAGAGCAAGTGTGGAAGGGGTTTTAGATTCCTGCCAGCACCATGAGATTCCTCCCTGAGCAGTGTCCAGGTGTCCAGGGTGTGGCCCAGACAGATCTTGGGAACCAGCCTAGAATTTCCCAAAAATCTCTGGGGACTAGCAAACCCCTGGTCTGTGTTTTTTGTTTTTTTTTTGGCAGTGGGGGGGTAGATGCCACACCCTCAGACCACACACCCTTGGGCCATACAAGGCGGATGTGGCAGATGCCTCAAGGCTGTTCACAGCAATTGCCCCAGACTCCTCCTCCTTGCTCCATCCTGATCCCATTCTAAATCCATCTGTTTGCTCCTGCAGTTTGCCTCCACTCTTCATTTATATTCTTGCTCCTGCCAGATGAACTTGATCTACATGGCTTTAGCATAAGCTCTCCCTCAAGGACCCAGTTCAAAGCCACCCTACAAGTTCATTCTATTTGGATTCCTCCAAGAGGAAAGGGGAAAGGAGGAAGAAAGGAATGCAGATAGGCTTACTTCCTGGTGTTTCACTGCCACACTCCAGCAGCTGGAGTCCTGAACAAGGTCAGATCTTTACCTTGAACTGTGAGCACTGTCCTACCTCACTTGGCCCTTCGGAGCCAGTCCGAGGGCTGGGTCAGCTCCTTTGACTGATTCTGTTGCCCTCCGCATGCTATCCCCTCCTACCACCACCTGCCTGTGTTGGTGAGGTCCCAGAATGCCTGGAGTCTCAGCCTGTCTGAGTCATGACCAGAGCTGGAGCCTCATTTCCCTTCCTTTATGTATTACCTCCAAACGCAATGACTGTAATTATCTGTCCTAGGAGGGGACCATGGGCTCCACATGAGCTTCCTGGCTTCCTTGCTCCCTTTGGGGGCTCCCAAGTACATTGAAACAACAGCAGTTTGTCCCTGGCCTTCCTATGACCCTCCATGCTGCTGCCCTGTCTATCCAGGTACCTCCCATTTTATGCCTTTGTGAGCCTGATCTTCCCCTTCCCCTACAAAAAACATGCCAATCCTTTAGCCATTTTCCAATTTTGATAAGAATGGGTAGTGGTTAGAATAACAGTGCACACTTACATTGTGCTTGCAAAGAGCCAGTCACCGACCTAAGAGCTTCATATCTAGGAAGTCTTTAACCTGACCAACAACCCCTGATGCAGATACTACTTTTGCATCTCCATTTACAGAGGAGGAAAAAATGAGGCACAGAGAGATTGCGCCAGAGAGTGACAGAGCTGGGATTTGAAGCTAGATGGGTCCAGCTTCAGAGTCCTTGCTGTTATTCACCCCACTATACTCCTCTTGCTATGGAGTAGCTATATGATATACTTTCTGGCTAACTTAACTGTATTTTAACAAGGCCTTTCAGGATACCGGGCCTTGATTCAAAGATGTGACTGAAGGTAACGATATATTTTGGTGAGTTTAGAGGCTGGCTTTCTCAGGCTAGCTCCACCTTGTGGCTAATTGACTGCCAAGGAACATTGACTCACTTGCCTTCAGATCCTAACTGAGGTTCGTAATTATGACCCTGAAGCACTACAGGTTCTTGAACTGCCTTTTGAATCATCAAAGAAAGAGTAAACTGTGCACAGCCTGGTTCATTCATTCTATAAGTACTTATTGGGTGCCTACCACAAGGTACCCAATAATGGCACCTTGCCCTCATGAAGCTTATAGTTTGATGGGAGAAATATATATTAATCAAATAATCACGCAGTAAGTGTAAGATTGCAGCTGTGACAAGGGCAACTAAGGAGAGACACCTCATGCTCTGAGAGCATAATAAGCGTCTGACCCATCAAGGAGGTCAGGGAAGGCTGAGGAGGGGGCGACTGAGTTGAGTTCTCCAAGCATGAGAGTTAACCAGGTAAGGAGATGAAGGAAGAACATTCTAGGCAGGAAGACTACGCAAAGTCCTGTGGTGGGCCGGGCGCGGTGGCTCACGCCTGTAATCCCAGCACTCTGGGAGGCCGAGGCAGGCGGATTGTTTGAGCTCAGGAGTTCGAGACCAGCCTGAGCAAGAGCGAGACCCCGTCTCTACTAACAATAGAAAGAAATTATATGGACAGCTAAAAATGTATACAGAAAAAAATTAGCCGGGCATGGTCGCGCATGCCTGTAGTCCCAGCTACTTGGGAGGCTGAGGCAGAAAGATTGCTTGAGCCCAGGAGTTTGAGGTTGATGTGAGCTAGGCTGGTGCCACTGCACTCTAGCCAGGGTGACAGAGCGGGACTATGTCTCAAAAAAAAAAAAAAAAAGTCCTGTGGTGGGAAGAAGCATGGCAAATAGGAGGCCAAGGTGGCTGGAATAAAGAGACTAAGGAGGAAGACACTGAAAAGGTAGGTAGGCTAGACCAGCAGTCTCGTAGGCCACATGGAAGGATTTTGCTCTATCCTGAAAGAGGTGGGAAGCACAGAAGGGTTTGATCAGGCTTGCTTTTGAACCATTTCTGGACATGATGGATAACAAATACATGTTGTAATTGGCTGCTTCAGGCCAAGTCTCTCATCTTCTGGTTTTTGGCAAGTGGATTGTAGACTGCCATGTTGCCTAGACTGGGTACTCTTCTAAGGTAAAGCCACTTTTTTGGTTGTAGGTGAGTGACCTGCACAATGCATTCACTTACTAGAAGGTTGATGTACAAAGGTTCACCATCATTCAGCCTAGTTTTTTTTACATAAAAAAGCTAGGTGTTATTTTACATAAACACTACTTCATTTAACCCCCGCCAAAGTCCCGTAAAGGAGATGTTATTCCTATCATATAGGCTCAGAAAGGTTAAGTAACATGTTCAGGTTATTCCACTACTAAATGCCCAGAAAAATACCCAAGTCTTCTTGATTCAAAGTCCCCACCAAAATTCCTTCCTTAAATAAGCCCAAGTAGAGGCTCTTCCTATAGGCTGCATATTTGAGGAGAACGCTGTTATAAACAATTTTCACTACCTCCTCTGACCCCTAAGAACAGTTACCAAAGAGAAGAGGCATATCTTCCTCTTTCCAGTTATATGCTCATTCATTGAGGTGTGCCAGTGCCATGCCATCTTCCAAAGGTTTGCCAAGCAACCAAGCATAAAATTGGCCTACACAGAGTCTTTTTAGGCAGGTGATAAACACCTGTCTTTTCTTCTCCAGTTTTATTCAAATAGCCTACTAATTAATAGGTTTATCAAAGCAGTTACAGTCAGTGTCTTCAGGCTTGATTGCTCAATGAAGTTCAAGGCAAATTACCTTTAAAATACAGTTCTAATATCTTATGTGTAGGAGATATTTTTTCCTAGCAACACACTTGGAGCATAAATAACTTTTGCCTGGGGAAACATCAGTATTCTCAAAAACAATGACATTGATTTTTCTCAAATGTTCTACATTTTCTCTTTTTCAAATGAGTAAGAGGACAAATCAGACAGGTTCTGAGAACCTGTACTTTTGTAGGAGGTGTGGGGGAGCAGGGTTGGCAAAAATAAGAATTGAGGCATTGTTTCTGTTCTGGCATAAGAAGGTGGGATAAAGCACTAAATTTCACGGGTGGGCTCTGATTCACCCTTTGCATTTCTTTTTACTGCTCATATCCAACACTGAGGAGAAATGAGTAGCAGGGGGACTGGGGGATGGGCCTGGGGAAGGTGAGGAACAGGTGAAATGGAGCACTTATGCATTGATGAAAGGCAGGAAAGAGGTAAGGTGAGAATAAATAGTCCATCAGAAGAGGAACTGTAATCCCAGCACCTCTGAAGGCGGAAGCAGGAGGATAGGGACCACGAGTTCCAGGCTGCAGTGAGCTATGACTGCGCCACTGCACTCCAGCCTGGGTGACAGAGCCAGACACCGTCAATTAAAAGACAAAGAAAAAGGAAGAGGGACTGCAAGAGGAAAGAGAATGGTTGAAAATGAACTGAGAAAGTAAAGGGAAACAGTGAGAAAGCAGAGGGAAGTATGAAATGCTTGCAGGGAGGAGAGTATTGTTCTGTCTTTACCGGAAAGATCTGGCACCTTTACTAAGCACTTTTCTAATCTGTTCTCCCTCAAACTCAGCTCCAGACAGATTGATCTTGTTGCTCTTGAACATTCCTGCGTTAGGACCCTTCCACTTGCTGCCCTTCCCCGAACTTCAGGCTCTACTCAAGTGGTCGTCCTAACCACGCTCTACATAAAATAGCACCTCCCTTCCTTCTTTATCCTGCTTTATTCTTGAAGCTCCAATTACCACCCACCGGACTTTCTATGTTTTGGCTATAGTGGACACTTGCCCCGTCCTAAAATATTGTAAATCCCATGTGAACAGAGACTTTGTTTTGTTCCCTGCTCCATCCTCAGTACACACAACGGTGTCTGACACCTTGTGGGGGGCTCAATATACGCTGAATGACTCAAAGAGCGGGTCCAGGTGGGGGAGAGGGTATGGCAAGAGGTGGGTTCAGGAGGGGTGCTGGGGTGTGTCTTCAGTCCAACAGAAAAGCACACTTTGCATTCTTTTTCTCTTTCTCTCCTCCCCTTCTCTCCCTCTGCACTTCAGAGGCTGGAGAAAAGCAGCGGGAATGAGGGAAATAAGGCAAAATCCTAATTAGTCCAGCTCAAATTCTGATGGAAAATGAACGGGTGAGGACAGAAAGGTAGCAAACAAACGCATACGCAAAAGTGGAGGAAACAAGTGAAAAGTAAAGAGGAAAAGGCGAACAGACGTCACTCTCTCTGGTCACGCTCCCCTACGCCCCTACGGCCAGGCGAGGAGCGCGTCGCATGCACCCCTGTCGCTGCGCTGCCGCTCGCGGTCCCCATCACTTGGGAGAAAGCCAGACCCCCCCCCCTTCCCAGCTGGCGTCCGGGTACCCGCACCCGCGGCCGCACCGCCGAGGCCCCGGCTTGCGCCCGCCTGAGCTGCGAAGGCGGCGGGAACTACAGCTCCCAGGGTGCCGAGCGCGGGTGCGCCTGCGCAGTGCGGCCAGAGGCGGCGGTCTGTTCTCCGCTGAGGAGGAGCGGGGCAGAGGAGGGAGGCAGCGGGTGAGAGTTCAGAGTTCAGCAGCAGCAGCCCGAGCCCATGATTCCCATATGCCCTGTAGTTTCTTTCACCTATGGTGAGTCTAATGTGGCCCGCGGGGCCTCTGCCTGGCCTTCTCCCCGGCCCGGGGCCGCGGGCAGGCGCGGGGGTTGGGGCTGGCTCCGGGGAGGAGGCGGCGGCCGCCACCCGGGCGTGCGAGTGAGTGAGGGAGTGCGAGGCGGGAGGGGGAGGCGGCGCGGCCGTGGCCCGGGCCCTGCCAGGGCGGCTTCTCACGGCGCCTCTCTCTCTCTCCCCCCCCTGCCCTCCCTCGGCGTCCCGGCCCCTCCACGTCTCTGCTCCCGCCATGGGACCTGACTCTCCGTGCCCGCCGCAGTGCCCAGCCGGCTGGGGGAAGATGCCAAAATGGCGACCGGCAACTACTTTGGATTCACCCACAGCGGGGCGGCGGCGGCGGCGGCTGCGGCCCAGTATAGGTAACGGCTCCCCGCTCTCTCCCTTCTCTTCCTCTGCTCGCCCCTCGGCCGGGATCCCGCCGTCGCGACGCCCCCGGCGTCCGCCCCCGCGCCAGCCCCCACCCGGCGGCCTCGATCCCTGTCCGCCGCCGGCCCGGCCCCACGGTCTCTCCCGCCCCGCCCGAAGCGGCCCCCCGTGGGGGCGGGAGGTAGAGGCGGCCTAGGTTTAGGGACGCCGAGGGCCGCGGGGGCCTTCGGCAGCCCCAGAGCCAAAATGGCCTCCCGCGGCTGCGGAGCGGAGCAGCCACCGCCGCCCGGCTGGCCCCCAGTCCCCGCCTCCGCCCGTCCACCTCCCACCTCTGTCTTCCTCCCACTTAGGGGATGGAGAGGGTGGGCGAAGGGAGCTCGCGGGGAGTGCCGAGTCGCAGCCCGCCGGCCTCTTCTGCGACGTCTCTTTTCGTCTTCTCCTGGTGCTCCAGCCCCCTAAGCCCAGATAACGTGTCTTGTCTCGGGTACCTTTTCCTCTGTCTTGTGGCTTCCCCTGGTCCTCCGCTGTGAGTCCTGCAAACTGCGGGTGTCACTGCGTTCATCGGGTTCCTTTAGTTTTCCCTACAAGGAGAGATGTTAACATACCAACCACCTGTGAATTGTATAGTTGCGAGACTGGAAAAGATGTGCGAAGTTTCTAGTGTTGATAAATGAGTGCACAGCCTTGTTTTAGCTATTGAGTTTAGGCTCCAGGTAGGCCAGTAATTCTCCTTGGGTTCTCTCCTCTCCTAGGAAAAGAAAATGCACATGAGATTGTACTGAGTCATTGTAATGCAGTGTGTGAAGTCTCTGTCTTAAGGGAAGCTCTCATTTCTGAAGTGTCTGTGTAGTTCATTATACATCTTACCGAAGACAAACATATACGCACGCACAAAAATACCTGGATTTTTTTTAAATTGTCGTCGTTACTTTTGAGTCAGTCTGAGACAAGCCATAAGCACACAGACGTGTGACGTGCTTTTAATATCTATATTAGATATCTGTATTAGGTACGTTGGCTATTGGTTAAACCCAGGTAGTTTTTTTCATCTGATTACTTCAGGAGGCAGATTGTGTAATGGAAAGGGCATCATCTGGAGCCAGAATACTCGAGTTTAGTCTGTTTTTGCTCTTGGTTTTATGACGTTGGGAACATCATATATTGGGTTTTCATTTTCCTCATCTGTAAAATGAGACACTGGGCTAATTAAGTTTTTGGCCTAAGAATTGTAATTCTGAGAGACGAAGTTGCTATATTTCATGGAATCCTAAGATACAATTTATTGTAAGAGGTACCATCATTTTATGTACTACTAAGAAAAATTGTTGCCAATTAAAATAAGACACAATGCTTGAGACCCCCCCATTGATTTTTAAGAGATGTCAAAATGTACAAATGTGCATTATGTTGATGAAATTGGCATTTTACTAATTGTTGAATGCCTTAAACATACCTGGCATTTTACAAGTCTTTTTTCTTGAGGCCTACATTTCCAGATAGAAGGACTGAGGTGACAAATAGTTAAAGCAAAATCTTGGGACTTTTCAAACATGAACAAATCCTTTGCTTACAATTTGTGATAATTAGACAGCTAACACAGTTTCAGCTACTCTGCTAGACCTTCTAGGGCTATTAATTTTTGGAAAGGGAGAGAAAAAAATCAAACTGTTTTCTGAGAAAGGAGGTAGATAATCAGCATCTGTGCCATAAATCTGCTAGTAAGTACTGTGTGTTCTAGAAAAGGGTGTATTTAATCATTAAAAATTTTGCTTGTTTAATACAATATTTTTCTGTTTTCTTAGTATGGGCTAAGTGATAGATTTGTTTGATTATTAACTGTTTATTTACTGAAAATTGGGTTTGTTCTTTGTGGCATTTTTGAAGTATTTTCTAAATGCAGACCTACAGATAGAAATGAATGGGGGAAATACCAATTTAAAGGTACTTGATTTTTGGTAAAATATTTACCTGTATGTGTTTTATCCCAATACAAGGAAACTGTTACAGAATTTCTGTACCTAATAGTTTTTTGGCCTTGAATCTCAAAGTTTCAATAAACTGTAACAATAGTGTAACTTACGAAATTAGAGAAAAGACTAGTATTTTGCCATTACTCATTTATGCATATATTACCAAAACTAATTAAAGTGCTTTTTCGTTATATATAAACATAGTACATGAAAATTGTTTGCATTTAATGGCAAGATATCAGGACCAATAATGCTAAAACTTTGGCTTGAGGAAGATGAATAAATAAGATTAATAACAAAAGCACATGCAAAAAATGCAGTAATGATGCTAATTTTTTTTCCTGTCTGGAAATAATTATAATGGAATTTTTAATTGTGGAAGACCAAGGCCTACTTTGCTAATTTTTTTTCTAATTTGAAAGATCTCAAACTCAGAGAAATTCTAAGCACAGTTGACCCTTGAACACTTACATGTGATTTTTTTTTTTTCAACCAAGTGTGGATAGAAAATACATTATTGGTGGAATGCAAAACCCAAGTATATGGAGGGCCAACTTTTTGTGCAGGCGGTTTCCACTTGGCCTACTTGGAGGCTTGAATATGTGTAGATTTTTGTACACATCGGGATCCTGGAACCAATCCCCTGCATACATAACTATATTTATATGTGGATAGTGTGATTGGAAATTGCTACACTTGATAAATACAGATAACTGAAAGTAAATATCATACACCTGAATTTAATTCTGGTTCTTAGTTTTTCTGGTTACAGGTGTGGAAGGTATTTGATTAAATTTATTTAGACTTCTTTTTGGCTTGTTAATATTTGAAATTCATAATGGCCACTAAAGATGTTCTGTAAGAGATATTATAAAGATCTCTAATAAAGAGATTTTATAAAGTTCTAATAACTTCATATTTAGTTTTTCATTTGCAATAATGCATATTAAACATTTTTATGGTAAGCATTTAGTCAATCCGTGTGCTGTAAGTTCTATGAGCTACTGAATGTTTTTCTTCCAGTTTTATGTGTGGGTATTTGGGTTTGTTTTTTTTTTTTTTAAGGCAAGTAAATAAGCGCATTATGCCATATACCACTCTTGAAAATATAATCTTTTTGTTTTCTGACTTTTTGTGGACTTTTCTCCCCCTCAGAAAAAAATTTTTTTTGAAGTATTCATTTGTATGTATTTATGTGCGTATATTTCTGTTAGAATGTTAATTTGTGGGTGCACAGGACAAAGCAGATCTCAGGCATGGTGAAAATGCAGGGATGGCTTCATGGCAGAAAGGGAACTTGGTTGGGTAGGTAACCTACTTTAGAGTACTTTTTTTGTTTGAGAAGATACACGAATTTAGGCAAAATTTTGTTTTATAATCTTAGGAACAGAACTGTTTTGACAGTTGTAGAACTTTAGGGGAGCAAAAAATTTGAGGAAAAATAGTTGTCAGTGGAAAAACATTTTCTAATAATTTCATAGGATCAATTTTTTTTCCCCACTCCTTCATTGACAATGAATGATATAGAAGTTCTCATAGGAGGTCTTCAGTTTTTGAAGAGGATTTATGGCATGTACATTAATAAGCATAAGTAATTTTAAAAACTATTTTTAAAAATCCCATTTTATTCTACAATTGGGCATAATCATTTCTTTGAGAGTTTTATTATATTTTTTTCTTTGAAATCTTTGCAGCCATATTTGAGAGTTTTAAATAGCCAGTTTCCCTTATTCTTCAGAAAAATCTTCAATTTATCAGTAAGTGGATTTTGACTGTTGCTGGACATTTAAATTAAGTATCTGCTAGTCAAAAGAAGGCACCTTGTCTAATGATTTTGAGATATCTTAGGGACATCCGTTCCTGAAGTATAAGGATCTCTTCACATCATTAAGATAACTTGGGTAGGCTAACAGGTAGGCTGATTAACCAATGAGTTTTCTTTTTTCCTCTTTTTTTTTTTTTTTTTACTTCTTACTTGAATGTAGTGTTAAACATATTGTGTCTTGAAGGAAAGAGTAAAAGTAACACTAGTAAGGTAGAAAAGGATTAATTACTAGCTGAGAAGGTGAAAAAACCAGGTGAACAGGTTTTGAAACAAACTTAGGTCATGGAAATGTACTGGCTTTATAAAAAAATTTTTTTTTACTGCAACAGCTAATCATATTGTTGAATCTTAAGATGCATGTTGCATGAACGAGTATGAAATAATGAAAATTTTCTTTCCAAAAGGATTGTTGCTATTATATTGATATTTCCTACATATATTATTAATAGCCACTAGTATTAATAGAGCAGGGTGAGCCAAAATATCCCTGTATAAAATGTTTAAGGTATATGCTTCAGTATGCTTTTATAACCTGTCTTATAGTATACTACAGTGAAAAGGGCATAAATTTGGAGCTAGACAAATTTGGGATTTGAATCCCAGCTGCATCCCTTCAGTCACCTGGCCAAGTCACTTAACCTCTCTGAGACTCAGTTTTCTCACCTAACTCGCCTTGAGGTGAAGATTAAATATAAAATTGCCTAGCCTAGTGCCTGATTTTCAGTAGGCATTCCTACCAATGTTGTTTCCTGTAGAGATCTGAATAATAATGTAAGGGTTTTGAGAGAACTCCTTGGTTGGTATCTATCATATACTTAATATAGAGAGCCTCATAATCTCACAGTAAAATGTTTTAAAAGTAGGTGCTTGAGTATCATTTGGTGGTCCTCAATATCAATTTCAATTTAATAGAGAAAGAAAACAGTTTTT
The DNA here is from genome assembly GCF_020740605.2 of Lemur catta. Taxonomy (NCBI): domain Eukaryota; kingdom Metazoa; phylum Chordata; class Mammalia; order Primates; family Lemuridae; genus Lemur; species Lemur catta. Next base: position 20,663,057 of record NC_059139.1, on the reverse strand, counting down.
CTTATTTGCAGGCAACATAATACAATTGTTGGACCAAAGAGTGTAAATTTTCTGGATCAGGCAAAAATTAGTAGCATTCTTATTTCAGCAATGTTAAATTTGTTTAAATTTCAAATAAGTCCTATTTATATATAGCCACCAAACCTATTAAGTAGGAATAAAACTAATGAGATACACAAAACACTTTAAGGAGAAAATATAATAGGATTTAAAAATCATAAGACAAAAAAATATGAGCTGTGTTCATAAGTGAAAAAATCAATGCCATCAAGTTGTCAATTATCTCCTAAGTAATCTGTGTATTTAATGTAATTCCAGTAAAAATCTCAACTAGATTTTTGGGGCAACTTGATAAAGGGATTTTATTGTTTATAGTGAAGGGAGTATTCATCCAAAAGTAGTCATGATAATCTTGTCAGAACTGATAAGAAAGGACTTGCAATATCAAATACCAAACTTTGTTAACAGAAAAAGATGGTATTGGTACAGGGATAGACAGATTGATCATTTGGATTAAAATAGAGATCCCAGAGGTAGACCTATACTTATATGGTCAGTTGGATTAGAATGTATAGTTGTTAAATAGAGATATTTTGGTGGGGGGGAGGCAAATCAGAAGTATGCTATCACGTTAATCAGAAGACAGTCTTTGGGCTTTTAAATGTAGTAATTGACAAAGCATATTAAAATTACTTAGATGCATCTTTAATCTACTGGTTAAAGGTGAGGAGTACACCTACTGTACTTGTCCATAAATTGTCCTTAATGCCACTCTGTCAGGATATAGGATTAGAGTCATTGTTCTGAGTGTGGCATTTCTTAGCATTTCTTGAAAGCCATGTGCACTACAGCTTTTAATTCATACTTAAGAGATCAAATAAATGAAATAAACATTGAACTTTTTTGTTTTAATATTAGTCTTATTGTATACTCTGCATATTAAAGTACATTTATAGGGAGTAATTCATTTATTTAATGTTTTGATGAACATCCACAATATGCGTAGTCCCTGCTTCCAAAGAGTTTGCACTTTGGGGATATGAGGGTGGGGACATGCCATGCCTATGCCATGATAACAGTCATAACTGAGTTTTAACTAGTTTTAACAAAATACTAAAGTGGGAAAGCGAAGGATTGTGACTGTGGAGTTTGAGGTAAACTTCATGGTGTTTCATTCTGAAAATCAGGGGAAACTCATTTCAGACAGAGGAAATGCATCTAGCTGCAATAGGAATGTGTGAATTGCATGATATGTTTGACCTGGGTGTGTTCTGAAGTCAAACTACCTGAGCTGAATCCGATTTTTTCTACTACCTGCCATGTGACCTTGGGCAAACAATCTCTTGGTAATGTAGTTTCTATTTCCATAAATAAATTAGAGATAATATTATCTTTCCCTCATAGGATTGAAGTTTTAACACATTAACTGCCACGTGAGTTGTATTTAACTCACACTAGTTTTGAGCCCCGGGCCTCATGAAGCAAAACTTGGGCAGGCACAACCTTGCAGTTATTTCATGAAAATCTTACTTGTTGATGTTCTTATTGTTATAATTAATATTGACAATTTAATTTTAAAAACGTGGATTAAGTGAATAGAAGTCAATAACAAATTTTTCATTAAATTAGGATCATTTTGTTTTTGAAGTTTTTATTCTATTTTTGTAATAAAACACTATGGCCCCAAGGAAAAAATTTTTTTTCTAGTGTGGCAATGTGTTAAAAACATTTTTTTATTGAAGTATAATGTGTATAAAAACTACACATACAATACAGGGATAGCTTGATGAAATGTCATAAACTGAGCACACCTGTGTAACCTGCACTCAAATTTTAAAAAAATGAAAAACCAGAACATTATCAGCATCCCAAGAGGCCTCTACCTTCTCCATTGTATTGTTTTGAGGATTCAGTATTATTTGTAAAGTGCTCAGAACAGTCTCTGGCATGTATTCTATATCCCGATCAGTGTTAGTCATTATTCAGTAGGCATTTGGAAATAGAGCTCAGAAAAGGGATAAGTTTATGTATAAATGTGGATGTTAACCATATGGTGGTGATCTACCGTTATAGCTGTGAATATGAATGAAACCAGAGAAAGTGCCTGGCATATATCAAGCATTTAGTAGACATGTTTTGAATGAGTTATAAATAGAGAAAGAATAGAGCCTGGTTACAAACTTGGGGAACATCTGTGCTCAAGATAGTGCCAGAGAAAGAAAGAGAGGGGACAGAGAGGCAGGAGAATGTAGTGTCTTAAAACCAAAAGATGATGAAGAGATAGCTTTAGAGAGGCTGGATTAGGGATTTAACATAGTAATCAAATTATTGGTGTAATTTTAATGAGTAGCCATTATAGGAAAACTAGAATCTGATCATTTGGAGCTATGGAAAGATTAGCATAAAATTTTACTTAAAGTAAGTTTGTAGTCTAGTGTTCACATAAATATTAATACTTAAGGGTCCTAGAGGTCACATAGGCTTACAGGATTGGGAAACAATGTGGTTCCAGAGAAATCAAATGAAAGTAAATTTTTGAATTAATATTTTATTTCTGGAAAAAACTATAGTATAAAATGAATTAAGTGTGGTAGTCAGCATAAAATGGGCAAAGCATATCCTTGAAAATAGATTTGAAGAAATGTGACACTTTTTTATAGGAAAAACAAGAAGAAAGCCTTTTAAACAATAACCATGTGGAAGAGAGCAAAGAATGCTATGATTTATGAAGGTGGCTTTGTAGCTTCTGTTCACTCCCCCAATCAAGTCATTTTTTACTATAAGCATAATAGTCTTTATAAAATGTAAATTTAATAACACCCCTCTGCTTAAGTTACGGACAGAATATCAGGTTATCCTAGTTTTATATTTAGAGGTCTGTAATCCTTTATCCACGTTTCTGAAGTTCAAACACTTCTGAAAATATAGTAAGTTTGTAAAAAACTTGACAGTGAAAACTGGACAAGAGGCTAGTTTTTTTATTTCCATCTGACTTAGTGTGAATATTGCTACCTTTTCCTGAAGAAATGTTAATATTGTTTGAGAAATGATGAACGATTTGTTTTGCTTTTGTGTTTTTTGTGTTTTTTTGTTTTGTTTCGTTTTGTTTTTTGAGACAGGGTCTAACTGTATTGCACAGGCTAGAATGCAGTGGTGTCGTAGTAGCTCACTGCAACCTCAAACTCCTGGGCTCAAGTGATTCTCCTGCCTGCTTCAGCCTCCCGAATATGCTGGGACTACAGTTGCGCACCACCATGCTCCGCTAATTTTTTCGTTTTTTATAGAGACAGTCTGGCTATGCTGCCCAGTTTCAAGGCTGATCTTGAAACTCCTGACCTCAAGCAATTCTCCTCCTGCCTCAGCCTCCCAAAGTGAGGCCTTGTTTTTCTTGAATATAGAAAATTCTAGAGAGCACTCTGGGTGGTTTTTTGGTTTTATTTTGAGACAGGATCTTTGTTGCATGGGCTAGAGTGCAATGACATCATCATAGCTTACTGCAGCCTCAAGCTCTTGGGCTCAAGTGATCCTCCTGCCTCAGCCTCCTGAGTAGCTGAGACTATAGGCACGTGTTACTGTGCTTGCCTAATTTTTCTCATATTTTGTAGAGATGAGGTCTGCTGAGTTGTCCATGCTGAGAGCACTGTGTTTTAAGTCACTTAAAGTATCTGTCACCTTTTATTATACCCATAGTTAGTGAGTTTGGTTTTTGAGCAGTTCTATTTACAAATAGAAAGAGTCACATTTCATGACTTATTTTCTTAGAATAAGAAAATAGACTTATTTTCTTTTTCTTAGACTTAGACTTACCTTAGACTATTTCTATTTCTAAACTTCTTTTCTTTTCTTGCCAAAAAAGCAAAACATTTGCTTTACTTTTCAAAATGGAATAAAATTTATCTTATCTTGCAAGATTTTACATTTTGGGATCTTAAACATTTTGCTATTTTATTACCCTAGAAATTATTTCCTCTTATCACTTATTCCCAACTTTGCCAGAAAAGAGTAATATATTGGAAAATGGAAGAAGTTTGGTATCACCTAGAAGGGTAGTACAATAGTGAAATAACTGAATGATATTGCATTGCCCAAGTATTGCATCTTCTTTGAAGAAAATATAAAAGAGACACTAACTTTATAGTTGGCTTTTAGTTTTCCCTCAATACAGTTGAGAATTCAAAATTGTTCATTCTCTGTCCATACTGGCAAAGAGAAGAAAGTGGACAGAGGAAGACGTTTCACAATTATTAGTTAAATACGAAGATGAATGTAAAAAACAGCACCGCTCTAGATCAGTTTTTCAAACTCAAGAATCAATAAGTGACAATATACTTCTAAGAATTAACAAGGAAATATAGCAGCCTTATCCAGTTAGTTATTCACTAGAAAGGACTTCATTATGTAATGTTCTGGGTCAAGAACAACAACATCCCATTTTGCTAAAAGGATAAGTGGCAGAATTCTTTCATCTTTTGTGATGTTCATGCACCAAAATTTACTTGATGATGGTTCATTAGTGGACAAATGCTGAAGACAGATATTGTGTACAAAGGTGTGATTGAAAAGAAATAAGTGGTGTAGAAATGAAGAGTTATTGGATTAATTATTCTAAATCCAAGATTGAAATGTTTTGCAATTATGGAGCAAAAAAGATAGCCATCTTTAACAAAATACGAGCCATCAAACATTTCAAAAATTTCTTTAGGCATTGCATTTGACCTTGCAGATGCAGGACGAAGGACCAGAAGTAACGATGAACTAGAACCCATTAGAGATATATTTCAAATCTGGAATCATCACTTATGAGATGGCCGTGTTCCAAGTTTCTGCTTGGAGAGTTGATGAACAGTTGTGTTCACAGAACATGGTCCATGTACCTTAGAAATCAGGGCAATGTGGAATAAAAATTTGGGTTTACTATACTTTCTTATTTAAATGTTTCTAATAGTTCTTTTTATTATCCCATATTGTTATGTAAATTCATTATTAAATGACTACAAAAATGCAAAAAATTTAAAAGGTCCAGTGGACCCAGATGGTAAATGGTAATGGCCGTTTTTCCTGTTATGTTGAGAGTTAAAGATCACAAGAAAATTAACAGTTTTCATATGACATTTAACACCATATGACACCTCCCTCCCCTGTGCTGTACCGGTCTAGTGAATTGGTAGAAATTGTAGGATAAGCTATTTTATTCTAGTTTTTAAGAAGAAATGAACCCGAATTTAAATTTCTTATGAAATTGTATGGTAATGTGGTTATTGTTTTAATAAGCATTGTAAAGGTAATGGGAGCATGACATTACAAAATCAAGTATAAGGAATAACGTTGGTTTTTCTTAGAGGTGATTCTCTGAGGAAGTTGGATTTGTATCTTTTTCAACATTATAAAATATTAAACCTGATTTTAAACCTAATTCAACAGTAAGTCTGTCAGTAATTTTGTAGATATAAAATGCCACAATTTGACCAAAGAAAGTCCAACAGTGTTGAGCATTAAATTGGACTAATGGAAAGGTCAGATTGTGTTTTGTGTGTCATGAAAAAGAAAGAAAAAAAATATTTTGCATAAGTTACTTTGCCGTTTTATCCAAAATTGAAACAAATGTGTGCTCATGCACAGTATGTTTTCCAAGGAACAAAAAGCACATCTAATAAGGTGAATGATAGAAACGTTCTACATTTTCTTTTTTGTTTTGTTTTGTTTTTTGAGACAGAGTCTCGCTTTGTTGCCCAGGCTAGAGTGAGTGCCGTGGCGTCAGCCTAGCTCACAGCAACCTCAAACTCCTGGGCTTAAGCGATCCTACTGCCTCAGCCTCCCGAGTAGCTGGGACTACAGGCATGCGCCACCATGCCCAGCTAATTTTTTTCTATATATATTTTTAGTTGGCCAGATAATTTCTATTTTTAGTGGAGACGACGCTCTTGCTCAGGCTGGTCTCGAACTCTTGACCTCGAGCGATCCACCTGCCTCGGCCTCCCAGAGTGCTAGGATTACAGGCGTGAGCCACCGCGCCCGGCCTACATTTTGTTGATTGAGATTTTTCCCACTTCATTCCCTTTATAAGGGGAGAAATCAAACATTCTATTTCTGTCCTATATTGGTTCCTCTAGAAATTTAACATGAATATTTCACTTAGTCTAAAGTTAATCATTAACTTTACTCCACTAAATAACAGAAGGACTTGAAATGTTTTAACCTTGATCAATTCCATGTTAATTTTTGTGCTGTTGTACAGTATTAGATTTTTAACCCCACAACCATCGTTGGACACAGCTAATTGTTTTATGTAGTCGATGATTTTTTAAATTTACCTTCATATTTACCACTCTTTTTTGCTCAACATTAATTCATTCATTCTGAGATCATTTTCCTAAAATAAATCTTTCAGACTTTCCTTTAGTGTGGGTCTAATAATAGGCTTGTTTTTTTGTTTTTGTTTTTTTAGTTTGGTGAGGGTTTTTTGTTTTTGTTTTTTGCTGCTTGAGGTTTATTGAAATTAATATTACAGTATAGCAGAAAGATTCCATGTGGTGTTTTGAAATTCATCCCAACTGTGGGCTAAGTGACGTGCAGGTTGGGCAGACTACCAGAGTCCAAAAGCTTTAGCATTTCCTTAGTGTTCGGATCTATTAATACTTCAGTGATCTCCTGATCCAAGGCTGAGACCTCAGGATATAGTTATCTCTTTTTTCTCTCATCACCCTCCTCCTGCGGTTTGATGGAGATACCTCTCAGCCGGCCTCTCTGAATTTACTTCATCGGATGTGTGACATAGCCTGCTATCTTGTTGCAGAGTTTTTGGTGTGAATAATGGCAGTCTCTTTGCATGCACGCTTGTTCGTGTGGAAGTCATTGCCCAGGCACATGTAATAATACTTCGCAGTGATGACCAGGGCCAGGCCACCACCTTCACGGTTTTTGGTGCAAACTCAGCCAGTGTTGGCAGGTCCTTGGTAAAAGAGCAGGGTCGTTTTTGTTTTTTTCTTAAATCTCAGAATATCTTTAATTCTCCCTCATTCTTGAATACTCATCACTTAACTTTCCATAGGCAATTTTTTTCTACTGGCTGTTTAAAAGAGTTTGTCTTCGGTGTTTACAGTCTCATTTAGGTGGATCTTACTGTGAATTCCTTTTTATTTACTCCTACTGGGAATTTGTTGGGCATCCTGAATCTGAGAATTGTTATCTTTAATTTTAAGGACTCTCTGACATTCTTTTTAGATGTTTCTTTCCTATTTTTTTCTTCCATTTGTAATTCCAATTAGATGTAAGTTAACACTTTTTGTTGTTTCTTCCAGGTCTTTTATCTTCTTCCGTGTTTTTCATCTTTTTTTCTCTGTGTCCATTCCGGGTAATTTTTACAGATATTTTCTAGTTCACTAATTTTGTGCCAGTGTGCAATAACCTTTCTTAATTTCTGATTGTAATTTTGATATGCTATATTTAATTTTTGGAAGTTCTGTCTTAGTTTTATAATCTCCTTTACTTTTTAAAATGTGCTTATATTTTGTATCCAATAATTTTAATGCCTGTAGCCTTTTCAAAAAAAATTTCTTTTATTCTGCAGACTCTTGATCATAATAGCTTATTTCCTTTGAGTTTTGTAGTGATTTTTTTAATTGGATCTCCTGTTAGATCATCTGAAGCACTTAGAGAGGAGTATGTCTTTTGTGGTACCTGGAATTACTGCCAGCCTAGAGTTACACAGGTTGAGTATCCCTAATACAGAAATCCAAAATGCTCCAAAATCCAAAATGTTTTGAGCACCACCATGACACTCAAAGGCAATGCTCCTTGGAGCATTTCAGATTTTGGATCAGGCATACTCAGCCAGTAAGTATAATGCAAATATTCCAAAATCCAAAACACTGCTGATTGCAAGCATTTCAGATAAGGTATATTCAATTTGTGTTAAACTAATTTTTTGGCTTCGAGTTTGCCTGGTCAGGTAATATGAATTCCATAACCTTTCAAACCTAGAGGAAGGCTGTCTTATGGCAAGAATTGTCAGGGGAGATGTTTCTCCTCTTTACCCAGAGCCAAGGCTGAGACAGGAAACGTTTCCTTATAGTTTTCCCTTAAAGATGGAAGAGAGCTTTTTCCTAATTAATTCTAAGCTGTTGCTTCCCAGTTCGTTCATGTCTCTGCTAACACAGAAAATGGTATTTGTACAGCAGCACACTAAATAAAACTAAGTGGAGATTTTGAGCTTTGGATAAGGATACTGCAGCTGCAGGCAACAGACTTGGAGCTCTAGACACTCATGTACTGTGCATTCTCCCTGAGAACTAACACCAGGATCTGGTGGGAAGGTTTGCTTTTAGACCACTCAAAAGTGTGGTAGGCAGACTGGTGCTGCTCTATGACCTCTTTTGTTACCAGCCCATAAAAGGTATTTGTAGAAGAAAGTAAATCAACTGACTACATTACTAAACATACTGTTTAATTCAGCTCACATTTTTGGGGTAGCAAAATTCTCTTGATGAAGAAAGCAGTATATTGATTTGTATTCTGTGCTTAAGTTCCTTATCTCCTTACCTTCTTGCAGAACAGTGGTAGGCCTGCCACATTCCAGGCCTCCAGGGATCAGCAAATGCCAACAGAATAGTCTAGCTTACTCCAGGCTTTTAGCTTCAGAATTTTCTTTTTTTTCTTTCCAGCTTGTTCACTTGTTTAACAAAAATCAATTTGTCCCTATTTTTAGATGCTTTATATTGGGAGGCTTTTAGGGTTCTCTTAAATAAGTTTTGTATAAGAGAATGTTCATTTGTTTGTTTTTGCTACTTAAAAAATTATCTTAATTTGGGAGGTAGAGGCAGGAGGATTGCTTGAGCCCAGGATTTCAAGACCAGCCTGGCCAATGTACCAAGACCTCATCTCTACAAAAAATTAAAATTAAAAATTAGCCAGACATGGTGGTGTGAGCCTGTTGTTCCAGCTACTCAGGAGGCTGAGGCAGGAGGAGCTCTTGAGCCCAGGAGTTCGAGGTTATACTGAGCTATGATCACACCACTGTACTCCAGCCTGGGCAACAGAACTGAGACCCTCTTAGAAAGAAAGGAAAGAAAAATTGTTTCAGGTAACAGTAATTAAGTTGCAGTGAGGTAGTACTCTATTCAGAATTGTCACCAGGTTGTTGTTTTTTTTTTTTTTATTATGGTTAAAGAAAATAAAATTTGGCCAGGCACGGTGGCTCACGCCTGTAATCCTAGCACTCTGGAAGGCCGAGGTGGGTGGATCGCTTGAGGTCAGGAGTTCGAGACCAGCCTGAGCAAGAGCGAGACCCCGTCTCTACTAAAAATAGAAAGAAATTCTCTGGCCAACTAAAATATATATAGAAAAAATTACCCGGGCATGGTGGCGCATGCCTGTAGTCCCAGCTACTCAGGAGGCTGAGACAGAAGAATTGCTTAAGCCCAGGAGTTTGAGGTTACTGTGAGCTAGGCTGACGCCACGGCACTCACTCTAGCCTGGGCAACAAAGCAAGACTCTGTTTCAAAAAAAAAAAAAAGAAAAAAAAGAAAATTTATCATCTCAATCATTTTTAAGTATAGATACAGTTCAGTAGTTTAAGTGTATTCACATTGTTGTGAAACATCTCCAGACTTTTTTCATCTTGCAAATCTGAAACTATAACTATTAAACAATAGTTCTCCCTTTTCCCCTCTCCCCAGCCCCTGGTAACCACCATTCTATGATACTTTGTTTCTATGAATTTTACTCAATACCTGGTATAAGTGGAATTATATAATGTTTGTCATTTTGTGACTGGTCAATTTCACTTAGCATAATGTCCCTAAGGTTCATCCATGGATTTCCTTTTTTTTGAGACAGAGTTTCACTCTGTTGCCCAGGCTAGAGTGCCATGGCATCAGCCTAGCTCACAGCAACCTCAGACTCCTGGAATCAAGCAATCCTCTGCCTCAGCCTCCCAAGTAGCTGGGACTAAAGGTGCTCGCCACCACACCTAACTAATTTTTTTTGTTTGTTTCTATTTTTAGTTGGCTGGCTAATTTTTTCTATTTTTAGTAGAGACACGGTCTCACTCTTGCTCAGGCTGGTCTTGAACTCCTGCCCTCAAGTGATCTTCTCACCTCAGCCTCCCAGAGTGCTAGGATTACAGGCATAAGCCACCACGCCTGGCCAGGAGTTCTTTATATATTCTGGATATTAATCCCTTATCAGATATATGCTTTGCAAATGTTTTCTTCCTTTCCATATGTTGCCTTTTCACTCTGTTGATTGCACCCTTTAATGCTGTAGTCCCCAGCCGCCAGGCTGCAGACTGGGCTGCAGATCGGTACCTGTGTGTTAGGAACCAGGCTGCACAGCTGGAGGTGAGTGGCGAGTGAACAAATGAAGCCACATCTGTGCTTACAACGTGTATTTACAGCCGTTCTGCATCTGCCTCCTGTCCCATATCGCCCCGCCCCCATCCATGGAAAAATTGTCTTCCATGAAACTGTTCCCTGGTGCCAAAAAAGCTGGGGACTGCTGCTTTAACGCACAGAAGTTTTAAGTTTGTTGTAGTTCCATTTGTCTACTTTTGCTTTTGTTGCTTATGCTTTTGGTGTCATATCCAAGAAATCATTGCCAAATCCAGTGTCATGAAGACTTTCGTGTTTTCTACTAAAAATTTTATAGTTTTAGCTCTTACATTTAAGTCTTTGATCTATTTTGGTTAATTTTTGTTTGTGGTGTAAGGTAAGGATCCAACTTCATTTTTTTGCTTGTGGATGTTCAGTTTTCCCAGCACCATTTGTTGAGAAGACAACCCATTGAATAGTCTTGGCACCCTTGTCAAAAATCATTTGACTGTATATGCAAGGCTGTATTTCTGGGCCCTCTGTTCTTTTCCATTGGTGTGTATGTCTGTCTTAATGCCAGTTCTACACTGTTTTGTGGAATATTTTATTTTTTAGAGACGGGGTCTCGCTCTTGCTCAGGCTTGTCTCGAACTCCTGAGCTCAGCAATCCTCCCACCTTGGCCTCCCAGAGTGCTAGGATTACAGGCATGACCCACTACACCTGGCCCGTCTTGTTCTTGATCTTAGAGAAAAGCTTTTAGTCTTTCATCATTGAGTATGATGTTAGCTGTGGGCTTTTCTTAAATATCTTTTATTATGTTGAGGTTGTTTCCTTCAATTCCTAGTTTATTGAGTGTTTTTGTTTTTAATCATGAAATTGTATTTAATCTTGTCAAATGGTTTTTGTGCATCAGTTGATATGATCACACAGTGTTTGTGTTTCATTTTGTCAGGGTGGTGTATGACATTGATTTTTGTATGTTGAACTTGTCATCATATTTTAAACTATTTAAAAACACAAATGTTGCAGAGAATAGATGCGATGGTTAAGAGCAGGTGCACTGGGGTCACACTACTTAGGTTCAAGCTTTTCCTCTGCCACTTACTAGTAATTACATGACATCTTTAGAATAAATGACTTTCTGCTAGGTTTCTATTAATTATAAACTTTACTTTGCTGTAAGTGGTAGTTTTATTAATAAACTAAGCAATTTCATTTTCCTGTTGCATGATAGAAACTTTTTGGTTAAAGGGATACCCAGAGACCAATTAAATGAATGGTGAATAACCATTACAGATTTAAGTTAATGGTCCGTATCATAAAATGGAGGTTCTCAAAGTTTTTGGTTTTAGGACCCCTCTAACACTTAAAATTATTGAGAATCCCAAACAGTTTTTGTTTATTTGGTTTAGATCGATATTTTGCTGTATTAGAATCAAGAAATTTTCAAAATACTTATTAAATCATTTAAAATAAGAACAGTGAAACCATTACACATTAACCAGAAGTGTTTACAAAAAATAACTAATTTTTTTAAATAATGAGATTAGAGGCATTGTTTCACATTTTTACAAATCATTTTAATGTCTCAATTAAGACTGTTGGATTCTCATATCTGCTTTTGCATTCAGTCTGTTGCACTAAATTGTTTGAATTAAAATATACAAAGTCAATCTGGCTTCACACAGGTGTGTAATTGAAAAAGGGAGAACCTTATGAACCTCCTAAAAGGGCCTTAGGAATCCTTGGATCACATTTTGAGAACCACTGTTGTATAGAAACTAAAGAGTTAAACTTCCCAGAGACCTCCACCTTTAATGCATTCTGGTTTTCTTTCTTTTGGTGTTAACCTCCACATCGTTAAATAACATGCCTCTTCTGCTATTTTGTAGTTTATCAACTTTATGCATTATTTTTTGATTTCCTATAGTCATAGTTTAGGACTTAGTACATAATTTTCTTCTCATTTCTCCTGTTTCCAAATTCAGTGGTAGGCTATTTCTGTTACTTCAGCAATACACTCCATTTCCAGTTCCATCAAAAATAGATGGTATCTCAGTACTAAGAGTCTTGAAACTCTTGTGCTTCACTTCCCCTCTTTCCTCACCTCATCCCCAACTTAACCTATAGTTTTACTTGTGATGACATTTACATTATGTCCTGTAATCATGGTTTATCTTCTGTAATTTAGGTTGATTCTAAAATTTTAAAGCTAAAGCCTGTTTCATTATTATGACTGTGTAAATAGTATTTACGGTGGAGCCAAGTACCATTCTATGATTATAATGCCGAATGCGTTCCATTTTACAATCCTATGCCACTTAATAGAAAATCTTCCTAGGCTTAAGTTCAAATGGACTTGTCCTTTTTTTACACTGTACTAATTGCTCAACTGTGAAATCTTTCACCAGAATCATTCCTTTCTTGAGCACTTTCATTACCTTTTTTAAAAAAGTCTTTCATTACCTTTTTAAAAAAATCTTAATGTCAGTAACTTAATCATGTCCGAAGATTTTTCTAAGCTCCTTGTCTGCTGTCTGTCCTATCCAGTCCCTGTTTTCCTGGATGTCTTTTCTCCTGGAGGCTTCTGTCCTTCCTCTGATTCCAGTCTAGGCTCACTACTCTCTTGGCCTGCTGCACCTAGGCTTTTATCTTTGTCCACTGTTTGCATGATCTCATGTTTGTTGGTCTACTTTTTGTTTAGCCTGGAGTATATCTTCATGTAGCTTCCTAAGAAAACATATATAGGAGGTAAGCTCCTCTCATCCTTGAATGTCTAAGAAATCTTTATTCTGCCTCCATAGTTTGGCTGAGTACAACGTTCTAGATTAATAATCATTTCCCTTGAATTTTGAAAACATTACCTTATTGTCTTCTAGCCACTAATGTTACCAATAGGAAGTCTAATTTTTCATTTATTTGTAGTTTTTTCCCTCTCTGGAGAATTGAATGATCTTTTTTGTTTTGAGATGTAAAATGCTGTGTCTCTAGGTTTGGTTCTTTTGTTCTATTTTGAAGTCCTGTGGGCCCTTTGAATTTGAAAACGTGTTTCCCCTCAGGAGTAGGAAATTTCTTTTCTCTTTGCTTTTTCCTTTCCTTTCTGACAGGGTCTCACTGTGTTGCCCAGGCTGGTCTCAAACTCTTGGCCTCAAGGGATCTTCTGGCCTCAGCCTCCCAAACTGCTGGGATTACAGGCAAGCCACCACACCTAGCCTTGTCTGTTCATTTTTAAGAAAAAAGCAATAAGACTGTCTGTAAACTCTATTTCAGTAAGGCCTCTGGCTCACTTTTTGATAAGTAGGCAGGGAGCTGGCCATTAATTTCCAGGGTAATTCAAGAAGATTGTGTTTTTACTCTTTAATGTTAATAATTCCTAGATACTTTCTTTTTCTTTTTTTCCCCAAGAGAAGTTCTCTTCTGTTTTGTCTGACTCTTGATGTATTTCTTAACCTTTCTTATACATATTATTCTTTTATGTTTGTTTCATGATTTATTAGTTTGCCCCAGTTTAAAACTGACTGAAGCTAATTAGATTTTATTTATTCACAAAGATGTTATCCCCATAGAAGCTTCTGCTATACTGGATGCTTACTAAATGAAAGTCTTTTCATATTTCACAAGTATACTTTTATGGCACATGGATTGGGTTTTTATTTAATTTATGTTCTGTTTTATTCAAGAAATAATTTAAAGACAGTTAAGTTTTACATTGTAAATGTAGGGAGATAACACCTTTTATTTTAATACTCCAGACTAGGCAGAAACCTTGATTTGACCTATTTTGACTTAAGATTAACTTTACTTTAACTAATTTGAACTTGATTTGACCTGAATTTTTAAAAGTAAATTTACATTTAGACTTAGCCACTAGATAGCTAATTGAATTAGTATAGTCCAGCATGGTCATCTACATCATGTAATAGGTAGTTTTCTAAGATATTTAAAATTGAAAGAGAATTTTCCAGGTGGGTCTAGGATAACAAACCAGGGAGTCTTTAATGTGAACGGTAGTTGTCTGCCCTAGCCCCTGGCCTACTAGAAATTGAGACTAGATCATCACTTTTTCTGATGCTTTTGGTAGAGGATATGATTCCAGTCTAGGAGATGGGTAAAGAGACCTGGCTATACAGAGCAGAGGCAGCTTCAGGGGTCTGTATATAGTAATTCCTAAATGCACTGGCATCTTTTTATTTGGTTCCTAGGGTAAGTGACTGTATAATTTAATGTTCAAAGTGAGACACTTAGGAGAGTGAAAGAGAATACTATTAATAATTACACTGGGGCAGCAGGCATAAACCAGAGCATATGGTTATTCCTTCCCTAGTCACATAGACTTTGAGGGTTAGGATCAGAGGCAATAAAAGTCAAATTGTCTGCTTGGTTGACTTGACATTCCCATTCTATTCCTACTTGCTTTTTGTCCTTTAGGACACATTTTGGGACCAAGAAATGTGGACAGATGATGGAACCAATATTCCTCCTATGCAATGTAGTCTGGATGCGTGAAGTACCCTATTAGTACATGTTAAATATGAGTTTCACAGACATGGTGTATTTATATTTTAAATATAATCTTTTTTCTCCTAGGAATTTTGAAGAAGTATAACATATTATTGTCATTTTTTCTTAAGGATGTGGAATTGTTCATAGAAAATGTTATTCCCAACCCAATTTGCCACTATTAAAATGTAAACTTTCCTTTTCCTGTCTTACTGGCATATATGTAGAAAATTTTAGCTAGTTTTATTCCAAGTAAGAATTATAAGCATTTCTTTCGACTCTTAAGTTTTTTGTTTTTTGGGTTTTTTTCCTTTTTCATATTGGACTGAAATCTCCCATCCTGTAACTTCCATCTGTTGGTTCTAGTTCTGTTCTCTGGAGCAGCATGGAGTGTCTTCTGTTAGAAGGCGGCTATCATCTTTTCTAGACTGAATTTCCCTAGGTCCTACTGTTTTTATATGAAATAAAACCCATTATCTATAAGCTTTACTTTGATTTCTTTTGGACATAGCCTAGTTTATCAGTATCCTTTATAACACAGTTAAAATATGATGGCCCAAAATTTTAATTCTGTATCATGTATCTGTGACACCAAGCACACCCAGTACAAAAGACCCTGTGCTGTAACCCATGATTCAGATACTCTAGTTTATTTATTAGTGCAGCTTTGGCTTATGTCAGTTTTTTTTTTTTTTTATTTCTTAGCTATTCTTAACCGTTGGCTCATATTAAAACTTGTGGTCAGCTAAAACCTGCCAGCTAAATAACTGTTGGGGCTTTCCTTTTTTTAGAAAGTGTTTCTGCCTTGGAGAAATGTAGCTTTAGCAAGTGGAATTGAGTGTATTACTCAGAGAACCTAGAACAAGAAACAAATATTTTCATATGCCAACTTCGGCAGGCCTTTGGTTTTATGTGACATAGGCTCTCAGCTTAAACACATTAAGAACTTTATCTGGAAATTTATTTGATTACTGAAAATATTTTGCCTCTTTAAAGTTTAAATGGTTATAACTGCAAAGTATCCAACTTAGGTCTCCTTTTACAACATGTGCTATTATATTTTTAAGAGAAAAGTAAATTTATATAATGAAATACTGACTCTAAGCTAGAAAATTTACCTAAAATAATAGATATTTCATTGTAGGTTTTGTACCCTAGAGCAAGACTTCTCAACCTCAGCACTATTGACATACATATTTTAGGTAATTCTTTGTTGTGGGGGAGTGTCCTATGCATTGTAGAGTGTGTGACAGCATCTCTGGCCTCTGTCCACTAGATACCAGTAACACATACTACTACCACCTTCTCTGCAGTTTGATTATCAAAAATACTTCCAGATATTTTTGGCCATCTGTCCCCTGGGGGCAAAATCTCCCCTCGTTAGAACCATTGTCGTAGACCAACAGAAGTGCTTTTTTCTTAATCAACTGGTCAATAGTTTCTACCTTAAATGTTTTCTGTAATTGGGGTTAGAATATAATATTTTTCTTATTTCTTTGTAGAGATTTTTTTAAACTATAGATCATAACTTTGATATGTGCATATGACAAATACTTTTTGAAATTCCTTAATTTTTCTTTTCCTCCTAATACTGTTTCTTATCCTAGTTTGTTATCCCTGTTTTCAATATGATCTATGACCTGAAACAATATGTGTGATTATATAATAAGATTAAGGAAAAATTAATAGAACAATAGCAGATATAGTATTGAGTAGGAGGTTTATTGAGTTCAAATACTTGGCCTTTTGTAGTCCATGATTATATTACACATTAAAAAACAAATGTGTTTTTTATTTAAGTTGGTAAATAACTTTTTATTCAAGTTATTTATTCCTGGATTTTAAAATTGTATTATATTTATTCTTCTACTCCACAATATAGCCAGCAGCCAGCTTCGGGTGTAGCCTATTCTCATCCAACTACAGTTGCTAGCTACACTGTCCATCAGGCTCCAGTAGCTGCTCACACAGTTACTGCTGCCTATGCACCAGCAGCCGCCACAGTTGCAGTTGCCAGGCCTGCTCCAGTAGCTGTTGCAGCTGCTGCAACAGCTGCTGCATATGGAGGCTACCCCACTGCACACACAGCCACTGACTATGGTTATACCCAGAGGCAACAAGAAGCGCCACCACCACCACCTCCAGCTACTACACAGAACTACCAGGTAAGAAAACTACTAGGTTCGATAGCCTTAACATGCAGGCTTTAGTGGCCTCAGGGTATAATATGATGTTCAAGCTAGTGCTTTTCAAACTTGGGTCTTCCAAAATATACATCTAATGATAGAAAAAAGTGAATGAGTATTCACAGGTAGTTTTGGGACATAGTCCTACCACTAAGTTTCCTTGCAGTGAGCTTTATATTAATAATTCTCGCCCGTCTACTTCACTATATTATGTATACGTATGTTTGCTTTAATTTTGAGGAGATTTTACATCAATTACTGGTTAAATAATTTAATTTGACCTCAATTTTATTAAAAAAAAGATAGAGAAAAGCTGTCCCTTATTTGTACTATGGCATTATTTATTCATTTGAAACACAGGTATATCTTCTGTTTTGAGAATCATGGGCCTAAGCTATAGGGCAAACATAATTACATATTTTCTTGAAACTTATCCAAAGTAGAAATTCTGTTGTCTGTACATTTACCCTGTCAAGATGTTCATTTTTAGTATATAGTATAACAAAAATTGATCATGCTTTTATTCAACCAGTTGCCTCTTTTTTTTTTTTTTTTGGAGACAGAGTCTCACTCTGTTGCCTGTGCTAGAGTGCCGTGGCGTCAGCCTAGCTCACAGCAACCTCAAACTCCTGGGCTCAAGCAATCGTTCTGCCTCAGCCTCCCGAGTAGCTGGGACTAAAGGCGTGCGCCACCACGCCCAACTAATTTTTTCTATATATTTTTAGTTGTCCAGCTAATTTCTTTCTGTTTTTTTTTTTTTTTTTTTTTAGTAGAGATGGGGTCTCGCACTTGCTCAGGCTGATCTCAAACTCCTGGCCTCAAGCAATCCTCCCACCTTGGCCTCACAGAGTGCTAGGAATACAAGCGTGAGCCACCATACCCGGCCCAGTTGCCTGTGCTTTAGTCTTATGGGACTTATAAATTCCTTTTACAGTATTGTTTTAAAACAGTACTAGTTTACTACTTGTTTATGTAAATAAATTTGGTTTTAATTTCTTCAGTCCATTTCTTATTTGTTTGCTTTTAGGATCTGTATTTTAAACTTTGATCCTTCTGAGCTTTCCCCAGGTTTCTATATTCATTCTAAAGCAATAGGAATTTACTTTGTGAAGAAAAAAATTGAAATATAGATCAACAGTATTAGTATTTGCTGTTAATTTTTGGCAGATTACTAAACTTACAATTCCTTTTGATGTATGTGATTATGTTTCATTATGTCCAGAGACAGAATATGATAAATTTTGTTGTTTTTAATAAGGTCTGTGAAACCCATCATTTTCTGGGCCCTGTATGCTTCTTCAGCCTTTCCACCTACATGCCTTCCCATCCCTCCTTACTTTATGGAGTGCCAGAATTCATCTAGCTTACCTTGATCTTTCTTGAAAAAAAGAAACAGTGAAAAGGCTGGAGTAATCACAAAGCTTAGTAACACCCAGATGTTCTTTTTCTGATACTGTGGGATCCATCTTTAAGGCAAAACTGCCATGAATTTTTAATAAAATTAATTTTTACTTAAGTATTTTAAATGTTTCAGTGATTGCTCTGATTATAAAAGTTAAACATGTTGCTAAAATGCTTTTGCTCTTATTTGATGAAGTCCAAAATTAATCCTCTTTGTATTGAATTTGATTCTTTATGTTTAGGTCTGACGTAAAACTACATATTTAGTTTCTTATTTTCCTTTTTTTATATAGTAAAGATATTTTTTTTTTCTGCCACTTGTCTCATAGCAAGATTTTTTCTCATTCTTTTTCTTTAGGACTCATACTCATATGTAAGATCCACAGCTCCTGCTGTAGCTTATGATAGTAAGCAGTACTACCAACAACCGACAGCAACTGCTGCTGCTGTAGCTGCCGCTGCCCAGCCTCAGCCTTCTGTTGCTGAAACCTACTACCAGACAGGTGGGTTTTATAAATACACACAATTTCATTATAAACTATTGAAGTATATGATTTGGGATATTTTTTAATGAAGATAAGCTTTTGAGTCCATCTAAACTCATTATGTTATCTCACCTTGAGAGTCGCGTTCTAGCCATGTCCTTTTCTTCCTCCACTAGAATGCCTTTGAGTCACAAAGAGAAGGCCATGGCAGCAATTCATAATCATGCCCTTATCTCCTAGAAATGTACTCCATTTCTGGACTTACAGCCTACCATTCTTTTCCTGCTGAAATAAGCTATACAAAACAAGCTGTGATAATAGCTTCTGACCGCATTCTTATCTTTGCCAGAAATGCCCAGAACATATTACATTGCCAGCTGCCTTTGTAACTGGTAGAAACTCTTTAATGGGCCCATATTTTTAATTCATCTTTCTCTGATCTATGACAATGGTTGGTTTCTATTACAAGCCACCTATAATGTTAAATATAGTATTTAGAACGGCTCAAATGCAGGAAGTGTTGTGTTGCAAAAATGCCTAGATATTTGTAGACTTTAAAAGATGGATTTTGGCTGGGTGTGGTGGCTCATGCCTGGAATTTGAGAGGCCAATGCAGGAGGATTGCTTGAGGCCAAGAGTTTGATACCAGCCTGGGCAACATAGCAAGACCCCATCTCTACAAAAAAATTAAAAATTAGCTGGGCACAGTGGTGTATACCTATAGAACCAGCCACTCGGGAGGCTGAGGCAAGAGGATTTTGATTAAGCCCAGCAGCTAGAGGCTGCAGTGAGCTATGATCATGCCACTGCACTCCGGCCTAGGTGACAGAGCAAGACATTGTCTCTTTAATGAAAAAGAAAAAAAGATTTTTATGTGTTTGTAGAAATTTAATTGAGAACCTTTAAGACAAACCTCTCTGAGTTTTGAAAAGTGAGCAACTCGTTTGTTTGTTTGTTTATTTATTTATTTATTTATTTATTTATTTATTTTTTGAGACAGAGTCTCGCTCTGTTGCCCAGGCTAGAGTGCCGTGGCATCAGCCTAGCTCACAGCAACCTCAAACTCCTGGGCTCAAGCAATCCTACTGCCTCAGCCTCCCGAGTAGCTGGAACTACAGGAATATGCCACCATGCCCAGCCAGTTTTTTCTGTATATATTTTTAGTTGTCCATATAATTTCCTTCTATTTTTAGTAGAGACGGGATCTCGCTCTTGCTCAGGCTGGTCTCGAACTCCTGAGCTTAAAGGATCCACCCGCCTCTACCTCCCAGAGTACTGGGATTACAGGCGTGAGCCACCGCACCCGGCCCATTTAATTATTTTTTGAAAGACCTGAGAGTATGGATTAGAAGCCTTGGATTAGGAGAGAATAGAAATGGCTTGCAGTACTGGCTTTACTACTAATGTGGGCAAGTAATTTTTACCTTTCTTCATCTCTGTTTTCTTATCTGTGAATGAAGTTACTGACCCAGATCTCTCTAGAGTCCCTTCTAGGTGTAAGATTTTATGAGTCCCTTAAAAGTGGTTTTAAAATATTTTGAATTACAATGACTGACTTTTCTTATGGTCTCATCTCTGTTGATTTGTGTGTATAATAATCTATGTGGAACTTTCTGGTTAATTACTAAGGTTAGATTATGCTTCAGAGTGCTAAATTATCTAAGAGTCAGAAGATCTTGTTTTAGCCTAAGTTCTCATATTGACTATGTGACTTTTGTAAGTCATTTAGCTCTTGGATGTTAGTCTCCTCTGTAAAATGCTCATCTGTGTGCCATAGGGATCAAATTTCATAAGCAGATACAGATAAAAGCTCTAAGGTATCTTTACTTAACTGAGCATAAAATGACTTTGGCCTCCTGTCATTTGGGCCTTTCTCAGAAATAACATTTATGTGTTTCAGTGATCATTATAAGTGATTACTTGTTAATTTAACTGATTAATTTAGTGATAGATAGTAAGGCTCATACAATTCTTCGAAAATACATTGTTTTGAATATGGTCAGAGGAAGTAGAAAGTTTAGCAGAGACATTAACGGTAGCCAGTTAAGAATAACTGTACATACACTATTGACATTTGAAAGATTAAGTCAGTAGCACCTTGTGAGTTAGAATTAGATTGACATTTACTATGGATAAATTCAATGATATATGAACAAGTTCCATGTCATTAAACATTTTTGAAGTTTTTACTTTATACTTTGACCCTCTCTCCATTTAGTTTCCAGCATTAAACCTAACTCACAAGTAAACTGACTAACTTAAACACACACGCACCTCTTTTCAAAAAAAAACTTTATTTCTACCAGTTGTAATTAATACTACTATTTCACTTAGTTGTAAATTTTGCCAAAATAATCATTTTGGAAATACATAGAAAGCATTTAGGAAAAGAGGGTAAATTAGTTTATGCACTTTATTTATGTTGGTAATAAGAATTTTACCTCTTTTGCCAAGAAGAAATTGCTGGCATAAAATTTATAGTTAATGATGTTTAGACCTGTTCTTTCCACTTTTAGGGATATTGGTACAGTAACTGTAGTGGCTTATGCTACTAATTTTCTGGTGTCTCTTTCCCACTTTAGCCCCCAAAGCAGGTTATAGCCAAGGTGCAACTCAGTATACTCAAGCCCAGCAAACTCGACAAGTGACAGCCATAAAACCAGCCACACCAAGTCCAGCTACCACTACTTTCTCCATTTATCCTGTATCCTCCACCGTACAACCAGTAGCAGCTGCAGCTACTGTGGTGCCATCTTATACTCAGAGTGCTACTTATAGTACCACAGCAGTTACTTATTCTGGTAAGGCTGATAAACTGTGTTTAAATGAGTAAACAAATTAGAGACTTAGTAGAAACTGTTTTGATTTTCTGCAGAATTATATTACTTCCAATAATAGGAATTAAATTGATTGATAGGTATTAATATAAATATATGTGCATAATATGACAGATGGACCATACTGTAAGTTGTATGCTTTTTAAAAATACAAAAACAAAAAACAGAAGATCTTAGAGTATAAAATGCTCTTTGGGGATATGAAAGCTAGTTGTGAGTCTTGGGTCTAGCATTGCAATTAGAGGAAATAACAACCAGTCTTCTACAGGATCATTTTCTTTCTGACTTTTTCCAAATGAATTTGAAAAATCAAGGTTAACACTCAGGGAATACCACGAATTATTTGTATTGTTTGTCTAGGCCATCAAAGAGCTGTTTCTTTATATTTATTATCAGGGATAAGTAATCATGAAAATACCAGTGTCCTTTTGTAAACATTCATAAGATGGTGGTTATGCAGCATACCTCTTGGAAGGACGGAGTAGCTTTATTTTCCTTAAATAATTAAATATTTCCCCTAGAAAAGTATGATCACTAAAAGCTTATTATGTCCACTACTCTTACTCATTTTTAGCTGATTTAGTTCACAGTATTATGGTGATTAAAATCACAAATTGGTTTTTTGTAGACATTCGCTTTGTACTACTGTATGGTTTGTTATTGTTGTTTTACATTTTATTTATTCCTTAATACTCTGTCTTGTTCCATGGAAGATTTAAGGTGGCACAGGCAATTTCAGTTCTTAACTTTTTTTTTTTTTTCCCGAGACAGAGTCTCACTCTGTTGCCCTGAATAGAGTTCTGTGGCATCATCAGAGCTTACAGCAACCTCAAACTCCTGGGCTTGAGCAATCCTCCTGCCTCAGCCTCTCGAGTAGCTGGGACTACAGGCATGTGCCACCACACCCAGCTAATTTTTTCTATTTTTAGTAGAGACAGGGTCTCACTCTTGCTCAGGCTGGTCTCGAACTCCTGAACTCAAGCTATCCTCCTGCCTTGGCCTCTCAGAGTGCTAGGATTACAGGTGTGAGGCACTGTGCTCAGCCTTACCTCTTTTTTTTTTAAAGAGACAAGATCTTGCTATGTTGCCAGACTCGAGTGCAGTGGCTGTTTACAGGCGCAGTCCCACTACTGATCACCACAGTTATTTTGACTTCCGTTTTTGACCTGGGTGGATTCACCCCTCTTTAGGCAATTTGGTGGTCCCCTGCTCCTGGGATATCACCATATTGATGCCAAACTTAGTGCAGACACTCGATCAGCATAGCACACCACAGCCCAAACTCCTGGGCTCTAGCGACCCTCCTGCCTCAGTCTCCCAAGTAAGCTGGGAGTATAGGCATGTGCCATCGCACCTGGGCAGTTCTTACCTCTTAATACTTTGTTGTAGCTTGTGTATTAGAAGAAGCCTAGCTACTGAATTTTTTTAAAAGCCAATTTTTATTATTTACTTTTCAGAGGATAAGCCCTGAATGACATTTTATTTCTCAGAGATTTCTTGTCTCCTACTTTAGGGTGCTAGGAATACAATGATGATCTAGGCAGGCATAGAGTGTTTGAGAACAGCAGTTTGTTGTGGCTGGAATACAGGATATGTGGGGTAAATATCAGGAGATGAGGCTAGAAATGTCGGTGTCTAAAGCTTTGTGTGCTCCGCTGTGGTGTCTGTCTTTATCTTACTGGCAGAAAGGGTGCCACAGAGGAGATCTTAAGAAATGGAGCAATGGGAGCAGATTTGTAAGTTAACTGTGACAACCACATGGAAATGAACTGGAGTGAGGAGACAACTTTGAGAACTCTGGCTGGACTGGTGAATGATGAGGACCTGATCAAAGGGACTTAGGGTAGAAAGGCATTTTATAATCTATTAAAGACATAGTCGAGGATTCCCTATACAGGAAAGAAATCTTTTGTTAAGATATCAAGAAACTATTAAATTTGTTAGAATTTCTACATATTTCATTTCAGATTTTTTCTGGCCTTTTCTATCTGGTTTACTAGCTATAATTGTAACCATGAAATCTGATTTTCATTGCACTAATTTTTTTAAATGTCTGCATTAGCTTCAACAAAATAGGAAGTACCAGAGTAGCCTTTCCTATTCATTGTTTTTCTCTTACTTTGGCTTCCTTTCTCTCCTTTCTCTCTCTTGCACATGCTCTTTCTCTGTCTTGTTGCTTACACAATATGAAGATAATCTTTGTTTATTGCTTTATTACATGACTAATATATCATTATTTTAAAATTAGAAACTATAGATAAAGAAAAAAGTTAAACCACTAGACATCTACCCCTGGACACTAATTGTCATTAACATTTTAGTGCATGTCTCTCTCTATATACTTCTGTGTAATATACATATATAAATGTCATAGTTTCTTTATAAAAATGAATTTATCTTTTACCTGTGATTCTGTAAACTGCTTTCTTGTCACTGTGAATGTTCTTCCCATGTCACTAAGTATAGAGATATATTATTCCTTTGATCAGTGTTTTCCCCAAGTTTTTATCTCTCCTTTCTCTTAAAACCTGTTTTCAAGTGGTTCAACAGTATGTTTTATAAGTTGTAGCTGACATAGTACTTTGCCCTGAATTCTTCAGAATGTATTTCCCAAGAATAAGGACATTCTTTTATATAGCCACAATGCCATTATTGTAAAAAAGGAATTGAATATGGAAACTATCTAATATATCAATTTTCCCATTTGTCCAAAATGTCTTTTATGGCTGGGCTTTATAGGTGTTTCGTATGTATGTGTTTATGTTTGTGCTTTATTTCAAATTTCTGGTCCAATCAAGGATCATGGATTGTATTTGGTTGTCGTAGCTTGTTAGTTTCCTTTTAATCTAGAACAGTCCCCTATTTTTATCTTGTCGCTCATGAAATTGACAATTTTGAAGAGTTCAGGCCAGTTGTCTTATTTATGCCACAGTCTGGATTTACCTGATGATTTATGTTTAGATTCAGGCAGTTTTTTATGCAAGAGTAGTTTTCCATTTCATTACATAATAATATCAGCTTATTCCTTATTGATGATGCCTTCACTGGTTAAAGTGGTATCTACCAGATCTTTTCATTATAAAAATACCTTTTCCTTTTGTAATTAACAAGTAATCTGTGGGCCTGTTGCCCAGTGACCTCTCACCCTACGGTGTTAGATCCTTTGAAAATCTCTAACTGAATCACTTTCTACAATAGCAGTTGCAAAATCCTTTCACACTGATTCTTAGGCATCCTTCTCCAAAGAAGAGTCTCTTCTTCCCACTTCTTTTTTTGATATTGGTATGGACCCATTCTATTTTATTCAATGCACAGTTGTCCCCTGTATTCGTGTGGGACTGGTTCCCACATGAATCCTCAGATGCTTGAGTCCCTTATATAAAGTGGTGGCCTAGTGTTTGCATATAACTTACGTCCTCTTGTATATACTTGAAATCATCTTTAGGTTACTAACAATACCTAATACAATGTAAATGCTATGTAAATAGTTGTTACACTGTGCTGAGGTTTTTTTATTTGTATTATTTTTTATCGTATTTTTTACTGTTTTTTTTCCCCCTTGAATATTTTCAATCTACGGTGGTTGAATCCATGGATGCAGAACCCATGGATATGGAGGGCCGACTGTAGTATAATCCATTACTCTCATTTCTCTCTTTAAGGCTCACATTGTTCCAATTTGGCCAGTGGGATCCTTTTCAAATCAACTCCAGAGCCTTTTTGACATGTCCTCATTAGTTTTTGAATACTTCATTCCTTTTTGGCACTGTAAGTTGTTATATATATTGAGCTTTCCCTGCCCTGGACTCACAATCAGCCATTTCACAAAGAAGCCTTGGTTTCTTATAAATGCCAGTGGTATTTAGAAACCATTTTGGTGGCTACATCGTATTTTACTGTGTGGATGTACTATATCTTTAAAGTGTATATTTGGGGACATTAATTTTATATTAGAGAAAAACTGGAAACAGCACAGTGTAGAACAATCCTTCTATGTAAAGATTTGTTCATTTTCTCACGTTTTCCTAGAATAAATTCCTAGATGTGGAACTGTTATGGCAAAGAATAGGTACTTTTTAAAGATTATGGCCGGGCGCGGTGGCTCACGCCTGTAATCCTAGCTCTGGGAGGCCGAGGCGGGTGGATCGCTCGAGGTCAGGAGTTCGAGACCAGCCTGAGCAAGAGTGAGACCCCGTCTCTACTAAAAATAGAAAGAAATTATCTGGCCAACTAAAAAAATATATATATACAAAAAAATTAGCCGGGCATGGTGGCTCATGCCTGTAGTCCCAGCTACTCGGGAGGCTGAGGCAGTAGGATCGCTTAAGCCCAGGAGTCTGAGGTTGCTGTGAGCTAGGCTGATGCCACGGCACTCATTCTAGCCCGGGCAACAAAGTGACACTCTGTCTCAAAAAAAAATAAATAAATAAATAAAGATTATGTGATACACAATGTTAAACTGCCATCCAGAGAAATCATTGTTAAGGCTTCTGAGTTCTATATCTGCAATATTTAGCAGCTACAATTTAGGTCAGGTATTCTTTTTATCTGATTAAAATGAGTTCTGGAATATTGCTGTTTACTAAATGGGGACTTGTAGCATGATGGATTTACTGTTGAAATGATGTGTTTTTGTTTATGATATTATACATTTAAAAATTATATTTCAGCAGTTCTAATAATACAACTTACTAGTTGATAAGCATTTTTAATCAGCGTATTTTTTTAAGTGAACCTATTTTAGTTTCCAAAAATTTAGCTTTTACTTAATTTATAGACATAGCCTTATATTTGTTTTGTCACAATACTTTTACAAGAAATGTACATTGGTTTGTTCGTGTTCATAGGAGAATTTAAGGTGTTCTTTAACAGAGGTCCAGAATTTTTAGCCAACCTTTTAGTTCATGCTTTGATTTTTTTTTTAAACTAAGTAGTAAACTATAATTAAACTTGCCTTTTATTAGTTTTAGACTACCTGTGTGCAAATGAAGATTATTTTGAAAATATTAAGCTTAACCTGGTGATTTTTGTGGATGAATTAGTTCAGTGTTTAAAGGATCTCACAATCTCTAAGCCTCAGTTTTCTGATCTGTAAAGTAAGGATAGTAAGATTTTCTCATCTGCCTTACTAGATTTATTCTGAAAACTACACTGTGCCTGGCATATTGCTTCTCACATTGTGAACTATTGATTGAAAAAAACTAGAAGACCTAGTCATCCATCACTGTTGGCCTCTGTTGCCCTTCTTCTACCTTTTTTCCCTTGATACATAATTAATAAAGTTATATTTAAGTGGCATTTTTACAGTTTTCTATACAAAAGAGCCAAAAGTCATTTGGAAAATGTCTATTGTAAAGATTTCATATAAAAATCACGGTCCTGGCCAGGCACGATGGCTCACGCCTGTAATCCTAGCACTCTGGGAGGCCGAGGCGGGTGGATCATTTGAACTCAGGAGTTCGACACCATCCTGAGCAAGAGCAAGACCCTATCTCTACTGAAAATAGAATGAAAATTAGCTGGACAACTAAAAAATATATAGAAAAAATTAGCTGGGCATGGTGGTGCATACCTGTAGTACCAGCTACTCAGGAGGCTGAGGCAGAAAGGATCACTTGAGCCCAGGAGTTTGCGGTTGCTGTGAACTAAGCTGACGCCATGGCACTCTAGCCAGGGCAACAGAGTGAGACTCTGTCTCAAAAAAAAAAAAAAAAAAAAATCATTGTCCTAATAAGTGTTAATCTAAAAACAGCTTTATTATTTTCAATTGGCAATTTTATGGTATTTTTTTAACAGTGAAATTTAAACTATATGTGTTTTTGCCTATAAACTTTGGAATCATTTGTCTGTGAGCTTAATTATGTTCTTTTATCACATTCTTAAGTAATTGAGGACATTTGTAGGACTGCCAGTAAAAAGTTAATGATCTATATATTTTTTTTAACTAATCATATCAGTTGTTTTCTGATTTTTTTTTTTAAAAATCTGATCATGTGCTTATCATTGATAAAAGTCTACTCACTTTCATTTCAGATGTTTTCTTGTTTGTTACCCTACTTTCTATCTTAAAACTTCATAAGTATTTATATACTATAACAACCTGACATAAAAGTCTAGGAAGGCATTCCCCAAAAATTGTGAGACTTCTTTCTCTCCTGGATATGTCTAGTTCCAGATTCCTGTGATTCTGATTTTACATATATCTTAGCTCTCACCCTTCCAATTCTTGTTTTCTTCCCTGTGTGTATAGATTTATTAGAGTTAGTGGGTCTTAAGTCTTTTCAGTATACCAGTCTGCATTTGAGAGACCACCTTTACTAAAAGCACCATTCCTTAAGTAGTTCTGTACTATCCTGGCAAGTGTAAGAATCTCTCTCTTGAGGCTTATATCACTCTGTGCCCACCCATTACCACTTAAGGGAATAAAGAAATCTAAAGAAGTCTCTGAAATGCGGTGAATAAGAGAGTTTATCAGATTTCCAGAGATCTTAGCTTAGAAATGGTGAGTTTTCCAGTTTTCAGATAGGCTTATATATATAATCAGCAACTTTGTCAAATTTAAAATGTTTACAGATGTTAAAATCTGTAAATCCCTGAACATAAACATTATATGTATATTATGTCATTAGGTAGCATAATGTACTTTCTCAGTGGAGACTCTGAACAATGGAAATATATAGAATCCATACGTTTAACCAGAAAATGCAGTCCTTTTTCATCTTTTGGAAGATGAGAAACCAGTGTATTGGTCCTTAATTCCAAATTCTTTTGACTGTTGTCCTGTATTTTCATCTGATCTCCAGTTCCATATCACAAACTTATACTAAGCTTTATTTACCTTGCGTCCCCAAGCTAGCTTCTGTCAGCTTCTTGCTTTTATCAGTTATGCAACCCATCAGTTGATCAATGGGGCTCAAAATCTTGGTGTCATCTTTGTATGTTTTCTTCTTCTTTTATCCTCTTAGCCATCAAACATGTCAAATCTTCCTTTCATGAGGTTTTGTTTTTCTGATCTAGTATTCTAGTTACGATTCTTCCTCAAATCCAACATGTCCCAAATTGTGTTCGGAAGATTGTTGCACTTGGGAAATTATAAACAGATATTGTAACCACGTAAGTTTGTCACTCTTTCACATCCCTCCAATTGAACTATAAGTTTCTTTAAGGCAGGGACCAAATCTTATGCCTCTATAACACCTGGCATGCGCGGAATAAATACTTATAGAGTGACTTACAGAGAAGGAAGATAAGATTTTTTTTCTGGGTTCTGTGAGATATGCATTATTTGTAAATATGCCCATGTAAATTTACCATTATTACAGCATTTATTGAGTTTAAATTCTTAACTAACATTTAACTTGTCCTATGATTATGTAACATAATTTTTGTTTGATTTTATTTGTAAGGTACGTCTTATTCAGGTTATGAAGCAGCAGTGTATTCAGCTGCATCTTCCTACTATCAACAGCAGCAGCAGCAACAGAAGCAGGCAGCAGCAGCAGCTGCTGCTGCTGCTGCAACAGCTGCCTGGACAGGGACCACCTTTACTAAAAAAGCACCATTCCAAAATAAACAACTGAAACCAAAACAGCCTCCCAAACCACCCCAGATTCACTATTGTGATGTTTGTAAGATCAGCTGTGCTGGACCACAGGTACTTATGTTGTATGTTAAACCATGAGTCTTCAGTGGTTATTTTTGTAGTTAAGTTGATATTCTAACTCTTATGCCTACAAAGAGATTTACATTTTCTTTCCCATTAGCTTTCAGCTAATGTATATATATTTTGTTAAACACTGATTTTAAACTACTTGTATTGAGATAATGAGAATTGTATTCAGAAAAAAAAACTGTAAAAATGATTATGAATGTAAATGATAAATGGGCAAAGTGAGCTTTTTTCAGGAAGGAGACTTTGCTCTTTGAATGAAGCTTAAATTTAGTTAAAAAGTTTTATAATCAAATTATTTGGAATTTGGGAGTAAGATTGAATTTTTATTTCATTTCATCTTTAGCATCTGTAACTTAACTTTGTAAAGCCTTTATACAAAATTATCCAACTTAAGATAATTGGTTACTGCTAACCTATAATTTTCAGGATTGTATTTCTAATGAGACTGACTTTTCTATGTGTCTTACAGAATGTTACTTATTTCTATAACCTCTTCCATAAGAGGAATAGGTACTTTGGGATCAAGAAAGGTGTAAGGGAAGTGTTTTTTTCAAAAATACCAACTAATGAATCATGCAGGGCCTTTCTTTCTTTTTGATGTTGTTTTGTTCATGGTTGCTAAACCTTAAAATGGATGAATTTGTTTATAAAAGCTAATGGGAAGCTAAACTCCCTTCCCAGCCTTATTTGTTATTACTCTAAGAGCATCTAGTTTTTATATAAAAATTTGGTAAACAGCTTGGCAGATAAGTCATGTTATTTGAAAAGAAAAGATCAGATTTTGACTCTCTAGTAGTTTCTTCAAGTTATATCTGTCTCTCACCTCTGCCCCACTTATGTACATTCTTTTTAATTTACTGGAGTAGTTCTGTTTTTACTACTGAATTTTTGGAGTATTTTTAATTACTAGCATTCCCTGAGTTACACCAAATTAGGGAACATAATGTATGTGGCTAAATACATAATACTTCTCTCTCCCTGTTATGAGTATGATAGGAAATGGTTTTATTGTGGATTGCATGGCTGGTGGGGACAGATGAGGAATGTTTGCAGGGACACGGTAAACATGGAAGGGAGCAATAATAATGGTCTTAGTATTTGAGGAGTGTTTTCTTACTATTTTTTGACTGTTCAGAGGGGGTGATGTCATGAGTGCCAGACACTAACATAAGAGATTTATTGACTATGTGGGTATCCATGTGAAAGGATAGAACATGACACTAGGGTGACAGGTTAACAGCAGCATTTGGAATGAGTATATATGAGGCTGACCATTGATTTGAGGGTGCTGGATGGGTACAGAATAGGCTAAGGGTGCCTTAAGGGGTTAATGAGCCTTAGAGAAAAATATCATGGAGATTGTGAGAGACTAGGTGTGGACATAAGGGGAAGTGTAAGTTGATTCATATTTAGGGGGCCAAGATTAAAGTTCTGGCTGTGCCACTAACCATGTGGCCTTGGGCATGTTAGAGACCTTAACTTTGCACTTTTGTTTTCTCACTTCTATAAAAAGGACTTTTCCTAAATAGTTGAGGCTCAAACTGCTTCATAGAGCCACTTCAAATAATGAGAGGAGAATCAAATAGCTGGGCCTTAGGTCTTCTTTGTTTCAAAAACAACAACTTTCCCTACTGGTCTATAAGATTTCATTTGGAGAAAGGATTCTTATGTTTAAGAATTAGAAAATCATTGTTTTAGATAATCTCCAAAGTCCCACCCAGCTCTGAAATTGTATGATGAACATACAATTTTATGTTAATCATTGTCTCTCTTAAAAACAATTTTAAAAATAAAATATGAAAGAGAAGCCATCTGACCCCATTCAAAAAACCAAAACAAAATGGCCCAGCTGTTCTTCTCTCATTTTAATTAACTACCTTCCTCAATCATATTCCTTCAAGGTGATTTTTAATATCTAATTTTGCTATTTTGTTGGCTAATATTACCATAATTACTTTTTCCTTGCAAGTATATATAGTTTTGGCTCTTATGTACTTTAAATAAGCTTTTGTTCAGGGTGGCCTGGATTCTTATATAAATTCTATGTCAGAATACATTCTAAATTAGAGAAGTCCATTTTATAAATAAACATACCCGTTTGTAAAGAATCTTGTTAGCATACAGTAACTTTTTTTTCTTCTAATAGTGTAAGTACATTCCCACCCATCTAAATCCTGTAATTAAGTAATTTCTTTGTGGAATGATAACTGTCTTAGCATTCTCTGTCCAACATTATACATAAGCCATAAAAGATACCAATTCTTGAAACTGAAAGCTATTGCCTTTATACTATATTGTGGCTGTGTATGAAAGTGCTTTTTAATTCAGTGTTATATAAATGTATTCTTGGGAAACAAGGTACAAAGAACCACAAATATATCACATATGTAGGAAATGCTATATGCCTTTTTCAACTGCTTTTAAAATTTGTTTAGTTTTTTAAAAGAATAGTAGAGATTTGAGAACTGAATAATCTTAAATGATGTAGAAAGAAAATTAGTGAAGCAAAATTTGTCCTTTTTGTTTGAAACAGACTTATAAAGAACATTTAGAAGGACAGAAACATAAAAAAAAAGAAGCTGCATTGAAAGCCTCACAAAATACCAGCAGCAGCAACAACTCTACTCGTGGGACTCAAAATCAGCTACGTTGTGAGCTCTGTGATGTGTCTTGTACAGGAGCAGATGCATATGCTGCCCACATTCGTGGTGCTAAGCATCAGAAAGTAGGTGTTTTTTTCCCACACGCCCTTATGTCTTAATCTGTTTTCTTTTGCTTTTTCCATGGGGATTTAGCTAAAGGTGGCTTCAGATTTTGAAAACTGTGAGTGCATTATAAGCTGTTAATAATACGTAAAGGTAACACTGAATAATCATTGCTTAAAGAGTCAAGGACTGGAGACCTTTCTTTCCATTGAACTAAGCCATTTATCTCAGTAATTAGAAATTTTCATGTGATTATTTTCCTCCTTTCATCTTAATTATAGACTGTATGCATTTAGCCAGGTCATTTCATCTTTCTCTGCCGTAGTTTCCTCACCTGGTAGTAGACGGTGTATGTACCCATATCTGCTTCACAGGAATTATGTCGAAAACAATGAGTTTTGTGTATAAAAACATGTAACAGAAAAAATACAACAAAGAAAAATATAGTTTAGAATTTTATTCCATAATGTTGTTCCAGACAGACTTCAAAATCTATGCTTTTGAGTTTCCTGACAAATGTGCTTTTGTTTTATAGGTGGTTAAATTACACACAAAACTCGGTAAACCTATTCCTTCAACAGAACCAAACGTTGTTAGCCAAGCTACATCTTCAACAGCTGTATCTGCTTCAAAACCAACTGCCTCTCCTTCAAGCATTGCAGCAAGCAATTGTACTGTGAATACTTCATCAATTGCAACTTCTTCAGTAAAGGGTCTCACGACTACAGGAAACTCGTCTCTTAATAGCACATCTAACACTAAAGTATCAGCAGTGCCTACAAATATGGCTGCCAAGAAAACATCTACCCCCAAAATAAACTTTGTTGGCAAGTACTGAATATTCTCTGTGTTCCTCCTAACTCTGTTAAAGTGGTGTTTCTCCTCCATTGCAGCACTAACCTTTCTGTTTATGTTCTTGGTCCCATCTTCTCCCTTTTGTCTGGGACCTTACTCTTTCACACATCTGCCTGTTGTGTGGGATTTTTTTGTTTTTTGTTTTTTAAAGTTTTAGTCTGTCCTCTACTGGTTTCTTCCCTTCAGCCATACAGATATACCTATCTCTTCCCTGGTCATTAAAAAACTTAAAAACACACACACACACAGACCGTTTACCATTTCTGTAGTCTCAAGCTGTTAACCTAAGTCTTTCTCTGCTTCTGTACTTCCTGCCCAATCCTCAGTCTCCTATGGTGTTTCCACTCTACCCTTTTCTGAAACTCTTTTCACTACTCACCAAAGACTTGATTGCCAAATCCAGTGGCCAGTTTTCTGTTTCATCCTATTAACTTCCCTAATATTTGACACAGTTGACAGCTGTGCCTTAAAGCTTAATATATATTTCTCTCTCAATTATATGTCCCTATCCCTTTCTCATTGTCTTCATTGGTTCTCCTGCCTGCATGTTCATTAAATGGTAGTGTTACTAAAATTCCAACTCTGACTTTCATCTTACTCTGCTCCAGTCTTCATGGATGGTCTCATTCATTCCCATGTGTAAAGTGACTTTAAAATCTTTTTAGCAAGTTCAAAACTCCCACTGAGTTGGAGTGCCATGTTTTAGGTATTCTCTGGTCATCCTGTATACATCTCTGTAGATGCCTTCCCATGTGTCCCCTTCTAACCGATTCATTTATCACAAGAGTACCATGAAATAATCTCATAAAATTGCTGATTTCTCAAATGGAAAACTTTACTAACATTATTTCTTCTTATTTATTGTCTCCTCCAGCTGTTTACCTAGTCTTTTTGTTTCTATCTCTACAATATTTCTACAAAAAATGTCTTTTCTTCTTTATTACCATTGCCTTTTAGGCCTACAAAGTCTCTTCCTTAGAGCTTTGTCTCTTATTGCAACTAGTCTTTTCAACATATTCTTCAAACTTAACTTTCGTCAGTTATTTTATTAAAATACCTATAAAATTGTCTAGTCTTCTGGTTAAAAATCTTCCATGGCCTTCCCCTTGTGATAGGATAAAGTCTATATTCCTTAGTTATGTCATACAAGGCCCTTCATAATCTGACCTCTTCCTACCTTTCCAGCCTCATATCTTAACACTTTTTCCTAGGTGGTATGTCATCTCGAATTACTGACTCTTCCTTGAATTTATCATAGTCTTTTTAATACATTGATGCAGTGCTTTTATTTACATGCCTTTTTCTGTTCAGACATCACTCTCTTCTTTCTTCCTGACCCGTTCATATTCATTCTTCTTTCAAATCTCAGTTCAAGTCACACCCTTTCTTAACAGGAAAGAGTATAGTGGCTCCATTCCTCTACATTTCCGCAGTATCCAGTTCATACTTACTGCAGCATGTATCACATAATTATTTCTTTCTTCCCTTAAAATGTGGGCACTTCAAAGGCAGCTACATTGTCTTATTCTTACTCAATTACTAGAACTTATGACAGCATCAAGACTGTTGTAGATACTTAAAAATGATTTTGAAAGAAAGGTTTAAAAGCAGAAAATTCACAGTATGGTACTCTCTTGGACAGTTATTTAAGTAAGTTTAACAGATGATTAAAATGAAATCTATCATTGACAGTTCTACTTCAGTTTTTGAGGTTATTCATAATTCACTTCAGAACAACGAAAAAAAGTTTTGTATTGTAAATAATTCTTGATATAAGTTCATATCTGATTTTAGCAAATAATCAGTTGAAGGAAATAAGCAGTGATAAAACCTAAACTGGTTCTCTTTCCATCTTAGTTCTGGAAAGAGAACTTTAGTTGAAAACTTTATTTGAATTAAATTTTCAGAGAAAACTAATCATTGGACTTATCTTTTTTAAAAGGAATAAATACTATTCATTTGTTTAGTGATTTGCCAAGGAACTAAGGATACAAGCATGAGTTAGGCTTAGTCTCTAACAGTTCAGATATTTGCTGTTCACTTTTAGAGTATGGGGAGTTGTAGGGGTATGTCGTTGGATGTTCAGAGATGGAAAAGGAAAAAATTCAGAAATGTATTTCACTAATAGGATAAAAACAGCTAGTTTATGTGGTTCTTAAAAATTCTTATCTATTGTATGTCAAACAGTAGTTTGACTATTGGTAGTTAAGATAAGAACTTTATCTGAGGTTTTCATTGTATCAGGTTTATGTAATTATATAAAAATAAAATTACAGTAATTTTTTGCTTTTCTAGGTGGTAATAAGCTGCAGTCAACAGGAAATAAATCAGACGACTTAAAAGGAACTGAATGTGTTAAAAGTACTCCTGTCACTTCTACTGTCCAAATTCCAGAAGTAAAGCCAGATACTGTGTCAGAGCCAGTCACACCTGCGTCTCTTGCTGCTTTGCAGAGTGATGTACAGCCAGTGGGCCATGATTATGTAGAGGAGGTAATCTGTTTGAAAATTCCATTGCTGCGAAATTAGATAAAGGAAAAAGTGTCACTTTGTTGCAAGCATGCTTTACACGTAAAATTAAATTATACTTAATTAGATTTAGGTTGCTTATGAAAGGATCTCAGAGGAATCTTTGTTATATAAAAGAATGCCCTTTACGCCTGCCCAAGTGACATCACAATTTTTTTTTATTAATTTTCGTATATCCATTTCCTTGTTAACACTGTCACTGTGGAGTAAAGTAATGTTCCATATATTGGAGGACATTCTTATAACTCTTAGACTATCATAAAACAAAATGTTTAAAAATTCTGAGCAGCAAAAATGTTGATGGAGAGAGCCAGTATTTCCCTTTTTGAATAATCACTTAGTTTTCTGTGTAAAATTATAGTTGCCAACTTAACAGAACCAGTTTATTTGGTTTCTCAGGCTGATTACAAAACTATTCCTATTTTCCAGGTAAACTCAGTAAAATGGAGGAGTGAGGGGACCTCAGAGGGGCTTGAGTAAATATTTTCTGTTAGCAGAAAGACCATACAGTGGTGTAATACTGTTTACTTTCACTTTATTATAGAGCATGTATAAGTTTTCTGAACTTCAGTGTCTACATCTATAAAATTGGGATTTTCCCCAACAAAATTGTGAAGATTAAATGAAATAAAATACCTAGCACAGTGCCTAGCTATAGTAGGTTTTGGGTAAATATTTGCTCTTTCATCCATTTTCCTATCAAGGAAAATTTCGTATTATGTTGAGTTCTTTGTTTATAAGGTGGACACCTGCATTATTTAATTTATAAGCAGTTCACAGACAACTCTAACTTGAAGTGTTATCTCTTACAAGAGTAAGATTTGGCTGTCTAAAAAAATATTCTTGGCCAAAACACCATAAAGTCGGGTGATGATTACATTCAGAGCCAGTATTAAAGCTGGCACACTTTGAACTTAGTATCCATTATAGACTCCACAGTAACATTTCAGTCTATTTGTTCTCCTCATTGTGCAGTTAGAAAAAATTCATCTTGATTTTCCATAATGTTATATACATAAAATACTAAGCTTTGAGAAGTTTGTATACCAAAATAATGCTGTTAGTCATCTTTATCTCCAAGAACAATACTTGGCCAGTAGCAGGTATTCAGTAACTATTTATTAAAGAATTGAACGCATCAAGCTGTATTTAAATCTAAGTGTTTACATATAGGCAAAAATATTAAAATGGAAGATAATTACAAAAGCAAATATATGCTAACACATCTTGCGAAGTACAGTTAAAAATTCCAGGGCTCGGCCGGGCGCGGTGGCTCACGCCTGTAATCCTAGCACTCTGGGAGGCCGAGGTGGGTGGATTGCTCGAGGTCAGGAGTTCGAGGCCAGCCTGAGCAAGAGTGAGACCCCGTCTCTACTAAAAATAGAAAGAAATTATCTGGCCAACTAAAATATATATAGAAAAAAAATTAGCCTGGCATGGTGGCGCATGCCTGTAGTCCCAGCTACTTGGGAGGCTGAGACAGTAGAATCGCTTAAGCCCAGGAGATTGAGGTTGCTGTGAGCTAGGCTGACGCCACGGCACTCACTCTAGCCAGGGCAACAAAGTGACACTCTGTCTCACACACACACAAAAAAAAAATTCCAGGGCTCAGTGGCTCACTCCTATAATCCCAGCTAGGATGAGGCAGGAGGATCACTTGAGCCCAGGAGTTCAAGACCAACCTGGGCAATATAGTGAGACCTCATCTCTACAAATAAATTTTTTAATTAGCCGACTGTGGTGGCATGTGCCTGTAGTCCCAGCTACTGAGGCAGCTAAGCTGGGGGATCACTTGAGCCCAGGAGCTGAGGCTGCAATAAGCTATCATCCCACCATTGCATTCCAGCCTGGGCAACAGAGCAAGACCACATGTCTTTAAAAAATTTAAAAAAAAGAAGAATCCAACTTTTAGTTTCATTTGCAGTTTCTATCCTTTTTAAAAATTAGACACATTGCCACTCAGATTCTAATTGTTGACAGCTTTATCAAAATATTTGTGAGGGTTTATGAATGAAATCTTCAACTATTATAACATTTCTGTTAAGATTCTTGAATTTTTTTTGTACGCCAAGGTACGAAATGATGAAGGAAAAGTAATTCGCTTCCATTGTAAATTATGCGAGTGCAGCTTTAATGATCCCAATGCTAAGGAGATGCACTTAAAAGGGCGAAGACACAGACTTCAATATAAAGTGAGTATAATTTCAACCATTACCTTTTTTTCTTTAACAATTTGGAACATTCTTTATTTAAAACAAAGTATCTGAACACAATTTACCCAGTCCATGAATTCCCATTCTGAGATTAGCATGTCATGTTGATAGACTCATTTAACTAGGCTCAAATGTTTAGATTTTATTTATCATTATTTTATTGTTAAATGTAAGTAAGAACAACATGATTATGTTCTCATCAGTTTTAGTAACTGTGGCAGAATAAAACTGAAACATTGGATCAAGTAATCATGTAAAGATAATTGCTTCACATAGGCTCTTTGAAAAAAGTATCAAGTCTCCACCTGCCTCCTTTATTTTGGTAGATTTTCCACAAAAATGAATTTTGTGATGAGTTGATATGTTGGAAAGTCCCTTCATTTATCTTATCTTAGGAATTCCTTGTTGAATACACTTCAAGTATTAAGATAAATTCAAATATTCTATTTAAAGTTTTTAACTAGCCTGGACGAATGCCCCAGATGCATGTTTTCTCTTTTAAACACAAATGGGATAAAAATCAATAATCAGTGTTAAAAGTTAGTACTTAATATGAAAAGAAACTTTTTAACCATGACGCAGACATTTAGAATCATCTGTTTATAAACAAGTACAATTGACCCTTGAACAATGAATGCGGTTGTTAGGGACACTGACCCACCACGACCACCATGCGGTCTAAAATTTGCTTATAACTTTTGACTCCCCAAAAACTTAACTACTAATAGCCTAGGGTAGACTGGAAGCCTTACCAATAACATAAACAGTCTTAGCACATATTTGGTATGTTATATGTATTATGGACTGTATTCTTACAAAATAAAGTAAGCTAGAGAAAAAAATGTTATTAAGAAAATCGTACAGAAGACAAAATATATTTAGTATTCGTTAAGTGGAAGTAGATAATCATAAAGGACTTCATCCTTATCATCTTAACATTGTGTAGGAGGAGGAAGAGGAGGGGTTAGGGGTAGCTGAAGCAGAAGAAAGTGTGCAGCATATAAGTGGACCTGTGTAATTCAAACCCATGTTGTTCTGGGTCAACTGTAAAATAAAATTAAATATCCGACAGTCTCCATAAGGATTTCATATGACTTTCTATTGGTCAATACTAAGTTACCTACTTTTGGCGGGGCGCAGTGGCTCACGCCTGTAATCCTAGCCCCTGGGAGGCCGAGGCGGGTGGATCGATCGAGGTCAGGAGTTCAAGACCAGCCTGAGTGAGACCCCGTCTCTACTAAAAATAGAAATAAAAATTATCTGGACTACTAAAAATATATATAGAAAAAATTAGCTGGGCATGGTGGCGCATGCCTGTAGTCCCAGCTACTCGGGAGGCTGAGGCAGTAGGATCGCTTAAGCCCAGGAGTTTGAGGTTGCTGTGAGCTAGGCTGACGCCACGGCACTCACTCTAGCCCGGGCAACAAAGTGAGATTCTGTCTCAAAAAAAAAAAAATACTAAGTTACCTACTTTTTACATACTAAGTATGTAATTTTAAACTTCGTTAATTAAAAATTTTTGTTAATGTATTCTGAATCTTTTCTCTGATTCAACTTACTTATGCTGATTTTAGTCTATAACAGAAAATTTGCAACTAAAAGCCTCTGTGATGAAGGAATATGTGGAATTGAATGATTAAAAATACATGTAGATTGTTGGGGCTGCTATTTTTTTTAAATGTCTTATTATATTAACAGAAAAAAGTAAATCCAGATTTGCAAGTCGAAGTAAAGCCTAGTATTCGAGCAAGAAAAATTCAAGAAGAGAAAATGAGGAAGCAAATGCAGAAGGAAGAGTACTGGCGAAGACGAGAGGAAGAGGAACGCTGGAGAATGGAAATGAGGTAATATCTTTAACTTTTAGTAGCATGAAAATAAGTGGTTCAGCCTTCCTAAGAAACTTAGCTGTTCTGGGTGTGTGACTCCCATTCAAAGCAATCCAGATTTATTTAATGTACTTTTAATTTTCACTTTTCAAGAAGATCCTAGGTCTAGGAAAGACATGCATTAAAATTAAGTTATTGGCTACACTAATATTTGACTGTGGCCTTGGTATTAGGAATTATGTGGTAAGTGGTATCTTATATATATTAAACATATGAAATAATAATTTAATATTATAAATAAATGCCTAAGTTTAAAACAAGCAAAATAGAACTTACAGTTACCTATAATGTGTTTTTTTAAAAAAGGACTTCTATTAAACTTTAGGGGCTATAAATAAGAAAGGGTAGTTGAAAAAACATCTTTCGGAGATTGATTTTTGTGTATAAAAACATAAAATGTTAAGTTATGTTGAGATACAATTGGTATCTTTAAATTGTGCAATTCACTGGTTTTCAGTATATTCACAGAGTTTTGCAACAAACAACACAATCAATTTAGAATATTTCATTATCGTAAAAGAAACTGTGAACCCATTAACAGTCACTTGCCCCCTTACCCTGTACCTCCGCTCCCCAACCCTAGACAACCACTAGCCTACTTTTTATAAATTTTGCCTATTGTAAAAATTTTGTATAAATAGAATCATACAATATATGGCCTTTGTGTCTGGCTTTCACTTAGTGTAATGTGGTTTCTTTCAACTTAGCATAATGTTTTCATGGTTCATCCATGTTGTAGCATGTGTTAGTATTTCGTTTTCTTTTTATGGCTGAATAATACTTTATTTTATGGATATACTACATTTTGTCTGTTCATCAGTTGGTGGACATTTGAGTTGTCTCCATGTTTTGACTGTTTACGAATACTGCTGCTCTGATATTTTTGTGTAAGTTTGAAAATGATAATTAAAAAAAAAATCTCCACAGATAGAGTAGAGGCAAGTTCTCCTTGGGGAAGAGAACCATCCTTAAAATATAATTCTAAAAAATTATAGTTTTAAAAATTTTTAATTTTTTATTTATATTTTTAAAAAATTATATTTTTATAATTTTTACAAATAGGAACAGAAGCATACTGTACACATGTAACGTATTTTTTCATTTACATATCTTCAACTTTAAAAAAATTAATTAGGATTATTTTATCTTACTTTTCATGGCAATATAGTATTCTTTTGTACAGATGTAAAATTTTCTTTGTAACCAGTCCCTTACCGTTAGACATTTAGGTTGTTTCCAGTATTTCAATATTAGAATTGTTAATACATTGACCCTCCTTGAGGCTATATTTATACAGTGATTAGTTGCTAATAATAAAGTCCTAGAAATGGAAATGTTTGATTGAAGGATACTCATGTTTCTGCCTGTACTAGATAGTGTGACCCAGCAGTTCTCAAACTTTTTGGTCTCAGGATCCTCTATACTTGATTATTATTAAAAGGACTCCAAAGAGCTTTTATTCATGTGGGTTATATTTGTCAAGATTTATTATATTATAAATTAAAATAGAAATTTAAGTAATTTTTAATTCATTTTAAAATGGCATTTTTCAGTTTTTTGAAATATAGTTAAATGTATACTTATTTATAATATCAGATTAAATATGTTTAATATAATGTGGTAGAAAACTGTAACCATATTTCTTTCCTAGAATAACAGGAAAAGTGGAAAAATTATGCTGCTTTGCATTTTTGCATATCTCTTTAATATCTGGCTTAAGAGAAGGCAGCAAGATTCTCATATTTGCTTTTGCGTTCATGTGTTGTGATACCACATTTTGCCTCTGGATAATTCCACTGTACACTTAGAATGAGAATGGAAAAGGCAAATAAATTTCTTAGTATTGTGAAAATAATTTTGACCTCATGGATCCCCTGAAGGGGTCTCAGGGATCCTTGGACCACACTTTGAGAAACCTTGCTGTAACTTAATAAAATTTCTACCAATGAGATATTAAATATGATAGCCATTTTTGTTTCCATTTGAATTGTTTTCATGGTTGGCTATTTATATTTTTTCTGTGGTAAATTGCTTATTCTTTCAGTTTTTACTTTCCTGTTGATGGGTACAGACAGTTCCTATGTTATATTAATAGTTATTAACCCTTTTGTTACCTTCAAATAGTTTTTGCTATTATGTATCCGTTTTTGGATATGTATTATATGTATCAGTTTTGTCCTTTATGATGTTTCTGCCTTTGTGATACATTGGAAATTCTTCTCTATACCTAGATTATACGGTTATTTCATCTTTCACTGGTATATCAAATATTTATTAAGCACCTATGATGTGCCAGGAACTGTATTAGGGTACTGAGCATGATGGGGTAAACAATGGATAAAAGTTCCTGCCCTCATTTAACTTAAATATCTTTAGCAATAACAGTAAACTATCTGAAACTGGAATGAACATGATTTTCCAGAACCTTTAAGCTGTTTTTTATTATTTCTGAAAACCTCAATAACACAGAAGTATGGTTCTGTCAGTCCTCAGTTGGATGATCTAAAAAAACACTGTTTATTCCCAACCTGAGGAAATTGGTAGCTTCTGCTGTGGTGGTCAGGAAGCACACTTTTTTCTTGTTTTGTTTTAAATGGATTTCTGTAATAAAACCTTACTGCTACCAAAATTTCCTTTAGACACAAAGTGTCGTTTGAAATTTTTTGGTATCCTAGTTCGAAGCTGAGAGTGAGGATAGAACTGAAAGGTAAGGGCATGAAAAAGAAATTAGAATAGATTCTGAAAATCTTGACCAGTAAAGCAGAGGCTACCTACTAGTTGTCCACATTTCAAGTTCAGCTCCCGCGTGTTATATTTGATATACATAGTATTTTGTAATCTGAACCAGCAACCATGAGGTTTCACAGAAATCCTGATGACACCTTAGCAATACAGCATGTACAGTAGTCTACTCTTATCCAAGGGATATATGTTCCAAAACCCCCAGTGGATGCCTAGAATTGAAGGTAGTACTGATGCCTGTGTATGCTGGGTTTTGATCTGTGAACAAAGATGGCTGCAAACTAACTAATGGACAGATAGAGCTAAACAGCGTTCGAATATGCTGGACAAAGGGATGAATTGAGTCCCAGGTGGGATGAAGCTGGACTGCAAGAGATTTTGTCACACTACTCAAAACAGCACGCAGTTTAAAACTTATGAATTGTTTATTTCTGGAATTTTCCATTTAATATTTACATACCATGGTTGACTGTGGGTAACTGAAAGTACGGAAAACAAAATTCCAGATAAGGGACGACTGTTTCCGTAGGGCAGTAGTTAATAGGAACTGAGTTGCAGCTATTGTGTCTAGCCACGACATATACTTGTCGTTTATCATAGTCCCAGTTACCCTTAATATGTCCCCAACAATGAGACTATGAGTTGCCATTTATCACTGTCTTGTACCGTTGTTTCTCTTCCTAGAAGAGAAATATCTTTGTTTCTGCCTATATAAAAAATGGAGAAATTAAAATTAGTTCAAGAGGTTTTCGCTAAGGAAAAAATAGGAGAGAACACATTTCTTTGAGGACATGAAGAAAATTCCTAGATGTTCTATGTTCACTTTGTGTCTTTCACTCATGTATATTAGACTGGCCGCTTTAGGTGGCATTTGGATTTACAATCCCTACCTTAAAGGGGAAAAGGTTGGAAGAAACTCTTGAGGTTTCTGGTACCTGTTCTTTCTACTTTGTCCTCAGGCTGTGAAATTTTCTTCTACTTTTCTCTTTGTTCTCTCATGTTCTCTTTTCACTTCCATTTAT
Organism: Lemur catta; assembly: GCF_020740605.2. Lineage (NCBI taxonomy): Eukaryota > Metazoa > Chordata > Mammalia > Primates > Lemuridae > Lemur > Lemur catta. The sequence goes on along the minus strand of NC_059139.1, from coordinate 20,619,717 downwards.
TTCCATTTACTTCTTAATGAAAGCAAATAAGGAAAATCAGGTATAATTGGGAAGAAAAAAAGTCTTAGCTAGGCTTATTCAGGTCGGCGTTTTTTTAAATTATTTTTTATGTCATTATTGATGAAAATTCTTGGTTTGTGTTTTTGCTCATAAGTTTGTAATACCATTCTTTTGTGTTTCAGACGTTATGAAGAGGACATGTACTGGAGGAGAATGGAAGAGGAACAACATCATTGGGATGATCGCCGCCGAATGCCTGATGGAGGCTATCCTCATGGTCCTCCAGGCCCATTAGGCCTTCTGGGAGTCCGACCAGGCATGCCTCCTCAGCCACAGGGACCTGCAGTGGGTGTCCTTGTTTTTGCTATAAAGGATGAAATTTAAGACTGGTTTGGCATTAGCAGAAAACAATTTGAGGGGCTAATTTTAGTCTTAATCTTATAATCTCGATTTAAGTTTTTCATCTGATTTAGAATTTTCCCACCCATTTATTATAGGTTTTCAAGTCCAGTGTCTTATGTATAAGAACTTCATAGAGTTTCTATGAATCTTTCTTATTTTCAGTATATGCTGAATGGAAGCAGAGCTTCTTTTGTCAACTCTTCTTTCATATAAGAGACTATTGCCTTTGTTTTTCCTTACATTAGCAGGAACAACTGATTTTGAAGGCAACTGCTTTATCTTCAAATTTAGTTTTACCTTCCCATTACCAAGAATCTTTTTTCCTTCAAATTCTGACCATCTGAAACCTACTTTTTCTTGTAAATCAAATGAAAGATAAAGGGTAGAGAAATAGTTCAAGATAAGCATGAAAGTTGACGTGTTATGTATGAAGACTATGGGAAAGAAAGATCTACATCTTGAGAATTTGTTCTACGGAAGCTGCGTGAAATGGATGCTTCATATAAGTTCAGACTACTGAAGATAAGCTTTGTATTTTCTAGGGAGCAGTTACAAGAAAATAGCAAACTCCTTTTCTTTAACCTATTATGTGTTTTTGCACAGAGCCTTGGCAGTTACAAAACTTGAATTATTGAAAGCAAAGAACGTTTCAGAATCACTGGTTTTTTAAGTTTAATGAAAAGCATTTTCATAGCCTTAAGTTATATATGTATATGGTCTTGATGGTATAACTTTCCATAATTTACATTTTTACTTTTACTGGAATGAAAAAAAGGGGAAGATGGTTTTAAGTGGGCATTTTGCATAATTTACTCTTATTGAAAAGATATGACAAATACATGTGTAGTTGGAAAATAATAGTTTAGTTATGCTCAGGAAGCATTTTTTTTAAATGCAGTAACAATGTTTTTGTCTCTAGCCCTTACGTCGTCCTGACTCATCTGATGACCGTTATGTAATGACAAAACATGCAACCATTTATCCAACTGAAGAGGAGTTACAGGCAGTTCAGAAAATTGTTTCCATCACTGAACGTGCTTTAAAACTTGTTTCAGACAGTTTGTCTGAACACGAGAAGAGTAAGAGCAAAGACGGAGATGATAAGAAAGAGGGAGGTAAAGACAGGTGTGTTTTCAAACTTACTTACCTTGTGTATTTTTGGTTTTCCTTACATGGACTTCTTACATTTGAAATAAAGATTACAGAGTGATAACTCTGGTGTGAGTCTACATATCTTAACTATGCCTTTATTAGATATTTAATATATTCAGGTGCTTTTGGCTAAAATGAGAAATACGAAGTCCCACTGACAGAAACAGTCTCTAACCTTATGGTTTTATTCATTTTATGTAAATTTACATAAAATGATTTTGAGTCTGTTTCAGAGTGGCCCTTAATAGTTTCCTGGTTGCATTCAAACTGCTGTTTTTCTATCCTTATTTGTTTGTTGCACCTGTCCCATATTTAGTCTTTACTAATAATAACTATTTCCTTAAAGCACTGACCACAAAGCGTGAATAAGTCTAAACTGTAGCAGCGTCTAGAAAACAAGTTTGCGTTTTGAGCCATAATTTTTACCATTTGTAATTTTTTTTTTTTAAGAGACGGGTCTCACTTTGATACCTAGGCTGGAGTGTAGTGGCACAATCACAGTTCACTGCAGCCTTTAGCTCTTCTGCTCAAACTGTCCTCCCTCCTCAGCCTCCTGAATGGCTGATATTACAGGCATGAGCCACTGCACCAAGCTTGGAAATATTTTTGTATTATATTAAACATGACTCTTATTATTCTAACTTGTGAAATAAGAAACAGAAGTGTTAAATAACCTTTGCTTTGCAGTTGTCCCTGTGAGAACTTGGCTCTTGATTTAACTTTTTTATCCATATTGGTTATCTAGATGAAATATAATTCAAAAAATACTGGATGTTTTTCTACTGTGGTTGACGAAAATTTTAATGGTTATTAAAAGGTTATTTCAGTTACTATTTTGTGTTTAGAGAATATCATGGTTCTTGTGGAGAAGAGAAATGTTATATTGTAATATAATTTGATTTCACTGCAGAGCTTTGAAAGGAGTTTTGCGAGTGGGAGTGTTGGCAAAAGGATTACTTCTCCGAGGAGATAGAAATGTCAACCTTGTTTTGCTGTGCTCGGAGAAACCATCAAAGACGTTATTAAGCCGTATTGCAGAAAACCTACCCAAACAGCTTGCTGTAAGTATTATAGAAATGTTAATTTTCAAACCCTTGTCTGGTTCAAAAGTTTTTGGCAGGACTAACTGTGCTTCAGTTTAAACTTAAGCCAGCCTTTAAAATTTTGGCTTGACTTTTCATATTGAGTTTTTTGCTTCATTGTGCAAACTGGTGAAACTATTTTCTATCTTTTTAGGCTTTATAGTACTTGTATTTGGCATGAAGTCATCTTGCTAATTTATTTAAAAATGTAAAATTACAGCATATGCCCTCCTTTTCTTGTTCTTTTCCCAAGACTTGAATCACAAGGCAGTTGTTCTGGGAAAAGTGATTTTTTAAAAAACAAATTCCATATATAACAAACTTAAATGTTTTAAATTCATGAACCTCTTGCTTATTTAGTTCAGTACATGTTTTTAATAAAATACAGCAACTAAAATAGTCTTGCTAATTTTAATTTCTCTAGTTTTATTGTGAATATTTTTAGTTTTCTACATGTTTATAATGGTAGACAATACTTCTCTTGTTTCTGTCCTGCAGATCATGCCAGTGCACAATTTTAATAGAACATTCCCTTTGGGTCCTATAAAAATAAACTTTTTTTTTTAAATCTTGAATTTTAGAAAATTTTACATATTAGGTTGTCAAAATGAGATTTAAGATAAAGATTCCTTCACTGATTTAAGGTATAAAACTTATTTCAAAACCTTGCAATTTAATTAGGCATTCTAAATTCAAGGCTTGAGATTTCATTGGTAATGTATATTCTACAGTAGCGAGGTAGAATAGTACCTGACCACAGGAGAGCAACTGATACAAAAAAGGGACAGTGAAGCACACAATTTAATTTAAGCTCTGACAGCTCTGGCACTTACTGTTGCTTATTTTATATTACTGTTGTTCCAGACATGAAGTTTCTTATTGTAGGTGAGTCTTTTTAATAATTAGGAGCCAGCAAGATTGGCATTGTGCGTCTGTTTCTTACCCCTCTACTAAGGCTGCTAGGGCAATGAAGGGGGAAAAGAAAGGTTTGGGGACCTTGGAAGAATTGTGGAATTTGGAAGAAACATCTTGATTCTAATTGTTGTGCTTAGTAAAACTATAAAGCAGGAAATAGATCCTCACTAAATAATTAACAATTAACCAGTTAAGCTAAAAGCAGAATACTCTTTCCAGATCCACTTGTATAAGTTGATAAGCAAGTGAAATAAAATTAATTCATAGTTAACATTTATGTAATACTGTATTAAGTGCTTTATATAGTTGATTGATTTAATCCCCCAGTGACCCTATAGATTAGATAAAATTATTGTCTGTTTTACAGAAACAGGTGCAGTGTAGTCAGGTAATTTGCCCATCTTCACCTCACTAGTAAAGTAGTAGAGCTAGGATTTGAACCTAGATACTATACTATAAGCACTCCATGTAATTCTGTAGTGTCTTTGTTTATATAAACGGGGACTTATTACATGTCTCTGAAATTGCAGTGAATCCTGGTTTTTCTGGATATTGACTGGGAGTTTCTGCTCCCTGATGAAACGTAGATCTGTTGATTTCACCAAGAATATACATACAATAGGAATGGTTAAATTGAATTAGGTTCAGATGTCGATTTTAGTTTCATTCATGTTCTGCAAATGTGATAAATATGGCACTGTTTCTTTTATCCAGAAATTCACCATCTAAGAAAGAGCCATAATGAACCTGCTTTTGTCTGTTAATGCAACAGATCTAATTAATTTCTTATAATCTTCATTACACAGGTTATAAGCCCTGAGAAGTATGACATAAAATGTGCCGTATCTGAAGCGGCAATAATTTTGAATTCGTGTGTGGAACCCAAAATGCAAGTCACTATTACCCTGACGTCTCCAATTATTCGAGAAGAGAACATGAGGGAAGGAGGTTGGAAAGCCATTAAACATTCTACTTTTCTATTAACTGTTTTTTTTCATTTATCTACTCTTTAAGGTGGCATTATGCCCTAGAAGGCAACATGCTGGCATTACATGTGAATTTGATAGATTTGACTTATTTAGCAACCAGTTTTGCTTAAGATCATTTCCCACAAAGTAAATGCTCTTTTTAGTGATGTATTTTTATATAAAACACTTGTAGTATGATTCATTTTCTTGATTTTTTTTTTCTTGCTAACCTCAGATTTCTGGAAAAAAAACTTCAAAATTATTTTTACTGACATAGTTTATGCACGAAAAAATTTTAAAATGTTGCTAGTAATTAGGGGCCACAATTTTAACTTCTATTAAGAAGCTTGCTCTTGCCTTCCTTGTCTTACAAAAAAGACAAGAGTGTTTAACAAAAAAAAATTGGCTAAAATAGTCGTAACACCCATGTTTTTAAGAGGCATTTTTATATATGTAATCATGGATTGGCTTATCCTGAGGTAAATATTTCTAGTTCTCTGAGGTTGCTCTTTGATTTGATACGCTTTCATAAATGCATTGCATTCTGATGCACGCAGATTTGGGCATTTGACCCTTATACTAGAGATACTGAAAAATAGTGTAGATGTAGCTAGTGAGTTACAGTACAATTCAGGGTTTTTAAACGTAATACAGTTGTAGAATATGAAATTTTGCTGGTGCCAGCAATGTTGCTTTAGGGACTGTTCTGTAACATTTTCAAAGCATCAAAAGCTTTTAAGCCAAAAAGCATGATCAGTGTCTGCAGTATGTTGGTTCTGTTGTTTTATGGGTCAGATAAAATTTACTTTGTTTCCTTTCATGCTGTTTTTAAACATCTTAATGTACTGAATAAGGAGTTATAGGGTACAGGAGTATTTCTTTGAGATACAGTTTGAGGAGAGAGTACTATATATTGAATATTAAAATTCATTTGTATAAAATAGCATCCATAGGCTCTCAATTACTGTCTGTTTAAATTTGTTTTCTCACAGCAAAGCAATTTTTTTTTAAGGCACTGGGCTTTTCACAACCCAGGAAAAAAACATTTTACAAAAAATGTCATTGGGAGATAAGTCTAATTTTGCATACTTTGTACATACACTGTATTAGGATTCATATGCTATATCTTAAGCTTTGCATCTTAAAAATAAATGAGTTTTATGTAAAAGGTTTTTATGTGAACACAAGTTGCTGGGCAAGGTTCCTGAGTCAATCTGGTCAGGTCATATACAACGTATGACTCAGGATTTGAAAAAAATCTTCTAATATATATTATAAATAAATATTGCTATATTTAGTATGAAATTACAGTCATTTAACAATTTAACTTTATTGCAGAATACATTTTGTTCAATTATATATATGCTTAATTAAGTTTGTGTGGTATCAAGCAATTTTATGTTGCAGAAGTCTAAAGTTAATAGTATCATATTTCCAATAAATGGTAACCTATCCCTTCTAAAGGAAACAAAATTATATTTTTGTCTGACCCAAACTTGAGTTAGAATTATCATTCTGAATTTCATAAATATTTTGGCGAGGGAAATGGTCAGTCCAAAATTGAAAGATTTTGCTTCAAGACACTGAGCTGAAAAGTTGGATGTGCAAAAGTATAGAAACATTGATAGAGTGTTCCTTGCTGCAGATAACTGCAGTAAACCATGTCTTTAGCTGCATTATGAAGATTGCTTCTTTCTTGCTGCAGAATAACGGTATGTATTCTCTCTCACTGCAGCTCCCAATGCTCTGTGTCTTAAAATCATTTAAAGCCTATAGCTTGCTTTGGGGAGTTAGTACAGGGGTTGAGGAAGGCTTTGCCGGAAGAATAATTGTAAGTCATAAAACTTTGTACTTGTGCGTAGTTTGGTAGCCTCTTTAGTGCATAATGATCCTGTTAAATAACCAAAAATTATTTTTAAAAGGAAATGATTAAATTGTCCAAATAACTGTTAAACACATGACAGATCTATTTTATGGTACTGTGTTTGACAGTTAAACATTAAGTAAACATTTAATTGACTTTAAGCTCGAAATGTTCAAAATGTTCTAACCCTTGCTACAGAATTTTCTGCAGCAAGTCAAGTATCATAATGTGTTTTTTTCCACCTGTAGCTTATCAGGCCCGGTCCAAAGCCTTCTAGCAGAGGGGATTGATTCCTGTCAGGGGTTGCTGCCAAGACATCGGAAGGATTTTTGACCAAGGTTTTCAAAAGCTTAGTGTCACATCTGCCATTTGATTAAGGAGAGATTTTGGATGCAGAGCCTGGCATTTATTGTTCTTTGTGTGGCTGTTTTGTTTGTTTTGTCTTTGTCTCTTCTAGAATTGAGCAGTGTTCACACTAGTTTTTAAATGGTTGAGTGGATTATATATTTTACATGACCATGTTAATTTAAATTAATATATTCCCATTAACTTTTAATCATAAAATAGTGTGGACACAGCATGTCTTCTAATTGGTGATTAACCCCTTAAAATTTATGAAATACATTCATGTAGGATAAGAATTTGCATTTTGTTTTTATAAATTAACTGATTTTTGCTTTGTTTTGTTAACTGGGTGTTAGGCAACGAGTATGATTTTAGCAGAATATATCTAAGGGGTTAATCTACTTGAAACAGAAAATGGGTGCAAAAATCCACACTCTAAATTTAACAAAAATGTCCTACTTACAGTTCTAATTTGTTTTTAATTTGCAATAGGTGTCTTGGCATCTTTGAATTTGCACCATTAAAATTTCCAAAGTTACGAATGCTTGTGTGCAGAAAGAAAAATTTTCTTACATATGGAGGGAAATTATAAAAGTGTGAATTAACATCAGAAATTTAGAAATATTTTTAGAAAGAGATTGCACACTGTCACCTATTTGCATTCTAGCATTAGCAAATAATGTAAGTATTAATAAATAAGGGACATGGAAAGTGGTCCTTTAGCATGTTCTGTAACCCTGCTTTGGTGAGTGGTTTTTTTTTTTTTTTGGTGTATTCTTTTTTCTTTCTTTCTTTTTTGTTTTTAAACTTCTTAGTTAGCTTTGCTTTTCTGGGTTCCTTTTCCTTAGAACAGTTTGTTTCTTACATTCAGGTTATTTCTAGGTTCAATAGTCTTACAGGTTTTGAGATTATACTAACATTTTTGTCTTGATAGTTTCTTTTTAGCATCAAATACCTCTTATAGTGTTTATTCTCAAAATGCCACATAATTTTCCTTGATTATCTGTGTCTTGCTTCTAATATGTCTTCTGAAAAATCTGTATCCATCTGATTACTTTTGAGAAGTAAGAACTGAGACCAGAAAATTCAGACAGGGAATGAAATTCTCAGTTTTTATATGTTATCTACTCAAGTACACGTTATACCTTTAAAATTTCTGAATGCTCATAATGAGATACACAATCAAGTAACTTGCCCAGAGTTGCAACTATAATAATACTCTTAAAATATTCTTTAACTTTTTCTTAATTTTTATCATGTATTTATTCTTTGTCCCTCATATGCATTTGATGTACTCAGTGAATTATTAAATTATATCCTAAATGCCCAATGATTTCAGTACTCTTTAGCCAAAGAACTATTATATTCAATAGATTACATAATTTTTCTATAGTTAGAAAATATTTATACTGTTAAAAGCACTGAGAGCTGTGAATTAGGTTGAATTGCTGTTTGTTACTAGTTTGATTAGCAAATTTGCTTTTATTATACACATTTTACAGATAACCTTTATATGGATATAAAGCTAGGCCTTTGACTGACTTTTATGAATGACTCTTATTAATGTAAGTTAACTTCCTGTCCGGGTTTAGTTTCATATTTTCCTCTCGAGTTTTGTGTAGCTCACTTATGTTTTAATGTTTTAATAAACTTTAAAGATTTTACATATATATCATCACAGCATTCTGCTTGTTGCATCTTTTCTATTCTTAATTCTACTTAACCATGCTAGTTTTTATTGCCCTTTTCTGCTTTTGTTTCTCTTCAATTAATTTTTGGAGTACTTCATGGGAACCTTGAATTTTAAATGGCATTTCATACTCACAGCTAAAATTCTCTTGTGGAAGAGAAAGCATTGAACTCTTAGAAATGCCTGTTTTTGGTTCTTCATTTTTTTCCTATGGTTATTACTGTATTGATCATGCCATATCTATCATCAGTTCTTTGTTATAGTAGCCCAGAATAACCTATGACCATTTAGAATACTGAACAAACTCAGTAGTTCATTGTACATTCTCATTTATTAAGGTGGATTTTTGTGTTCCCTCTTGTCTTGTCTTTGTGCTAGCGCGCTGTGTCCAGTAATCTTTCCTTTAGATTTCATTTTGGTGGGTAGGGTTTATAGTTTGAGAAATTATTTATTATATTACTAAATTAAGAGTTAAACTTAATTCTTTTGTTCTTCATATTGAATTAAGTAAATTTATCGAAAATAACTCCTTGGGTACATTAATAAAGTGCTGACAAACTCTCAAATGGCTCATGTGACACTGGTGCTACTTTAAGGAAGTGTCTTGCTCACCTGGTCAAACACCCATTCCTCACTGCATTTTGCCAATTCAATCCATTTTAGATGTAACCTCGGGTATGGTGAAAGACCCACCGGACGTCTTGGACAGGCAAAAATGCCTTGACGCTCTGGCTGCTCTACGCCACGCTAAGTGGTTCCAGGTTCGGAACATCATTTTACTTTTTTCTTGTAGCCTTATGAGAGAGTAGTTGAGTACATGTTTAACTGTGCTTAAACATTTCAAAACATTGCCCAAGCAATACTATTTTAAATTAAATCTCAGAAAATATGTTAACATAGAAAGTTGGGTATGAAGATCTGCATATTGCAGTTACTATTAATTTGACAATAAACTTAGGTTTGGGGGTGTTTTATAGTTTGGGTTTTTTTATTTTTTTATTTTTAGTGACTATATTTAAAGCTGACTTGTTTAGGAACATCACATGTTTGTGTATATATATTATATTCCATAAGGCTGCAGATTAACTTTGCTTTAAATAATGGAATATGTGTTTAAAGCTTTGTGTATAGTTTTAAGATGTTTTTCCCTCTTTCTCTAAGTTAATAAGTGTAGGGAGTGAAAGGTGAGGAAGCAGCTGTTTGGTTTAGTGACTTTGCAGTCATGCAAAGGCACAGAAGGGAAACCAAACAGATTTCCTTAACCTTTCAGTCCCTAGACAAACTTTTTAGCTCTTTACTTTTTCTTTTATTTCTAATGTAGGCAGATTTTTTTAAGTTTACTGTTTTAAATGAACACAGGTCAAGGTTCACAGGGGATCAAGAAATATTGTTCTTGTATAATCTGTTTACTTTGACCTAAATACCAGCTTTTAAATACTAACACTGGCATAAAATATTGCTGTAAATGGCAGCTCATTGAACCCAATTTTAAGTGTGGTTATTTTTATTTTTATCTGAGCTTCCATTGAACAGTGGTATTTTAACTTTTTTTCATCAAGGGATATTTTCAGTATTTCTAAGATTAATTCAATTGGTTTTTGTGTTGCTCTCAAGGCTAGAGCTAATGGTCTGCAGTCCTGTGTGATTATCATACGTATTCTTCGCGATCTCTGTCAGCGAGTTCCAACTTGGTCTGATTTTCCAAGCTGGGTAAGTAGTATGTAACCGTATGGTGTGAAAACATGTAGGAAATATTTCTGTGAGTTTTATCATCTAAATGTATATTTAATTATCGGCTTTATTTTTATTTAGTAAATTAGGTTTTCCTCTTCTAATGAGAAATCATGAGGATCTTAGAATATAATTTTCTCAAAATTGGCTATGTAAAGAGTTGTAATTCCCCACTGCTAAATTTCACTGGCTAAAAAAAAAAGAAGAAGAATTGTAATTGATGTTTCTTTTTGTATTTTTCTTTCCATTTTTTCTCTTCTCACAATGTTATTAATTTTTAAAAAATATTACAGCATTTATTGACTTTTACGTATACAGATGTACAATGAAGACTGAAAATGAACTGTTAATCTCCGTTGCAGGGTTCTATTGACTTTTTAAAAAATAATGTTATAGGACTAGGGATTTTAAAAATTGAGATAAGTACATTATTCAAAAATAATACATAAAATCAAGAAATTGAATAAAGCAGAAGGGTACAAAATAAGACGTGAAGGCCTTCTTACTTAAAGACAAATTATCTTAGTGGTCTGCTGTGATTTCTTCCAGGGGAAAAAATGTATGCGTATGCATAATATATTTCTATTTTAATATCCTTTGTATTTCAAACTTAGTGGTTCCTAAATAGCAAGAATTCTGATAGAGAGGGATTCATTCAAAAATAAAACTGAAGGCGAGGTGCATTGGCTCATGCCTGTAATCCTAGCACTTTTGGAGACCAGGGCAGGAGAATCACTTGAGGCCAGGAGGTCGAGACTAGCCTGAGCAACATAGCGAGACCCTGTCTCTACAGAATATTTAAAAAAAAAAAAAAATAGCCAGGCATAAAGGCATGCACCTGTAGTCCTAGCTAGCTGCTTGGGAGGCTGAGGCAGGAGGATTGCTTGAGCCCAGGAGTTTGTGGTTGTAGTGAGCTATGATGACACCACTACACTCTTGGCCTGGACAATACATTTAAGACCTTGTTTCAAAAAAAAAAAAAAATCAATCAGTCAATCAATGAAAACAAAACTTAACCTATTGACTCTAGAGTTGGATTAGTGAGAGTTGAATAGCCAAGGTTACCTTCTTTTTTATTTTTGTTTTTTAAACACAAGAGTGACTGTGCTATTTACATTATTTGCATCTTTCTTAACAAAATGCATCTTGGAACAATTTGAAAAGGCACATCTACAGCATTCTCTGTATTGACTACGTAGTATTCCCTTTGTATGGATGTGCCATATTTTATTTAGCTGGTATACATTTGATGGACATTTGAGTTACTTAGAGTCTACTGCTATTAAATTGTCATACCTCATTATATATATTGCTGTCAAGCTTTTGAGGGTAGGATAAATTGCTAGGGCTGATATTCCAAGGTCAAAGAACATGTGCTAATTGTTGACCAGAAAGTTATTTTCTACAGGTGTATATATGTGTATATTCAAATACATAGCAAAAATTCCTGGAAGGATATATTCTAACTTAAAATAGTGATTATTTCTGAATAGTGTAAGGAAGGAATGATTAGTGTAGAGATCTGTGTTTAATTTTTCTGGATTAAATTATATGTGTATATTACTTGTGCAATTAAAAATTATTTTAAAAATTTTAAATAGATCAAAGATCGGTTCATTCCAATTATTCTAATACCATTTAATAATTTATTTAGTGATATCTCTTTCCCCAGTCCTCAATTTGAAATATCACTATTATCATAAACCAGTTGTTCTCAGCCAGGGTAATTTTGCCCTGTAAAAGACGTTTTTGATTATCAAAACTGGGCATCTAGTGGACAGAGGCCAGGGGTGCTGCTGAACATTATGCAATGCACAGGAAACCCCTACCCCATCCCTGTGCACATACAACAAAGGATTATGGACCCTAAATTGTCAGTAGCTATGAGGTTTAAAAACTGTTACAAACAAAAGTTTCTTTTTTGTGGGCCTGTTTTTGGAATCATCTTTCATTGTTCAGTCTGTTTTCTTCTCTAGTACTAAGTAAACTCTTAATTATTGAAGTTCTATGATGTATTTTAACATTCGAATTTTCCTTTCCATTACATTCCCTCCTCCCCATTCTCTGTCTTCATTACATATAGTTTTCTACAGATTTTGTTTTTGTTACATGTTTATTTTTCTAATTGAACTTGACTACTGTTTTGTTCAGTTTTGTCAGAAGTCCTCTTGATGTATTTTAACTAGTGTATTGCATTGAATTAAGAAATTAATTTGGAGAATATTATCACTTTTATAATATTGACTCTTAGATAAGAGTATGAAATGTCCTACTTAATGAAATTGATTTTATGTACCTGTTTAGATGTGAATAGTTTCTGTCATGTTTCTTTTTTTCTTTTCTTTTCTTTTTTTTTTTTTTTTTTTTTTTTTGTGAGACAGAGTCTTGCTCTGTTGCCCGGCTAGAGTGAGTGCCGTGGCGTCAGCCTAGCTCACAGCAACCTCAAACTCTTGGGCTTAAGTGATCCTACTGCCTCAGCCTCCTGAGTAGCTGGGACTACAGGCATGCACCACCATGCCCGGCTAATTTTTTCTATATATATTTTCAGTTGGCCAGATAATTTCTTTCTATTTTTAATAGAGACGGGGTCTTGCTCTTGCTCAGGCTGGTCTTGAACTCCTGACCTCGAGCATCCACCTGCCTCGGCCTCCCAGAGTGCTAGGATTACAGGTGTGAGCCACCACTCCCGGCCAGTTTCTGTCATGTTAACTTTTGTTGTTGTAGATTGTTTATACCTAAGTATTTTATCTTGGAGAGGTTTTTTTCCCCCTCACATTGTGTTTTCTGGTTATTGTTTATGTATGGAAAAAAGCTATTAACTTTGGTAACTCACTCCCTTACTACCTTCTCTTACTTGTAATTTTTTCACATGAGTCTTTTGGGTTTTCTAGTTTTAGACTCATATCTATAAATGATATTTTGACTTCTTTCCAATATTTTTACTTCCTTTTCTATTTTAATTAATTGGTATTTTTACGCTAGAATAAATATAGAATTTAAAGAAATACTACTTGAAATGCATATTCCTGATTGTATTGAAAATGCTTCTGGTATGTAAAGTGTATTAAGCATGATGGTAAAGCCTTTTATTTGACATATTTACTCGTCATGTTGAAGTATTAATCTTTTCCTAGTTTACTAAGTAAGCTTTGAATCAGTAGTGGAAGTTGAACTTTATCAAAAAATTTTTCAAGATTCATTGACATGAATGTATCGTTTTTCTCCTTCAACCTGTTATAACCTATTAATAGTCTGTATTGGTACATATAGATTTTTTTCATATTGCATTCTAGGGATGATTTGTATATATAGCAGAATAGTCTTTTAATGAACTGTTAAGTTCTACTTGCTGATAGTTTAGGAATTTTGGAGTGATATAAAATAAATTTTTGTAATTTTGTTTCTGTGCTTTTTGTCAGATTTAGAAGCAGTGATCACTAACTGTCAGATTAATTTGGAAGCTTTTGTTCTTTCTTTAAACTCTGAAGTAGTTTTAGTACATCAGAACTTTCTATTCCTCGCTGGTCGTGGTGGCTCACACCTGTAATCCTAGCACTCTGGGAGGCCGAGGCAGGTGGATGCTCGAGGCCAGGAGTTCAAGACCAGCCTGGCCAACATAGAGACACCATCTCTACAAAAAATTTTTTAGAAATTAGAAAAACATGCAAACTTTCTGTTACTTGACAATTTATAAAAGTTTATGTGACATCGTCAGTTCTCAGTCCCTTTTAAGGGAGTAATATTTTCTCTATTTCTTCTATTGTGATTAGTCTCTCTCTTGGGGTTAATTTTGGCAATTTGCATTTTCCTTTAAAATCAACCCGTTCAGGCTTGGCACAGTGGCTCATGCCTGTAATCCTAGCACTCTGAAAGGCCAAGGCAGGAGGATTACTTGGGTTTAGAAGTTTGAGATCAGCCTGAACAAGAGCAAGACCCCGACTCTACCAAAAATAGAAAAACTTAGCTGAGTATGGTGGTGTGCACCCATGGTCCCATCTACTTGGGAGGGTGAGGCAGGAAATTCACTTGAGCCCAGGAGTTTGAGGTTGCAGTCAGCTACAGTGACACCACTGCACTGTACCCAGGGCGACTGAGTGAGACTCCAAACAAAAAATAACAAAACCATTCAGTAGAGCTTTGCTCTCGGGTTTTTTGTTTTGTTTTTTAATGTCTGTCTATCTTTATTATTCCATATTTTGCTTTAATTCTTGTTTTATTGATTAGTCAGTAAAGCATTTGCCATATGGGAACACAATGACAACATGAATGTTTCAGTATTTAAGTGTTCAGAATTCATTAAATTCCTAATAGATTTTAAGCATTTGGAATTATTTGTAAGCATTGTCACTTCAGAGTTTAAAAAAATATGAAAATACAAGCATTGTATCTCATCATTCTACCTCCTGCATCCTTCAACTTCGGTCTCCTCTACCCAGTGTACCCTTAGAGCATTCTCTGTTCTAGTAAGTCCAGGTTTCAATACTTGTATGAATGGACTCTCAAGACCATTCCTTCTGGGCCACTGTTGCAGTCTGGAGTTTCAGCAGGACAGATTGGTCCATCCTTGCCCAAGGTCGTCTTTGAGAGAGTCATTCATCCATTTTAGGTGGCATTCTCTCCGTTCAGAGTGGAGAGCCATAAGAACTGAGTGGAAAAGAGAATACACAGGAAAAAGGAATTGAGAAAGCATTGGCCATGGAAGGGGAAATGATGGGAAAGAATGTCAAGAAGAGTGAACAAAGGTGCTGGCTGATTTTTTAAATCATGTACATATAAAAATAAGTACACCAGTATTTTGATACTTTAAAAACATACCAAAATGTCAGTATTTTCACATTTAAAAATCCTCCTGGTATTCTTTATGCAGTGGTTTATCTATTTTAAGGTTTTTTTCCCTCTACTCAGAAAATCAGTTCTACTGTATTCCTCATTAATAAATTACTAGCTTTTGATTTCCTCTGTATTTTCTATTTTCCTTGGGTTTATTTTATTATTATTTTACAAACTTCATGAGTTTGATGCTTGATTCATTCATTTACTGTGATTATGTAGTGGTGGTTTTAAAGCGATTTAAGGCTGAACACAGATTTTTGGCTGCATGTATGTTTTCTCTTTATTTTCTATATAATCTGAAATTTACTGTGATGTTATCTTTAAGCCAAGAATCGTTTTGATGGAATTTTAATATTCTGTATGGTTAAAGGGGGGTTGCTTTTGTTTTTGAAATTAATTTTGAGTTTTATAGTATTGTGATCCAAGAAATGTAGTCTACTATTTGCAGTTTTTCTTTGTGGCCTAATATATGTTCAATTTTTATAAACCATGGCTATTTACAAGAAGATGTGCTTTCAACAAGATATATACCTCCTAGTCTGTTGAACTTAATCAGTCATTTTTTGCCTATCTTCTGTATACTCTCCTATGTGTTTGTTTGTCTGCTTCATCATCCTTGGACTGACAGGAGTGAATTAAAGTCTACTTCTTTTGTGTTTCTATTTCTGTTTGTATTTCCTACAGTTTATGCTTTATGTATTTTGTTGCAATGATATTTTGGATATAAACACTAATGACAGTTGTGTCAGCATTATGAATTTGAACCTTTTGACGTTATAAAGGGCCGTTCATTTAACGTTTTAGGCCATGAGTTAATAAGCTTGTCCATTTGTTAATACTGAGAACTTAGCTTTCTTTTTGTTAACATTTCTCTGATAGGATTCTGTTCGTGTTTCCTTTGCCATAATTTTTATCCTTTCCTTATTCTTTTTTTTAAATCTGTGAATGTGTTTTCCTTCTGATGATTTAGACAGTCAGAGGTTGCAGTTATAATTTTACATGGTACTCTCATTCATTGGTTTTAGATAGTGTCAATTTCTCATCAAGAAAGGTGAGAAAATTAGCGCTTACATTTCTAACCCTTCTCCATCCTCCTTTGGATTTTTTTTTATTGTTGTTATATTTGTTCAATTGTTTCGTTTCTTTAAGTAATATATTCAAACCTGATTCTTGATTTATTTATCTTAATATATACTGATTCCACTAAGAAAATGTGGAAATTTATAACATACTTTTTTAAACCTTGAAAGGATAAAAGTAACATTTACCTTTTGTAGTTATTTATACCCTATAGTTGTTTAATGTTAGTTCTATATAGGTCTTTATTGGAGCTTCTTTTTATTTCTTGGTTGACTACATTTTATCATCAAATACTATTTTTTAAATTTCTTTCATGTTTGAGAATCTTTGCCAGTTGTCACTACTTTAATGAGAAATATTTTGTGAGGTAACAATTATTCCCTCTCCATTTCTTGATACTGTTCCATTACCTTCTGGCATTTATTATTACAGTCTGAGTCCAGCCTAATTTTTCTGCCCCTTTTCTACTGGCTGCTTAAAGAATTCTTTATTTGTCCTTGAATTTAGTAAGTTAGCCAAATTATGTCTTGGAATCTATTGTTCAGTATCAGTATTCTTTGAAATCTTTATGTCTTTTTGTCCTACAGCTTTGTTTTTTTCCCTCAGTAAGAGGGAAAATAAATTTTCTATTATATTTAATTAATATGATCCTCTGTTTTAGGGCCAGTTACCCTATTGTTGGATTATCTTTGTCCTACATATCTAGTTTCTGTAATTGTTTTAATCTTTGTCCCCTTTTTGTCTTGTGTTCGCTGTGATTGTTTCTTTGGCAGTAACTTGGTTTTCAGCTATGTCCTATTCTTTACTATTCATAATTCATTTATGAGTTCTATAATGTTACTTTGCATTTCAATTTGCTTTATTAGCTCTGCAATCTTCCTTTTCATCTCAACTTGTGAACTCTTATTGATTTCATGTACTCATCAAGTTTTCTTAGATCAAAATATTAGCAGATTATATCTTTATCCCTATAAATTAAGAATAGATTTTTTTTTTTTAATTTTTTTTCTGGGTTTTTGTTTTGTTTGGTTGAGATAGGGTCTCGCTCTGTTGCCTGGGCTACAATGCAGTGGCATCATCATAGCTCACTGCAGCCATAGATTCCTGGGTTCAAACATCCTGCCTCGGCCTCCCAGAGTGCTAGGATTATAGGTGTGAGCCAAGTGCCCACTAAAAAATTTTTTCAGTAGACTTTATTTTTAGAGCAGTGGTTGGTTCAGTGCAAAATTAAGTGAACAATACAGTTGACTCTTGGACAAAAATGGAGATTAGGGGCACTGTCCTGCATATAACTTTTTACTCCCCCCAAACCAACTAAGAGCCTACTATTGATGGGAAACCTTACTGTTAACACAAATAGTTAATTAAAAGAAAATGTTATTAAGAAAATCACAAGGAAGAGAAAATATATTTACTGTTCATTAAGTGGAAGTGAATTGTCATAAAGGTCCTCATCCTCATCATCTTCAAGTTGATTAGATAGAAGAGGACGAGAAGGGGTCTTGCTGTCTCAGGGGTGGCAGAGCCAGAAGAAAATCTGCATATAAGTGGACCTGTGCAGTTCAAACCCATGTTTTTCAAGGGCCAGCCATGTAGAGTTCTCATGTATCCCTTGGCCCTGCACATGCATGGCCTCCCCACCATTAACATCTGGCACTAAGTGGTGTATTTGTTAAAATTGGTGAACCTATATTGACACATCATTATGGCCCAAAGTCCATATAGAATAGATTTTTCATCTGTTTTTCATGCCGTGCTCCGCACAAGTACAAAGATGTTGTGCAAGTCTATTCCCATCTTTTTCAATACCTCTCCTTTTTCTTCCCCTATGAGCTCTGAGTTGAGGATTGTTTATGGAAAGTAGGATTTGGCTACATACAGTCTTGTTAGCAGGTGTGTTCTGTGCTCTTCCCTGTGTCTGTACCAAATGTACTGTGGAATTCTATACGAGGGAGTCTATTGGCACACCTTTATCTTCAGGTTTCAAATCCAGGATGGATTCTTAGAGCCTTTGCCTTTGCAGAATCTGCTGTCTTTGTTTCCTGAACCTGTTTAACCATTTTTTTTCAGGAACAACTCATCCCCTGAACCAAGAGAGCATTTTGGGTATGTGAAGCCAGTTTGGGGTCCTTGTGTTTGAGAGCTCACCATCTTTGAGCTTATTTTTTTCCCTACTTCTTTTACTCCTTTGGAAGTTCTTATTTATTTTTTCTTTTATCTATGTGTTAGCCAAATGTCTGTTTATTATTGGAGATAATTAGATATGGATAATTATGATTCTTCTGCTCTTTCCTAATCTTCACAGTCTTTAGGATGGCACATTCTAGTGCTTTTCTTCCCTCTGGTGAGATGGAAGGTGGTCAGAACGGGTTTTTACTTTTAAAAAAGTTTCTTTTCCTGGTACTGCCTACAATGTGATTCATTCGTTCTCCAAATTGGAGGCTACTGGTGAAAGTTTTCGGATTTAGTTCAGTCAGCTACCAACCCTACCGCATCTTCTCTTTGAAGAGTCAAGTTAGGGCCTACATGAGAGTTGCCCAAGCAGAATAAACACTGTGTTTCTTAGAAATGTTCTCTCTTACTGGCCTTTTCCTCTGTTTGATTCAAGCTGTTAAATTTTTGCTTGGATAGCAGTAGTGTATACATTCTAACATATTTCTTAATCATAATCATGTCAGAGGGTAATAGATCTTGCCATTTAGCTCTGTGCTATCACCACAAACAGAAGTAACTTCTTGATTTTCATCAAAGAAATTTGAAATTCTTATGAACCTTATTATCTTGAATTTTATTTAGCCTTCATATTACTTAGAACAAATTTTTAAGTAACAATGCCTGCTTTTATGGCCTTTCCTTTACCATTGCAATGAATATTAACAATGGTGTTCTTCCTTTAAATTAGTTCTATTGTCATGAATCCATGATGATGAAATAAAGAAAATATAAGTAGAATTGTGTTGTAAGATTGATCTGATGTCAGAATTGCTATGTGCTAGCTAAACCTCTCTTAGAATAGTATACCTGCAGTAATTTACAAAAGGCATATAATTCTTTAAAATTTTTATTTATTTTATTTCTAAACAGTATATTAGGATGAGGAGTATTTCACAAAAAAAAAAAAAAATCTGTCATTGAGCTGAGCACAGTAGTTACGTACCTGTAGTCTCAGCTACTTGGGAGGCTAAGGCAGGAAAGATCCCTTGAGCCCAGGAGACCAGCCTGGGCAGCATAGACTCCATGGGGTTGGGAGTGGGATGTGGGAGATCTGTCACAGTATGGATGAATCTCCAAAACATTTTAAGTGCAAGAAGCCAGACACAAAAGGTTATGTATTATATGATTCCATTTATACAAAATATCAAGAGTGTAAATCCAAGACCCGGTATGGTGGCTCATGCCTGCAATCCTACCACTTTGGGAGGCCGAAGTGGGGGGATCGCTTGAGGCCAGGAGTTTGAGACCAGCCTGAGTAATGTAGCAAGAACTTGTCTCTACAAAAAATAAAAAATTAGCCTATAGCTACTCAGAAGGCTGAGGCAGGAGGATCACTTAAGTCCAGGCATTGGAGGTTACAGTAAGCTATGATGCCACTGTACTCTATCTAGTACAGGCAACAGGGAGAGAGACTCTGTCTCAAAAAAGAAAACAATGTGAATCCATAGAGACGGAATGCATGTCTCTATGGGAATGGGGAGAAACTGCTTATTGGATAAGAGGTTTTACTTCGGGGTGAATGAAATGTTTTGGAACTATTAATAGAGGTCGTTGCACAATGTAGTGAAGGTACCAAGTACTACTGCATCATTCACTTTAAAATGGTAAATTTTATGTGAATTTTACTTGTTATTTTTTTTTAAAAAAGAATGCTCTATCAAATGTAAAGGAACCATTCCCAAAGAAAAGTGGAGAAAACTGCTAGAATTATACTTTCTGCCTAAAAAGCAGCTGAAATAGTTGAATTTATTCTTTCCACATATTTTATTGGTTTTCAGGGGTATTTATAAGTAATATAGATTTTAGTGGTTGTGGCTTGTAATAAGAAAGTTCCTGGCTGTCACTGGTAGAACCAGTGAAGAATTTTAAAATGATAGGACAATGATATCTCAGGACAAAGAGCTAACATTCTCTTAGCTTGCAAAAGAATCAGCACATGTTGTGTGTGTGTGTGTGTGTGTGTGTGTTTTGTTTTGTTTTCTGAGACAGAGTCTCACTCTATTGCCTAGGCTAGAGTGCCATGGCATCAGCCTAGCTCACAGCAACCCCAAACTCCTGGGCTCAAGTGATCCTCCTTCCTCAACCTCCCGAGTAGCTAGGACTACAGGCCTGCAACACCACGCCCAGCTGGTTTTTTCTATCTTTAGTAGAGGCAGGGTCTTGGTCTTGCTCAGGCTGGTCTCAAAACCTGAGCTCAAACAATCCTCCCACCTCTCCCACCTCAGCCTCCCAGAGTGCTAGGATCACAGGCATGAGCCACCAGGCCTGGCCAGAATCAGCAACTTATACATGAACTTTATTGTCTCATTCACTTTAACTTTAATATAATAACTCAACATTTAGATACCCCCTAACAGAAACCATCTGTTTAACTGCATACACAGCCCTGAATCCCCAAAAGCTGTAAGTAAACTTTTCCTCAGAAGACGTGACAGTTTTTATTAAGACTTTCTATATCTTTCACCATATGAAATAAAGTGCTGTACATATATTACAGAAGTACAACATCCTGCAAATGAGCTTACAAATGAAAGTCTGTCATGCATTTATCAATAATCTATGTCAACTGGAATATATAAGTGGCTTTTTTATATACAGTTGCTTGTTGTAATTGTATTTATAAAATCCTATTTTAATAGCACAAACATCTTTATCTGTAAAATGGAAATAATAGTCGTGTCTACCTCCAGAAGGTGATGTAATGATTAAAATTGGTTAATTAATGGGAAGACTTAGAGCAGTGCTTAGTGCTGGATGAGCACTTAATAAGGGGCAGCTGTAATGGTGAAGAGGGTAACTGCTACTACTACTGCTGTTAGTTAAACAGACCTCCTAGTGCTAGAGATTGTTTCCAGTCTGTTGCAGATAAGCAGCTGCACTGAACATTTTTTGTGGTTTTGTTAAGTATGATACCCCTATTGTAAATCCTTGGTACTGATGTTACTAGATTAATTAGTATATACCTTTTCAAATTTTGACAGAGCTTGCCAGTTGTGCTCTAAAAAGGTTTCTGCTGGTTTATACTCTTGCCAGTGAAAGTGCCTGTTTTACTGTAATTTCATCAGATGTTTTTTTTGTTTGGGGCTTTTTTTTAAAGATGACTCTTTACCTCTACCAGAGCTAGAAACTAATATCCAAGGAAACCAGTTAATATGTTCTCTCTGGATCACCCACTGATGAAGGATACTTGTTGAAACATTGGTGGTTATAGGGAAAAATACTATTTTGAGTAGAAAGACATGGGTTCAGATTTTAGCTTTATTACCTAGATACATGACCGTGGACAGAACTACTCAACCTCTTAAGTTTGTTTTTTTACTAAACCTTGAATTAAGTGAAATTATGCATTAAGTGGTCAGTTAACATGGTGCCTGCCACTTAGTAAGGGTTATTCTTATTAAAACTGGAGATGACAAGGAAAAAATACACTTTATAAGTGTTTTTTAAAAGCAAATATTACAGGCAGGTACAGTGGCGAGCGCCTGTAGTCCCATCCACTTGGGAGGCTGAGGTGGGAGGATCACTTGAGCCCAGGAGTTCAAGGCTGTAGTGCTCAATGGTTGCACCTATGAATAGCCACTGTACTGCAGCCTGGGCAACATATCAAGACTCTGTCTCTAAAACAAAAAAAATTATTAATAAAAGTTAAATTTTAAAAACTCAAATATTACTCCTTGATTTTGAATTATTTAATATGTAGAGCATTTCTCTTCAATAATTCTAGCCATCAAGATGCTTTACATTATAGCCTGAAGTGTCATTTCCCTAATTTGATTCTGTTCATCTTTGATGCTGTCCTTTTACTTCTGAATACATATATTTCAGAGATCTCTTAACTGTAGACATCTTGCAAAATAACCATGTTGTTCAGGAAATTAATGTTTTAATTGCTTGCTTCACAGCAGATCTCAGAAGGCAAATAGATAGTTGACTTTTAGATTGTACATGTTTAAGTATTAATATATTGAGTTTTTGATGTCTTGACATAAACCTAAATTATAGCTGATTATTTCTTTTCTCATAACATTCTCTAAAAATACTCAGTAAAAATTTGAGGCATTTATGGCAAGTTACATATTTTATGACTTCAATTTTATATTTTAAGCACAGCATCAATATTTTACTAATTATCCTTGATTTTGTTTATCACTGATTTGTCCGAGTTATTCTCACATTACTTCATTTCATAAACATTTCCTGAGTATTTACTATATGCTGGCCACTCGTGCTGTGCAGGGGAGTTCAGAATAAATGGCAATAGCCTTATCCTCTAGAATCTCAGTCTTTTGTCGTCTTAAAGTATGAGAGAGATTCTGTACATATACATAGAATTTTCTAGATGACTGAAGCTTATTTCTTAAAATAACGTCTTGAACATCTTCCTGCATTCTTCAGCTGAATAAACTGAATCATCTTCATCTTTTTCATTGCATTTATCATTATGAGCATCCATTATTTTCAGGGGTTTTTTCAATCTCTCATGCTGCCGTTTGTCATTTTTCATAGCTGTTTATGTGCACTGTTTCTTTAAATTCCCATCTCTCTTAAAATGTATTCCTCTTTTGTTTGGGACTACAATATCCGTATGTCCAAACTTTTTAGAATTAGTCTTATTTAAGCAATACTGAGAAATGGCCTTGGAGTGAATAGATTGACAGAGTTTTTATCTCTTGGTTAAATCTCTGAGCTTTTTTTAGTGTATAACTAAAAGTGGGTTCTCACTAATGTCTTCCCAGCTTCCGTTGTCATCTTAAGGATTTCATTGTGGTTCCAAACTATTTGGTTTCTTTGAATTGCTATTGGTAGTTTTATTTAAAATTCAAGCAAAGGCTATAGCATAGATGAACCTTAAACATGCCGCTAAGTGAAAGAAAACACAAAAAGCCACATTTTGTATGGTTTCATTTGTATAAAATGTCCAGAGTAGGCAAATCTATAGAAATTGAAAGAGGTTTTGTGGTTGCCAGGCATTAGAGGAGTGAAGAATGACTGCTAATGGCTATGGGGATTTCTTTTGGAGATGATGAAAATGTTCTGAAATTATATAATGGTGACAGTTGAACAACTTTGTAAGTATACTAAATAATCCAGAATTGTACACTTTAAGAAGATGAATCTTATGTGAATGATAGTTCAGTTTTTAAAAATCTAAGTGAAAACAAGTTTTGCTAATAGACCCTTCAAAATAATGGGTTGCCTGCTTTCTAAATTTATACTTTTACTTTGGTCTTTTATTCATTGGTTTAGAATTTGAGTCTCTCAAATATAATTTACAGTGAAAGCATAATTTGTATTTTACTTAGGAATAATAGAAGTCTAGTTATGCCAAATGAAAATTTAGATAATACTCATTGTTTATAAAGGAAAGACAAAAGTGTTTTTTACTTAGTAGAATCTTACTCTGCTGTAACTCCCTAGCATCATCATCAGTCTATAGCTGTGGTCCCCAACCCCTGGACTGCAGCCTGTTAGGGACCAGGCTACAGAGCTCTTCCCCCCAACCCTGCCCCCCCCCATAGAAAAATTGTCTTCTGTGAAACTTAGGAGGGAGGTGGTGAGCAAAGCTTCATTTTACAGCCACTCCCTTCCCCATCTCTGCCATCACCGTCTGAGCCCCCCACCCCCATCCATGGAAAAATTGTCTTCCATGAAACCAGTCCCTGGTGCCAAAAAGGTCAGGCACCGCTGGTCTATAGGTATCAGAAAACAAATGTATATGAGCCCTAAATATCTAAACAATTTTTTTCAAATGAGAAGCCTCCTAATGTAAAGAATTTTAAGAGCTGTCATATTTTAATAGTAAAGGATAGCAATAATTAAAAATTTGTTACTCTTTTGTATTTTTCTTCATTAAGCACAAATTGTAGAATCTTTTCAAAATGTATTTATTTATTTAGACAGTGTCTCGTCTGTCACCCCGGCTAGAATGTCATCATAGCTCACTGCAACCTCAAACTCCTAGGCCTTAAGCAGTCTTCCTGCCTCAGCCTGTCTGTTAGCTGGGACTACGGGTGCAGCCAATTTTTCTATTCTTAGTAGAGATGGGGTCTCACTCTTGATCAGGCTGGTCACCAACTCCTGAGCTTAAGCAGTCCTCTGGCCTTGGCCTCCCAGAGTGCTAGGATTATAGGCATGAGCCATCTCACCTGGCCTGCATGTTTTTATAGTATATGTAACTTGACTTGTTCTATGTAACTTTTTCCCTCTTTAAAATTTTTAATGATGCTTCATAATTTGTCATTGTGTTTGAAAGTGAATAATTCCTTTGGTGTGTAAGCTGTTAAACATATTTTTATGTTTTTAGGCTATGGAGTTATTAGTAGAGAAAGCAATCAGTAGTGCTTCTAGTCCTCAGAGCCCTGGGGATGCGCTGAGAAGAGTTTTTGAATGCATTTCTTCAGGAATTATTCTTAAAGGTAAGTTTTACCTTTTTTTTAATGAAGTAAAATCTTTGCTTGTTTGATGGCTGAGTAAGAGCTCTTCTTTTACAAATAGATAATGCTAATGCTCTTTTCTCCTTATTGTGATTGCTATAGGTAGTCCCGGACTTCTGGATCCTTGTGAAAAGGATCCCTTTGATACCTTAGCAACAATGACTGACCAGCAGCGTGAAGACATCACATCCAGTGCACAGGTACTAGTATTCCTAAGTCCAAAGCTTTGTTCAGCTACTGTCCTTTTAGATGACATTACTATATAACGTTCATTCTTCTACTTCTTTAGTAAGTAAGCCTTTAGAGAGGGTATTTAAAAATTTACCTTTTACTAAATTTCACTAATAGAATCTTTTTTTTTTTTTTTTTTTTTTGAGACAGAGTCTCACTCTGTTGCCTGGACTAGAGTGCCGTGGCGTCAGCCTAGGTCACAGCAACCTCAAACTCCTGGGTTCAAGCAATCATTCTGCCTCAGCCTCCCGAGTAGCTGGGACTACAGGCATGCACCACCATGCCCGGCTGATTTCTTCTATATATATTTTTAGCTGTCCAGATCATTTCTTTCTATTTTTCGTAGGGACGGGGTCTTGCTCTTGCTCAGGCTGATCTGGAACTCCTGAACGCAAGCAGTCCTTCCACCTTGGCCTCTCAGAGTGCTAGGATTACAGGCGTGAGCCACTGGGCTCGGCCAAGTTAGTTATAAATTTAAGGGAAAAGAAATTTAGCATTAGGAGCAGGCACTTAAAAACCAACAGTATGCATTTTTTTTTTTTTTAATGTGGCCTTGAAGAAAGTGGTCTGGTTTTAGGAGGTAGAAATGTTTTTATTAAAAGTGAAGAAATTACATAACTGTATGATTCATTTATGTAACATTCATGAAATAACTGTTATAGAGATGGAGAACAGATGAGTGGTTCCTAGGAGTTAAGGATAAGAAGAGAGAATCAGGCCGGGCGCAGTGGCTCATGCCTGTAATCCTAGCACTCTGGGAGGCCGAGGCAGGTGGATCGCTTGAGGTCAGGAGTTCGAGACCAGCCTGAGCAAGAGCGAGACCCCATCTCTACTAAAAATAGAATGAAATTATCTGGCCAACTAAAAATATATATAGAAAAAATTAGCTGGGCATGGTGGCGCATGCCTGTAGTCCCATCTACTCGGGAGGCTGAGGCAGTAGGATCACTTGAGCCCAGGAGTTTGAGGTTGCTGTGAGTTAGGGTGACGCCACGGCACTCACTCTAGCCCGGGCAACAAAGCAATACTCTGTCTTAAAAAAAGAAGATGACAGAATGGTGTGGCTCTAAAAAGAGTATTGTAGCAATGGTAAAGTTGAGTACTCATCTTGATGGTGGTGATGCTTATATAACAT
Organism: Lemur catta; assembly: GCF_020740605.2. Classification (NCBI taxonomy): domain Eukaryota; kingdom Metazoa; phylum Chordata; class Mammalia; order Primates; family Lemuridae; genus Lemur; species Lemur catta. The sequence continues at coordinate 20,593,641 of NC_059139.1, read as the reverse complement.
AAGGGCTGCACATGTGATAAAATTCCATAGAATGACACACGTGCACATGTAAATGAGTGCATGTGTAACTGGTGAAATCTGAATAAGCTCTTTTTTTTAGAAAAAAACAAAAATCATAGAAGGCTTCCATGAATAAGCTCCTACACTGTTCCAATGTCAATTTCGGTTTCTTGTTGGCCTGTAGTGCCCATGTTAATGTTTCTCCCTCTTTGTCTTTATCTTGTTTCCTTCCATAATATTTACCTTTGTTCTTATATACCTCTATATATCTTTTCTCCAGTGATCCTTTTTAAGTTGCTTCTGCCAGATACAGCCTTTATCATTTATTAAAATCCTTTCTATAGGTGTACAACGGATCAACATACCTTTAAAAAGGTAACATTTATAGGGTTAATTAATCTCCCCTCCTCATGCCACGCCAAAAAGGAAATGGATTATAAAGTAAACTTTAAGTCCTTAATGATGTTTAAAATTCGAAGATGTTTTTGGGAATAATTTGTGTCAGTCATTAAATTTAGTTTGCTTTTAAATAATTGCTGATTATAATGGTAGAATTTGCTCTTCTTGTCAGACATTAGAAATACATACAAGCATTTTGGGAGGCTGAGGTGGGAGGATCACTTGAGGCCAGGAGTTTGAGACCAGCCTGAGCAGCAAAGCAAAACCTCAGCTCTACGAAAAATAGAAAAATTTACCTGGGCATGGTGGCACATGCCTGTAGTTCCAGCTACTTGGAAGGCTGAGGCAGGAGGATTGCTTGAGCCCAGGAATGTGAGGTTGCTGTGAGCTATGATGATGCCACTGCACTGTAACTGGGACAACAGAGCAAAACTCTGTCTCAAAAAAACAAAACAAAAGAAAAAAAAACTCAAGAAATACATACAAACCACACACACAAAATGAGATTGTAGAGCACCCAAGCCTCAAATGATAACTTGGTTTACTTATCGAAGTATTCCTCCATTTAGAAATTCCTAGTATTAGAATAGCTGATGATCAGTAAGAATGTTCCCTGTGGTAGAAATGTATTAATATGCATTATCATAAGCAGATATCTTTGGGTATTTTCTATTAATGCAGAAGAAAATAGTATTTTGTTATCTTTGGGAAGGACCTTTTATAAGTCTCTCAGTAAAGAATTAGTATATTATGATAAATATTCTTCATTCTCACCTTCGAAAGTTATCTGTACAGCTTAAATGAGATAGAGAAACACCCAATACTGGCAGAAAATCTCTAATAATTGTATACTAAGTAGAATGCTATATAATGTCCTGACCACAGATAATTTTGAGACTTTCAGGATTTTCAAAGCAGGTATATGAGGCAAAGTTTTAAGGAACTGGAATTGTCTAATCTGGGGAAAAATTTTGGAACAATAAATTCACACATGAGTGACTGTAACCAGTAACTAGTCTGTATCTCAGCTGAAGAAAATAAACAGGGATTAAAAATATTCTGAACAGCAGCCACTTTGAAAAACAGGTTAGCAGTTTCTCAAGTTAAACATAGATTATCATATGCTCTAGGAATTCTTTTTGATTCCTAGGTATATACCCAAGAGAACTGAAAAAAATACGTCCACACAAAAACTTGTACAGGAATGTTCATAGCAGCATTATGCATAAAAGCCAGAAAGTAGAAACAATGTAAATATCCATCAGTTGATGAATGTTAGGGTAAGCAAATATAGTACATCCATACAGTAGAATATTATTCAGCCATTAAAAGGAATGAATTACTCACGCATGCCCCAACATGAATGGACCTTGAAAACCTTAAGCTAAATGAAAGCTGTCAGACCAAAAGCCACATATTGTGTGTTCTTATTTATACAAAATGTCCATTATAGGCAATAGTAGTTCTCAGGGCCTGGGGGTAGAGGTGTTGGAAAGTAACCTGCTGTTGGTTATAGGGTTTCCATTTAGGGTGAGGAAAATGGTCTAGAATTAGACAGTGGTGATGGTTGAACAACGTTGTAAGTATGCTAAAAACCTCTGAATTGTACACTTTAAAAGGGTGAATCTTATGATATGTGAATTCTGTCTCAAAAAAAATAGTCTGAACAATTAAGTTGAAAGTTATAACTCTATAGTGAAAGCTGCTATTTAATCAAGTGACTGTGAAACCTCCTTGAATAAATTGAGGAATAAATTAAATCATATTTCAGAAGTCCCTCTTTCTTCAAGATTTTATGAAATCTTTTGACATTGATGCCAAAGATAGTCTTTTTTTTTTGAGACAGAGTCTCGCTCTGTTGCCCGGGCTAGAGTGCCATGGCATCAGCCTAGCTCACAGCAACCTCAAACTTGTGGGCTCAAGTGATCCTCTGCCTCAGCCTCCCGAGTAGCTGGGACTACAGGCACATGCATGCCACCACACCGGCTAATTTTTTCTGTTAATAAAGACAGGGTCTTGCTCTTGTTCAGGTTGGTCTCAAACTCTTGAACTCAAGCAATCCTCCCACCTTGGCCTCCCAGAGTGCTAGGATTACAGGTGTGAGCCACTGCACCTGGCCAAGGATATTCTTACATAGGCATCATCATGTAGTAAAAATCTTTTTTTATTCATGAAGTAACAAGGATTTTCTAGTTTTAAATCATAAGGATTTCAGTGATACACAGTGTTTTTATTATATTCATATTTCCACAGTGGCAGAAAATTAATTTGCTTGAGCTTGGTTTGTTGCTTAATGATCAGTATTTCAGGAACATATTCTCATAAGTTATCCAGCGTTACTGTAATTTTGCAAATTAGCCTTTTTTAATTGTATTACTGAATAGTACTTTTTTTGTGTATACCAAGCAAGGGATCATTTGGGCATTGTCTACTGTTAGGAAGCAGTTTAGACTCATTCATTGTAAAACCAGTTTTCAGTATTGGTACATTTTTAAGACTGCTTGTAGTAAATACCAAATCCTTCTGGTTGAAGGTAAATAAACAGTCCATTTAAGTGATACTAGCATCATCTTCAAGGCTTAGAATTATAGTGAAAGAAGAAAATGAGGTAAAAGATAAGATGATGGGGTTCAGTGCCAACGTTTGCCTTATCTTGTCTTACCTTAGACAACAATAGGGTCTCATTTTGGCTCAGAGTTCTGCTGACAGCTTGATGGTAATTAACATTTGATATGAACGTTTCCCCCTCTCCCTTTTTTAATTTAAAAAAATTTTTGAAGAATTAAAATTCCGGTGTGGTGAGGAAGATAAAGCTTAAAAAATTAATTTTAATTTTCAACTGGAAATACAAGAAAGTTGCCAGGAAAAGTTCAACTCTGCCAAATATCAAAACATCCTATAAAGCAACAAAAATTTAAACGATATAGTTGTGGCACAGAAGTAGACAAACCTTTAGAATGGATGAGCCTAGAACTGGACCATTAGGTATAAGGGGGTTAATGTATAACAAAACTGACACTTCTAATCAGTGGGAAAGGACAAGTCATTATTGAGATAATTGGCTAATCATCTGAGGAAAACAGATGCATACAAATTATCAAAGTATCAAGAGAAGTATAATTTTACATAGGAAAGATCTTTTTAAGGAAAATGTAAATATAGAAAGCCATGAAGAATTATCAGAAATTTTGCATAGTATCTTTAAACCTAAGGCAAATAACAATCAGGTATTGTTTGGCCCATCATATTTATGAGGTTTTTTTTGTTTTTTTGCTTTTTGTTGTTTTTTTGAGACAGAGTCTCACTCTGTCGCCCTGATTAGAATGCGGTGGCATCATTATAGTTCATTGCAACCTCAAACTTCTGGGCTGAAGTGACCCTCCTGCCTCAGCCTTCTGAATCGCTGAGACTACAGGTGTGAGGCTAATTTTTCTTTTTAGTGGAGATGGAGTCTCCCTTTTGCTCAGGCTGGTGTCAAGCTCCTGACCTCAAGCAATCCTCCTGCCTCTGCCTCCCAGAGTGCTACGGTTACAGGTGTGAGCCACCACACCCAACAGAGAATTTTTTTTAATGTACAATATCCAGAATGGGGAAGCAAACTTGCATATACATTATTGGTGGATAGTTAATTAATATAATGTTTTTGGAATTCTATTTGTCAGTATCCAACAGTTTTACATGTTCAGCAGTTCTACTGGATAAAAGTTCATTCTACAGAACTTGTCACTTAAATGCACAGAAACATCTTTAGACATTCATTGTAGCACAATAATAAAAATATTGGAACCAATCCACTGTTTACCAATAGAAAATTAGTTAAATAAGTTTGGTACATCCACATGAGTATAACTGCAGTTCCTAAATTATATGCTCTCTACCACATGCCTAGAGAGGCCATGACCAACCACTCTATTAAAGCAAGTATTCGTCTCTTCTCTGTGGGATCTCACAAAAAAAAAAAAAAAAAAAAAAAAAAAAAAAAAAGTAGCTCCCATTTTTCAACATCCTGCTTGTTTCCTTGATGTCACGTCTCATAATTTGTAGTTAATTTAGTTTTATTTTTCTTGTGTTCATTTCCATTAAATGTCGAGCTTCATGAAAACAAAAACTTCGCTTATCATTTATACTGTAGCATAATAAGTGCTTAATTAGACATCTGTTAGAGTGAACAAGCATATGAATGAATGGTTAAATGAAAAAACAAATTGAAGAAGCCTGGTTCTCTTTTTGGAAGGTGGGTATGCACCCTGTGCCTGAGCCCTGTATACTTGGGCATCCAAAGAAAACGTGGGAAAATATGTAAATTATGAACAAAAGAAGGGCTCACTCAATGACACAGACATTTTTTTCTTTTGATTTATATTGTTTCAGGACAGTTTTTTTTTAATGTAATGCTAAATATGTTTAAACAAATTTTTTAACTTGATGTTTTAGAAAACAAAATAGCATGCACCTAGAAAAGCCTGGAAATAAAAACATCAGAATATATGGATTATTGCAGTTGTGAAACTAATTCATTGTTCTTTCATTAAACATTTTTTTATATTATATGGGGGCTGTAAATGTAATAATTACTATTTGGGTTTTTTTAATTAACTCTAAATTCTGACTCTTTTTGTTGCAGTTTGCATTGAGACTCCTTGCATTTCGCCAGATACACAAAGTTCTAGGCATGGATCCATTACCCCAAATGAGCCAACGTTTTAATATCCACAACAACAGGAAACGAAGAAGGGATAGCGATGGAGTTGATGGATTTGAAGCTGAGGGGAAAAAAGACAAAAAAGATTATGATAACTTTTAAAAAGTTTTTGTAAATCCTCAGTGTTAAAAACAACAGGTGCCCGTTTGTTGGCTGTTTTTCATTCATAATAATGTCTCCTTTGAAAAATTTATCAAGAATTTAAAGAATTTCATAGAAGAACCAAGTTTTTCTATGACATTAAAAAGTTAATGTACAGTGTTAGGTATTATATGAATGGAAAGACACCAAAAAAAAAAAAAAACATTGTGCTCTAACTAGGGGGAAAACAGTGGTTCAGATTTTTTTCCCCATTATTTTTGTTTTATTTTCTGGTTACCCTAGCTCCCCCCACCCTCCATTTTTGTGTCTTTTATTAACTAGTGCATTGTCCTATTAAATCTTTACTGTATTTAATGCAGGATTTGTTCTTCAGTTGGCTCTGTGTATTTTGATATTTTTATTTAGAGATTTTGTTTGCTTTTGACACTAGTTGTAAGTTACTTTGTGTTACCCCTTCTTAATATTTTACAGCAGTACGTTTTTTTGTAACGTGAGACTGCAGAATCTTTTCTTTTTTTCTATATGTGAAGGATTACAACACAAAAAGTTATTTTGCCATTTGAGTGCTCAGAACTGAATGTTTCTGCGGATCTTGTGGCATTTGTCTCTCTAGTGTGATATATAAAGGTGTAATTAAGACAGATTTCTGTTAATCTAATCAAGTTTGCTGTTAGTTGTGCATTAGCAGTATAAAAGCTAATATATACTATATGGTCTTGCAACAGTTTTAAAGCCTCTGCATAACAGATAATAAAAATGCATGACATTTTTGTTTTTAATAGACTTTTAAAATTATAATTTTAGGTTTAACACGTAGATCTTTGTACAGTTGACTTTTTGACATAGCAAGGCCAAAAATAACTTTCTGAATATTTTTTCTTCTGTATAAGTGGAAAGGGCATTTTTCACATATACGTGGGCTAACCAATATTTTCAAAAGAACTTTATCATTGTTCAACTAACAACAGTAACTAGCCCTTAATTATAGTGACAGCTCCTTATTGGTGTGTGTGAGATTACTCTAGCAACTATTACAGTATAACACAGTTGAATGATCTCCCCCATACACCCCATCACCCAGATAATTTACAGTTCTATTAACAGGTTGGTAAAGTATTACTGATAAAAAATTATCTAAGAAAAAAACAGAAAATTATTTGGTGTGGCCATCTTACATGCTTATGTCTCCTACACAAAGCTAAATATTCTAGCAGTGGTGTAATGAAAAGTTACATCTTACTGTTGATGTATGTATGCTCTGGTACGCAGATGTCATTTTGTTGTCACAGCACTACAAGTGAAATACACAAATAAAAACATTCATGTAATGACTTAAATGTATGTTAGAGTTGACATCATAAACTACTTTTGCTTTGAAATGACTTTAAGGCTTCAGTAAAATCATATTCAAATTTATTGGGTACTATATTTTGTTATTCCTAACAAATGTTTATGGCATGAGCATTTCTAGAAAATTTTATAATTCAGTACCATATTGGTTAAGTTTCTTTGTAGGGTCAGAGTCTTCCCCCAGAATCTTAGAGGACCAGGAAACTATGGGAGACCACTGGTGAAATAGAACAGGAAACTCGGGCTTTCTCAAATACCAGTTAAGTATCCCTAAATTCAAAATTTTTTGAGCACCAACATGACATTCATTGGAGCTTTTCGGATTAGGGATGCTCAACTGATACAATGCAAATATTCCAAAATACTTCTGATCCCAAGTATTTTTGCTCAACCTGTATTATCTGTATAACTTGAGCAAGCATTTTTTCTTTCTTTCTTTTTTTTTAAATATATTTTTACTCTTTCTGGATCTCATTTTACTCTTCTTTGAATATTTTGTCATCCAGTAAAATTTAGAGTTTTGTTTCTCACAGCTCTCTTAAGAGAAGGAATCAACCTTTATTATTCACTGATTGCAGGCACCATTATAGGTCTTTTTACATGTTTTCGCATGTAAAACTATCATGACAATGAGTGAAGATGCTATACTTCTTATTTTCCAATTGAAGAACCTGAAGTCCAAAGTAGCTAAAAAATTAAGAGTGATACATCTTATTTATGATGTCACTATTTAAATAATATTGAAATTGAGACCCAAGTTTCAAAGTTTGTGGTCAGCCCTTTGTCAAGCTGCCTCCTTCACCTTCCAGTTATGTTCTGAAAATGTTTTTAGCCCGTATTTCAAAATTTTGCATTTGAGGCTAGGCATGGTGGCTCACACCTATAATGCCAAACTTTGGGAGGCTGTGGTGGGAGGATCAATTGAGACCAGTAGTTCAAGACCAGCTTGGGCAACATAGTGAGACCCCGTGTCTAGGGAAAAAAAAAATTGTGTTTGGATGTCTTCATCCAGAAATACAACTGGTACTTAAATCTTTTACTAAAAGTTACTTCTGTGTTTGTTTTTCACATAGTTGCTTTCATAGCTGTGGCTAGAGCCACATTAACCATCTTGTATGAAAGAATAACTTGGATTGAATATTAATGTCTTCTGCTTTGACAGTTCTTTAAACTCTATAGTCAAAAGAAGCATTGGTGTTACAACCCTGCTAATGCATTCTTGAACCAGTTTTGGCAACTGATTTACCTATCAGTTATTCTCTGTGTCTCAGACTGGCTTTCAGTGTTACTAGTGCATGCTTACGTTATTATAATTTAATGATAACCCAAGTAAAACAAATTGATTTTCACCCTCCCCCAATTTATATAATGCATTCCAAATTTGATTTTTCCTTAATTTTCTTACAATTATTATGTTTCTTCTTTCTTTGAATAAGCTATAATTAAAAATGCAGAATTGTATAAACAACATAAGGAACAGATATCTAATTTTAAGTCAACAGCTGTTAAGATTTCCTGCTTGTTGACAAAAGTGGAAATCTTTTTTTTGCATGGTCATATTAAGTTGTCAATATATGTTATGAATTTAAGTTATAAACAGTTCCCTTTAATGGACCCACCATTTTTTACAAAGAATTAATTTTTTCCCAATAAAGGGCAAATATTATAGGGTCATAAAATATGATGTTTATAGCAGTGGTCTCAAACTTGACTGTTCATGAGAGCCATCTGGGGAACATTTTAAAAATTAAGATTTCTAAGCCCTGATTGCAAAGATTCTTACAGAAGCACGCCAGAATAAGCCTTAGAATCTTTATTTTAAGATGGCATTCTGTTGAGTGTTTATTTGAATAGATGGCTCATACACATGCTCGGAGATTCAGCAGGTATAAAGTGGGATATAGCATAAAATAAACATTTGATATTCTACCTCACCTTGCGTTCCAATTATGTTATTCCCCTTCCCAGAGGCAGTGTTAGCTGTTTGTTTATCCTTCCATAGATGATCTGTGCACATGTTAGCATGAATGTATGCATCTTTTGTTCTTCACACAAATGACAGCATGCTAGGTACATTGTTTGGCACCTTGCTATTTTTCATTTAATGTATCTTGGAGTCTTGGAGGTTTTCATATCAGTAAACAGAGAAAAACAAAATTTTTTAAAAAAAAAACACTGTAGGATGCCAGGCACAGTGGCTTACATCCGTAATCCCAGCAATTTGAAAGGCTGAAGCAGGAGGATTCCTCTGATCCCAGAAGTTTAAGACCAGTCTGTCCAATTTAGCAACAGACACCCTGTCTCTACAAACAATTTAAAAATTAGCCATGTGTGGTCATGTGCCTGTAGTCCCAGCTATTCAGGAGGCTGAGACAGAAGGATCACTTGAGCCCAGGAGTTCAAGATTACAGTGAGTTATGAACAGGCACTGCATTCCAGCCTGGGTTACAGAGCAAGACCTTATCTCTTAAAAAAAAAGAAAAGAAAAAACACTGTAGGAGCTTTACAGATTAGACTTTTTTTTCTTTAATTTTGGGTGGTTCTGATACGATGGTCCATGGATCATGGTTTTTGTTTGTTTATTTGTTTTTTGAGACTAAGTCTCACTCTGTTGCCCGGGCTAGAGTGCAGTGGTGTGATCATAGCTCACTGCAACCTCAAACTCCTGGGCTCCAGCAATCCTGCCTCAGCCTCCTGAGTAGCTGGGACTACAGGTGCCTGGCTAATTTTTCTATTTTTAGTAGAGACAGGGGTCTCTTGCTCTTGCTTGGGCTGGCCTTGAACTCCTGAGCTCAAGCGATCCTCCCACTTCGGCCTCCCAAAGTACTAGGATTATAGGTATGAGTCACCACACCCCACCCTGATTGTGCTTTTTAATAAACATGTTTTATATCAGTGACCATAATGTAATCTAAAGTCCTAAACTAGATTATAGTTTTAATTTAAGATTAAGGGTATTTTGCCATCAGCCACATAGTATAGTTATCAACATATTAATTGGAATATTCAGCAAATCATAATATCCCCATTCCCTAAGCAATTTTATTGGTTACTTGTAGTCTAGGCAATTTTAGTCTTTATCTTGCTTAGTGTGATAATACTAGTTGTAAAATCTGCAAATAGGAAACAGTTATATTACTAACAAGGTCTGAGTAATATTTCTGAACATCACTTAAACTGAGACTGTGTTAAATACAAAGCTACTGTATTCACCTTATTCTAATATAATCGCAAGTATGACATGATATTAGAGAAATGGGGTCTTTGGTTTGGAAAGGACTATTCAGTTTAGAGACTAACCCAATATGAAATACTTTCTATAAAAGAAGTAATCATATGTTGAATAAAAGTATGAAAAGGTGATTAAGTTGATCGTAAGAACTGATCAATTTATAATACATGAATATTAAGTTCAGAATTAGAAAGGGAAAACAGAAAACATAACTAGGGCTTGGATAAATGAGACCTGTGTTGTAGAATTACAGGATAATGCAGTATGACAGGTTCCTGATGAGAAAAAGTCCATGGTATAATAATGGACCTGGAGTTTTGCTATAAGCTGTTAAAAATTAGCAAACTATTTCAGTGCAATGCTATTGTGTATTATAATGTAGACAAAGACAAAAGGCCTGCCTTTTGCTAATACATGACATAAGAGGCCAGAGGGAAGTTAAAACATATATTGCTAATCACAGCTAAATTAGTGAGCTAGCATTGGAACTCTAACAGAGAAAGAGCTTCCTTGTGTTCTTTATATGAATAATGTCTAAATAAGAAATATAGTCCTACACTTGGCACTGGTCATACCCTATCTGGAGTGTGGTGGTCAGTTCTGAGCTTTACGTGAAAAGTGATAAAAGAGAGTGACCAAGATAGTGAATTTGTTTGACATCGTGTTGTGTAGTTGGAACCACAGATGACATGGGAGAGAGAAAGGATAATAACTTCTAATACGAATGGCTATAGGAAAAAAATAATTCAAGAAATAGCTTTTTAAAATTTTTTAACTGCAGCAATAAAATGGATGGGGGTTGCTTGCAAAGAAATTGCTGCCGGCATTCAAAATTATAACCACCTCTTAAAAGATTTTGCTTAGGCTGGGCACGGTGGCTCACGCCTGTAATCCTAGCACTCTGGGAGGCCGAGGCGGGTGGATTGCTCGAGGTCAGCAGATTGAGACCAGCCTGAGCAAGAGCAAGACCCCATCTCTACTAAAAAAAAAAAAATTATCTGGCCAACTAAAATATATATAGAAAAAGTTAGCCAGGCATGGTGGCACATGCCTGTAGTCCCAGCTACTCGGGAGGCTGAGGCAGGAGGATCGCTTAAGCCCAGGAGTTTGAGGTTGCTGTGAGCTAGGCTGACGCCACGGCACTCACTCTAGCCCGGGCAACAGAATGAGACTCTGTCTCAAAAAAAAAAAAAAAAAGATTTTGCTTAGAAGGCCAGGCATTTGGTATGAGGCGATCTTTTCCAAATTTAAAGTACTATTATACTATTAATCCATGTATCTAGTAAAGATCATTTGAATAGAACTCAAATGGCCAACTGCCTCAAAGTTCATGAGTATTTCATGGCAGCCAAAATAAGGGCCTAAATAAGGTTGTGGGAAAATGGGTGCTGGTTTTGCTACACCTTAACTTTCCTTATCTTCATGGCACTAAAGTGCCTGGTTTGTGTTTTCTTTTAACTTTCTGAAGATTCCTTCTCTGCTTCTATGTAGCACTTTCCATGCTTCTGTCATCAATATTTTCTGTAGGCCGGGTGCGGTGGCTCACGCCTGTAATCCTAGCACTCTGGGAGGCCGAGGCGGGCGGATTGTTGGAGCTCAGGAGTTCGAGACCAGCCTGAGCAAGAGCGAGACCCCGTCTCTACTAAAAATAGAAAGAAATTATATGGACAGCTAAAAATATATATAGAAAAGTTAGCCGGGCATGGTGGCACATGCCTGTAGTCCCAGCTAGTCGGGAGGCTGAGGCAGGAGGATCGCTTGAGCCCAGGAGTCTGAGGTTGTTGTGAGCTAGGCTGACACCACGGCACTCTAGCCCGGGCAACAGAGCGAGACTCTGTCTCAAAAAAAAAACAAAAACCTACAAAGCTGTATGTCTCCAAGGTCAACGGTTAAGTAAGGATAGAAAAAAGGAAGGAATTCCATCTCCTTTGTATTTTAACCTTTCTCCAAGCCAGAAATCAGAAATGATACCCTATCTATTGTATCCATGAGACAGCTATGTCATATTTGGCCAAAACACTGTTAATAAGAAACTCTGAGCAAGTATTAAACCAAGATTTGATGTGAAAATCCCAATTTGGCTTCTTTTGAAAAATTGGAAGATCTGATAACACAGGGCTTGTGTTTCTACATGATAACAATTAGCTAAAACAGAGTAGGGACCACTCCCTCTGAAAGATAAATTTTAGACAAAGCCCATTCTGGACAGTTTACCACTGCCTCCACCACTTCCTATTTGTCTACCAGCCTGTGGTCATTTGGTTTTGTTATATCTCAGACCCTGGACTTACGTACTCTTCCAATTTTAATGTGCAACCACATCTATTAATCTTGTGCACAATCTCTAGTTATTCTCAGTTCCAAAATTTTTCAATTCTGTGATCAGGTGTTTCTTTCCTATATATTAAGATACTCAATGTCCCTATACTTAATGTAAAGGATAGGCTTACATTAAGAGAAACACTTGATGCACTTCCTTCATTGATTTTTTTTCCAAGAGAAATATCAGGAAGGAAGCCTGAACTTTAAGCAAGCTACAGCCTTAAGGAGTCCTTTCTTTCAGAGGAGAGGCTAAAACCACTTACCTCCTGAAAACTTAATAGTTACATTGGAGCAGCCTGCCTGTCTTCCTGTCTGCTCTTTAGACTAAGAGAAAAAGATAGAAGAGTTTTGGGGAGTTGAAGAGAACAAAGATGAGCTAAAAGGAAAATAAGATTTTCTTTCTGGTGTTTTTTTAGAGATGGGGTCTTGCTGTGTTGCCCAAGCTAGAATGCAGTGGCTATTCACAGGCACAATCATAGTGCCCTGTAGCCTCCAACTCCTGGGCTCAAATGATCCTCCCACCTCAGCCCCACCAACCCACCCACCCACCCTGAGTAGCTGGGACTGTAGGCATAGGCCACCATACCCAGCTGAAAAATAAGATTTTCTAGATGGCAAAATTCTTAATTGTATGAGTTCTTAAATTTTTTCTTTTATGAACTGTTAGTGTACATCAAAAGAGGTGAAAGGAGAGGGCTTGCTATATATGGTAAAGGGGAAGGGGAGCTAAAACTAAATTATTAATTGAAACCTAATTTGTGAATTCCAGTAAGATGGAGTAAGCATCCTGTCATTCCCATTCAATGGGTAAAACCTAAATAAAATGCAGCTGTCAAACCTAAATAAAATGCAATAATTACACTTTTGAGGACTTGTCCAGGCATACTGGATAAGACTAGAACTGAAGTTACCAAACCAACAATTTGCCATATTTCTCCCTCCAGTCAGTCTTCCACTGCTTATCCTTGGGCATGAGTACAGCCATAGAAGTGTGCAGCAGAGTGTGGTAACTAAAGCCCCAGGTCTCTGGCTAGAGGACTGAAAAAAGAAGCCCCAGGAAAAGAACACACTGAGCAGATTGGGGAGAGGGAGGAGCTAGGGTAAGCAACCCAAAAGAGTTATTTATGAATTCTGAAGCCCAACCCCACGTTATTTTATGAGGCCAACATTACCCTTGATACCAAAACCAGATAAAAACAGTTTCAAGAAAACTTGGACTAATACACCCATGAAATTACATAAGAATAACAGAAGGATTCTTCAATTTATCAAAGCAAATCCACCAATATATGCAAATCATACGCCACAACCAAATGAGTTTAACTTGGGAATGCAAGGTTGGTTCCATATTTGAAAATCAATATATGAGCCGGGTGCAGTGGCTCATGCCTCTAATCCTAGCACTCTGGAAAGCCGAGGTGGGAGAATCACTTGAGCTCAGGAGTTCGAGACCAGCCTGATCAAGAGCAGACCCTGTCTCTACAAAAAAATAGAAAAAATGAGCCGGGCGTAGTGGCACGCGCCTGTAGTCCCAGTTACTGGGGAGGCCGAGGCAGGAGAATCACTTGAGCACAGGAGCTTGAGGTTGCAGTGAGCTATGATGATGTCACTGCACTTCACCCAGGTGACAGAGCAAGACTCTGTCTCAGAAAAAAATATATATATGAATTTTACTACTAAAAATGTAAAACTGCTGTATCCTAAAATAAGTAAAATTAAAAGACAAAAAATAGCTGGGGAAGCCATTTTAACATAATATACCAAAGAGTTGATACTACTAAAAATGTTCAAGTCATTTGAATCTGACACCACTGAAAAAAGAGACACAAGCATAAAGATGTACTACCTAAATAGTCAAGAGTTGGAAAATTGTGGGACATCCATATAGTGGATCATTACAAATAATGATATAGCTATGTATTTATTGGCATGCTGACATAGTCACAAATAATATATGTAAAACCACTATGTGTGTGAGACTCCACTTTTGTAATACATGCATCCACATATGCGGCTGGGCACACACAGAGAAAAAAATCCGAACCCAAAACTATTAACATTAGTTATCTCTGGGTTACAAGATCCAGGATGACTTTTTTTCCCAACTAATTCAGATTATTTGACCATAAACATGGAATACTTTGGTGATAAACAACACTACAGTGAACTTCTTAAGAAGGTAAGTGTGCAATGTCCATGCACAGATAGTTCTCAAAGGAAATACATACTCTCAGAAGAAATATAAGTGGCTGAGAGCTATGAAAACAAACTTTAAGCTTTACTAGTAATTAAATAAGTACAATAGATTTTTTAATGTAATAGACTTTTTTCATTCAGATTGACAAAAATGGTAAAGATTGAAAATATTAAAGTCTAAGGTAGTAATACCAAGATTGCAAAGGCAAGGAGGACCAGGTGAGCTGACATCTGAACTATCTTTTTCTTTTCTTTTCTTTTCTTTTCTTTTTTGGGACAGTGTCATGCTCTGTTGCCCAGGCTGGAGCACAATGGTGTCATCATAGCTCACTGCAACCTCAGACTCCTGAGCTGAAGCGATCCTCCTGCCTTAGCCTCCCAAAGTGCTAGGATTACATATGTAAGCCACCATGCCTGGACTTGAATTATCTATTTTTTTTTTTAATGCAATACATATGTAGAAAGCCTTTGCCCCAGCAACTGCACTTCAAAGAATTTATCCTAAAGAATTTAATCAGATAAGTATACAAACTTATAAATTCTAATATATTTACCAAAGCATATTGGCAAGTGTAAAAGATTAAAAACAATTGAAATTGTCCAATAAGGAGTTTAAAGAAATATGGCACAGCAATCTAGACGATATTATAGACCAGTGATTCTAAAGGGGGGTGACCCATCCTTAAAAATCACTCCTTATTCAGTCCATTATTAATGAGATAATGTCATCGTCCTCAGGAATGTTAGGTCAAGAAAAGTTGAAATAACTATGTAGGAGAATAACACATGAAGAATTCTACTTTATAATGTTTAATGAAAATTATCAGATCACAAATACATGTGTATAATATTCCTTTTTGCTTTAATAGATATGTATATACATGTAGAGCATTCTTCCCCAAAATGTTCCCAGTGTTTACCCTGTGTAGTATGATTATGTATTGTTCTGTTTTGGGTTTTAATTTCTATTTGACTAGAATTGCTAATCTCTGGTTTCTAATGTCTATAATAATTTTTCCTACTTAATAGTAAATTACTTAAGAACTCTTAAGTAATTACTACTTAATAGTTCTTTTTTAAAAAAAAGTGTAAAAACTCTCCTATGGATAAATTGCAACATGCCTAAGGATTAATTGCAAAATCCTTCGCATGGCATTCAAGGACCCAAAAACTGTAGCTCCAACCTGTCCTTTCACGTTTGTCTTCCACCCTCCCTGTATTATAACCTACAGTAACCTTCAAGCAAAGTCCTTGCTCTCATATGTTAATATTTGCATGCCCTGCTTTCTCTCTCAGTTCAGCCCCACAGGCCTTTGTGAGGTGCTCCTTTTCTGACCAAGGGCGACAAAACCTTTCCTTTGGGGTAGGGAAAGGTGATTATAAGACCAGGAAAAAAGTAGAGCAGACAGATATCTTTCTAAAAATGAATGGAAGTTGGTCCGATGGCAGTGGTATTTACAACTAATTGATCACAACCCGTTACTTCTCTAATCCCATTGCTTCACTTGACCAGCCTTTAAAAAAAAAAAAAAAAATGGATTACTTATGTGGTTTGAAACTGAGTTTCTCTTGGTATTTTCTCATTCAGTTAACGTTCTCTCACATGAGGTGAGAAAATGAATTTACTTTCTCCCCCTCTTTCTGGGCCCCCAGTGCAGCTGAGCCATAAAACTTCCTTTCAGACTACTTAAACCTGTGTAAGATATTTGCAAAGTCTGAGATTGCCTTGTTTGCTGCTTTACTTGGCTGCCCTCAGAACCCATGTCGGAGACCAGGTGAATGAATGGTGAATAGACTCCAGTGTTCTGGAGGTAGGTAGGGAAACAGGGATATGGCTGATCATTAATAGTGCTCAAGCAGAAAAGCTACTCAGTAAAAAATACAGAGATGTTTCTTTGCAGTTTAGCCATTTCTATTCCTTATGTTGTCTTTTTTGCCTTTGGACAAAAAAGATTTTAAAAAAATTTTTTTTCTTACATGTTAACCTTGGGACAGTTGACTATTTCAAACATTAAACAGTGGGCCTTTCACAACCTCTGTGTTTTTTATAGCCATGTGAACAATAAGCCTTTCAGGTTTTCAGTGAGTGGGAATGGTTAGCCAAGCTCAAAACAGGCCTACCTGCACTTTGAGCAAAGATCAAATATCCCAGTGGGGAGCCATGCCTGGCCTGTTTTTATTTGAGAAGGTTCTCCTGGCCCTTAAGTCAGCAACAGCTTTCTTCTAAGATTGTTAGGCTCCAAACACCAGCGGCCCTTCTCTGTGGAAGAGAGGTGTCCTCCCACTGTTCTTCCAGGTTTTCAAATCATGTTCAGGCTTGAGCAAAATTTGGAAGGAAGAGAAGATTCTTTCAGTGCCACCTTCCTTCAAATTAGAGAATAGCCTGGATACCAGGTCCCTCTCTTTTCCCTGATCAGCTCAGCAGTACCAGAAACTCTAAGATCCAAACTTAAAGCTTAGATCTCAGCTAAAACTTCAGAAGGAATAATACATGACTTGTATTTTGTGATGCATAGCCTTCATATGGTTGGATGACATGTAAAGCATTGAATTGCATCAATAATAATAATTTGAGACATTAACAAGCTTTTTTATTCCTCCCTCCTGAGAATCATCCCTGAATCAGATGCCAGATCTTGACTCCTATTATCCTGGAATGAATCAAGAGAGATTTAAATGGGAAGCCAAACAACATAACAGGTTTTTCTGACTGCTGCTTCCTCCTCCCCCACGACTCTTCTCCCTCCCAACACACACACCCACACGCCATGAGGGCTCTGAGCTGGGCACAGAGCCAGCTCTACAGAGAAAGAGCAGACCAAGAAGCAGGTACTGGCCATGCACTTACTGCCTGCCCCACAGTTTCCCTAACATTTGAGGGACATGAGAGAAGGACGGGCCTCAATCGGGCACCTCCGTATGGGAATTTTGGAGTGTGGTGGCCCTGCTGACACCTCTACACACACCACACACACACACACACACACACACACACACACACACACACACACTCTAGGGACAGAGTAGGTGAAATGGAGTCATGGCCTTTCCGGGTGCTAGAGAGCTTCTGTGTCTCCCAAGTTTTCCATGGCCCTCAAGCTGGCTGAAGCTGTTTCTGCTCCATGCTTCACGTGGTTGTAGGCCAGTAAGTGTGCTTAAAGGCCTGTGGCCGGGGACCGGGAAAGAATGGGCCCAACATCCTCTATTGTCTTCCTTTTTCCTGTGCAGCTGAGTGGGAGAACTTTTTAAATAGTCCTGTAGAGGGCACAGTTTCCTTGTCCCTGAGGTTTCCATGGTTCAGCCAAGTCCTGAAAGCTTTTCTGTCCATCTGATAATTGATTCAAAGCACTGACGACAGTGCTTCGGGAATAGGGAATATCAAGAATCACAGGCGGGGCCTCTGACCTTGAGGTGCTCCCGATAGCTCTCAGGAAGAAGACAAAGATGTGGACCTATTCCAGTTGTTCCAAGATTCCAAGACATATTCAAGTGGACAGGCGAAGACAGCAAACAGATGATTAGGAGTTCAGAAAAAGTCTATACTGTTTCCAACAATCCCTAAGGCAGATGTCGAAATAGGTGGTGGCATTGGGAACAGACCTTGTTGGATGATATGATTTGGGGGACTATGCCAAGACAAGCAGAAACAAAAAGTGACAAGGTCTTGTTAAAGGCTCTTGTTTTTAAATTAAAATTCAGATTATTTTAATTGTTCACTATAAAATGGGTAATATGTTATGTGACTTTCACCTCAGTAAAAAAAAAAAAAAAAAAAGCATCAAGAGAGCAAAACAATTTTTTTCTTACCCACCCCCCAGAGAAGGAATGGAAAAAATTTTAATTTATAATTCTCTTTGTTCAAAATCCAAAGGTAAAAGAAAGTGTACAATGAAAACTTTTTTTCAATCTTTCCTCCAAACACCCAGTTTCCCTTTCTAAAAGCCACTAATGTCATAGTTCTCTTTGTATCTATTCAAAGATGTTCTATGCAAACATGAAAAGATAGGTATATGCAGTGTTTAATCTACTTTTTTTATACTCTATTATGCATGCTACTTTGCACCTTGCTTTAATTGCTGGCCATATCTTGGCTCTCATACTGTATGTGCCA